>NC_057813.1:351064342-351388298 GCF_018294505.1 Triticum aestivum
GGGCGCGACTAGGGTTATGGTTTGGGTGGGGGGGTGGGTTGGGCTGCGGGGCTTGGGGCGGCGCTATATAAGGGGCCGACCGGGCGGAGTCCTGGCCGAAAACGGCCCGAAGTCGGTTTGACTTTTTTTAAAACAATTCCGACGTGCAGAAAAAGAGAGGAAAGAATTACTAAACGGACTCCAAAAATTCCGAAATAAATTTTCCCCGTCCTCTAAAAATATGCCGGACAAGGTGAAAATTTATTTGGGCCTAAAATGCAATTTTGAAAAACTTGTATTTTCCTAATTCAAATAAAATAGTGATAAAACTCCAAATAAAAATCTTATTTGATTTTAATATTAAATCTCCAATATTTCTTTAGTTTGGGAAAGTCATTTTATTACCTCTCTTTTATTTTTATAAAAGAAATATACAAAGATAGAATAATTAAAATAAAATGATCCTATTTTCAAAATTTTGAGAAAACTCAAATATGAAAATAACGAAATCCTCAACTCTCTCCGTGGGTCCTTGAGTTGCGTAGAATTTCTAGGATCAGGCCAAAATGCAATAAAATATGATATGCAATGATGATCTAATGTATAACATTCCAAATTGAAAATTTGGGATGTTACAAAGATACCCCCCTTAAGATGAATCTCACCCTCGAGATTCAGGTTGGCTAGAAAAGGTGAGGGTGGTCCTTCCGCAGGTCTTCCTCTCGCTCCTAGGTGGCTTCGTCCTCGGTATGGTGGCTCCACTAAACTTTGCAGAACTTGATAACCTTGCTGCGTGTGACTCGGCTGGCAAAGTCGAGAATCTTGACTGGCTTCTCCTCATAGGTCAAATCGCTATTCAACCGAATCGCTTCCAGTGGCACTGTATCTCTCAGAGGCATATCGGCCATCTCTGTGTGGCACTTCTTCAACTGGGAAACATGGAACACATCATGAACTCCTGACAATCCTTCGGGCAGTTCCAACTTGTAAGCAACTTCTCCCATACGCTCCAAAACTTTGTATGGTCCCACAAAACATGGTGCTAACTTTCCCTTAACTCCAAAATGCTTAACTCCTCGAAGTGGGGACACACGAAGACAAACTCTATCTTCGACTTCGTAAACTGTCTCCTTACGTTTAGAACCCGCATAACTCTTCTGCCCGGACTGGGCTACTTTGAGTCTATCACGAATCAGCTTAACCTTCTCTTCAGACTCTTTAATCAAATCTGGTCCAAACAACTGACGGTCTCCAACTTCATCCCACAACAACGGTGTCATGCACCTCCTTCCGTACAAAGCTTTGAAAGGGGCCATCTTCAAACTGGATTGATAATGGTTGTTGTAAGAGAACTCTACATATGGCAAATTGTCGTCCCAACTAGATCCATAATCTAGCGCACAAGCTCTCAACATGTCCTCCAGAATCTGATTGACTCTCTCGGTCTGTCCATCTGTCTGTGGATGAAAGGTTGTACTAAATTCTAGCCCGGTACCCAAAGTTTCGTGCAACTGATTCTAGAACTTTGAGGTAAAATAGGTTCCTCTATCTGATACAATGGTCCTCAGAACTCCATGCAGACATACGGTCCTGGTCATGTATATCTTTGCCAACTTAGCGCTGGTATAAGTGGTCTTCACTCGGATGAAATGAGCTACCTTCGTCAAATGATCAACTACAATCCATATCGAGTCATAGCCTGAACGAGTCCTGGGCAATCCCATGATAAAATCCATGCCTAGCTTATCCCACTTCCATTTGGGTATCGGCAATGGCTGTAGCAATCCTGCTGGCTTCCGATGCTCTGCCTTTACTCTCTGACATACATCACAAACTGCTACACACTCTGCAATATCCTTCTTCATTCCGGTCCACCAGAAACTGTCCTTCAAATCCAGATACATCTTTGTATTTCCTGGGTGAATCGAATACGGCGAATCACGGGCCTCCTGCAGAATCAACTTCCTGATGTCTGGGTCATTAGGCACATAAACGCAGTCCTCAAACCATAAGGTATCGTGCTCATCCTCACGAAATCCCTTAGCTTTTCCTTTGCTCATCTTCTCCTTTATCTCGGCAATCTCCTTGTCGGATTCTGAGCTTCTCTGATCTTATCCATCAAGGTAGACTGAATCCCTAATGCTGCTACATAGCTGATGTCTACTACACAACCTTCTTCTTGTAGACGTTGTTGGGCCTGCAAGTGCACAGGTTTGTAGGACAGTAGCAAATTTCCCTCAAGTGGATGACCTAAGGTTTATCAATCCGTAGGAGGCGTAGGATGAAGATGGTCTCTCTCAAACAACCCTGCAACCAAATAACAAAGAGTCTCTTGTGTCCCCAACACACCCAATACAATGGTAATTTGTATAGGTCCACTAGTTCGGCGAAGAGATGGTGATACAAGTGCAAAATAGATAGTAGATAAAGGTTTTTGTAATACAAAATTATAAAAACATCAAGGTAACAAGTGGTAAAAGTGAGCGTAAACGGTATTGCAATGGTAGGAAACAAGGCATAGGGTTCATACTTTCACTAGTGCAAGTTCCCTCAACAATAATAACATAGATAGATCATATAACAATCCCTCAACATGCAACAAAGAGTCACTCCAAAGCCACTAATAGCGGAGAACAAACGTAGAGATTATGGTAGAGTACGAAACCACCTCAAAGTTATTCTTTCGGATCGATCTATAAAAGAGTTCATACTAGAATAACACCTTAAGACACAAATCAACCAAAACCCTAATGTCACCTAGATGCTCCTTTGTCACCTCAAGTATCCGTGGGCATGATTATACGATATGCATCACACAATCTCAGATTCATGTATTCAACCAGCACAAAGTACTTCAAAGAGTGCCCAAAGTTTCTACCAGGAAGTCAAGAACATGTGCCAACCCCTATGCATAGGTTCATGGGTGGAACCCGCAAGTTGGTCACCAAAACATACATCAAGAGGCACATGATATCCCATTGTCACCACAAATAAGCACGGCAAGACATACACCACGTGTTCTCATAAAAGACTCAATCCGATAAGATAACTTCAAAGGGGAAAACTCAATTCGTCACAAGAGAGTAGAGGGGGAGAAACATCATAAGATCCAACTACAATAGCAATGCTCGGGATACATCAAGATCGTGGCATAGAGGGAACACGAGAGAGAACACGAGAGAGAGAGAGAGATCAAACACATAGCTACTGGTACATACCCTCAGCCCCGAGGGTGAACTACTCCCTCCTCATCATGGATAGCGCCGCGATGATGAAAATGGCCACCAGTGAAGGATCCCGACCCCTGGCAGGGTGCCGGAAAGGGCTCCCAAGAGGTTTTGGTGGCTACAGAGGCTTGCGGCGGCAGAACTCCCGATCTATCTTCTCCTTGGATGTTTTTAGGGTACGTGGGACTATATAGGCGAAAGAAGTCGGTCGGGGGGTGCTCGAGGGGTCCACGAGACAGGGGGCGCGCCCAGTAGGGGGGGGCACCCTCCTATCTCGTGGGCTCCTCGAGGATCTTCTGACTTCATCTCCAAGCCTCCAGGTGATAATCTTCCAAAAAATCACGATGCCGAAGGTTTCATTCCGTTTGGACTCCGTTTGATATTCCTTTTCTTCGAAATACCGAAACAGACAATAAAACAGCAATATGGGTTGGGCCTCCGGTTAATAGGTTAGTCCCAAAAGTAATATAAAAGTGTATAATAAAGCCCATAATCATTCAAAACACATAGTAATATAGCATGAATGCTTCATAAATTATAGATACGTTGGAGACGTATCAGCACCCCCAAGCTTAATTCCTACTCGTCCTCGAGTAGGTAAATGATAAAAGAAAGAATTTATGAAGTGTGAATGCTAGCAGGTGCACAAGTTTGATCAATGATAATTTCAATCACCTTTACTAGCATCATTATATGTCATAACAGTAGTTCATCTCATAAAACTTCTCACGATAAAGTAACAAGCTATTCACAAGTCAAAGCATAGACCATAAACTTTCTTGAAAGCTAGCAAACTTCATTCTTAGTCATCAAAACAATTGCAATTCATCTTATTTTCAGGAATAGCAAACTCCACATACTCAACTATCATATAGTCTTCCACAATTGCTAACACTCACGCAATACTTGTGGTTACGAAGTTTTAATCAGACACAGAGAAAGATTGGGGCTTATAATGTTGCCTCCAAACGTATTCACCTTTGGGTGATGTCAACAATAATAGTTCATGCTAATGTACATCCAATTGGATATATATATCAAGATCACTCTAACACAAAGTTCTTGCCAAAGGATAAAATGAAAAAGGGAAAGGTGAAGATCACCTTGACTCTTGCATAAAGTAAAAGACATAAAGTAAAAGATAGGCCCTTCGCAGAGGGAAGCAGAGATTGTCATGCGCTTTTAGGGTTGGATACACAAAATCTTAATGCAAAAGAACGTCACTTTATATTGCCCTTTGTATGTGGACCTTTATTATGCAGTCCGTCGCTTTTATTGCTTCCAGAACAAGTTCGTACAAAGCTTATTTTCTCCGCACTAATAAGTCATGCATATTTAGAGAGAAATTTTATTGCTTACACCGATGACAACTTACTTGAAGGATCTTTCTCAATCCATAGGTAGGTATGGTGGACTCTCATGGCAAAACTGGGTTTAAGGATATTTGGAAGCACAAGTAGTATCTGTACTTAGTGCTAGGAATTTTTGGCTAGCAAGAGGGGGAAAGGCAAGCTCAACATGTTTGAATGATCCATGACAATATACTTTAACTGAGATGCGAGAAAACATAACCCATTACGTTGTCTTCCTTTTCCAACATCAACTCTTTAGCATGTCATACTTAATGAGTGGTCACAATTATAAAAGATGTCTATGATAATATATTTATACGTGAAATCTCTCTTCCTTCAATATTCTTTCATGAATTGTTCAAATGACTAATACAATGCTTGCTAACCTTCAATAAATTTACAACCTCTACTTCTGAGATGTGAAGTCATTAATTCCCATGGGATAAGCAAATGAGGCATATATAATTTCAGATTTATGACATTCAACTCATTCAACCATTTACTCATAGGATATAAGTGAAGCACACGAGTAAATGAAAACTACTCCAAAAAGATATAAGTGAAGATCAATGAGTAGCAAAATAATTATGTAGCTATATGAAGACTCTCTCTCATTAAAGAATTTCAGATCTTGGCATTGTGTTCAAGCAGAAAGCAAAGCAAAACAAAATTATATTGCAAGGATAGCACAACTCATGTGAAGAATCAAAAACTTAGGCTCAACCGATACTAACCGATAATTGTTTGAAGAAGAAAGGTGGGATGCCTACCGGGGCATCCCCAAGCTTAGATGCTTGAGACTTCTTGAAATATTTTCTTGGGATGCCTTGGGCATCCCCAAGCTTGAGATTTTATGTCTCCTTAATTCCTCTCATATCATGATTTCGGTTTTTATCAAAAGCTTCATTGACAACAAACTCAACAAGAACTCGTGAGATAGGTTAGTATAAACCAATGCAAAACCATAACATCTTCTACTATAACAAATCACTAACATTATTATTCAACATTGAATACTAAATGTCTCTGCATATTTAATACTCCTATCCTCAAATAGAATCATTAAACAAGCAAACATATGCAAACATTGCAACCATAACAGCAATCTGTCAAAACTGTACAGTCTATAAAGAATGCAAGAGTATCAATACTTCCCTGACTCCAAAAATTATGAACTAAAATTCCCACTGTAATAAATTTATCAGCGCTAAATATGCAAATAGATTCAACGTTAGATCATTCTCTGACTTTTGTAGGGAATTTTTGCAACAGCGGTAAACTTTCTGTTTTCAAACAGCAACATGTATACTAGCAAAATAAGCATGGCAAAGGCTATCCTTGACTTTTTTATTGAAACTAAAGATGCAAAAAATTATTTTAACTAACATAAAGCAAAAACTAGCAAAATAAAATGACGCTCCAAGCAAAACACATATCATGTGGTGAATAAAATATAGCTCCAAGTAAAGTTACCGATGAACAAAGACGAAAGAGGGGATGCCTTCCGGGGCATCCCCAAGTTTAGTTGCTTGGTTGTCCTTGAATATTACCATGGGGTGCCTTGGGAATACCCAAACTTAGGCTCTTTCCACTCCTTATTCCATAATCCATCGAATCTTTTACCCAAAACTTGAAAACTTCAACCACACAAAACTCAAAACAAAACTCGTAAGCTCCATTAGTGTAAGAAAATAAATCACCACTTAGGTACTGTAATGAACTCATTATAAATTCATATTGGTGTAAAACCTACTGTATTCCAACTTCTCTATGGTTCATACCCTTACATACTAGCCACAGATTGATCAAAATAAGCAAACACCACAATGAAAACAGAATCTGTCAAGAACAGAACAGTCTGTAGTAGTATGTATCAAACGTATACTTCTGGAACCCCAAAAATTATGAAATAAATTTCTGGACCTGAAGAATTTGTATATTAATCATCTGCAAAAAGAATCAACCTAAAGTCACTCTCCAGTAAAAAATGGAATCTATTCTCGTGAGCGCTAAAGTTTCTGTTTTCTACAGCAAGATCACATAAACTTCACCCAAGTCTTCCCAAAGGTTCTACTTGGCACTTTATTGAAACAAAAGCTATAAAAATGATTATTACAGTAGAATAATCATGTGGACACACAAAAACAGTAAGGATAAATATTGGTTTGTCTCCCAACTAGAGCTTCTCTTTAATGCCTTTTTAGCTAGGCATGATGACGGCAATGATGCTCACATAAAAGATAAGAATTGAAACATAAAGAGAGCATCATGAAGAATATGACTAGCACATTTAAGTCTAACCCACTTCCTATGCATAGGGATTTTGTGAGCAAACAACTTATGGGAACAATAATGAACTAGCATAGGAAGGTAAAACAAGCATAGCTTCAAAATTTTCAACACATAGGGAGGAAACTTGACATTATTGCAATTCCTACAAGCATATATTCCTCCCTCATAATAATTTTCAGTAGCATCATGAATGAATTCAACAATATAACCAGCACCTAAAGCATTCTTTTCATCATCTACAAGCATAGAAAATTTACTACTCTCCACATAAGAAAATTTATTCTCATCAATAGTAGTGGGAGCAAACTCAACAAAATAGTTATCATGTGAGGCATAATCCAATTGAAAACTAAAATCATGATGACAAGTTTCATTGTTATCATTATTCTTAATAGCATACAAGTCATCACAATAATCATCATAGATAGCAACTTTGTTCTCATAATCAATTGGAACCTCTTCCAAAATAGTGGAATCATCACTAAATAAAGTTGACACTCTTCCAAATCCACTTTCATGTCCATCACAATAAGATTCAACATCCTGCAAAATAGTGGGATCACTACTTCCTAAAGTTGACACTCTTCCAAACACACTTTCATCAATATAATCATCATAAATAGGAGGCATGCTTTCATCATAATAAATATTCTCATCAAAACTTGGGGGACTAAAAATATCATATTCATCAAACATAGCATCCCCAAGCTTGTGGCTTTTCATATCATGGATATTCAAGGAATTCATACTAACAACATTGCAATCATGCTCATCATACAAAGATTTAGTGCCAAACATTCTATAGATTTCTTCTTCTAGCACTTGAGCACAATTTTCCTTTTCATCATACTCACGAAAGATATTAAAAAGACGAAGCGTATGAGACAAACTTAACTCCATTTTTTTGTAGTTTTCTTTTATAAACTAAACTAGTGATAAAACAAGAAACAAAAAGACTCGATTGCAAGATCTAAAGATATACCTTCAAGAACTCACCTCCCCGGCAACGGCGCCAGAAAAGAGCTTAGTTGACAGGGTGTGAGTGAGTGCCCTTTACCTAGCCTGCCCGGTAACGGCGCTAGAAAAGAGCTTGATGTGTACTACACAACCTTTTTCTTGTAGACGTTGTTGGGCCTGCAAGTGCATAGGTTTGTAGGACAGTAGCAAATTTCCCTCAAGTGGATAACCTAAGGTTTATCAATCCGTAGGAGGCGTAGGATGAAGATGGTCTCTCTCAAACAACCTTGCAACCAAATAACAAAGAGTCTCTTGTGTCCCCAACACACCCAATACAATGGTAATTTGTATAGGTGCACTAGTTCGGCGAAGAGATGGTGATACAAGTGCAAAATAGATAGTAGATAAAGGTTTTTGTAATATAAAATTATAAAAACAGCAAGGTAACAAATGGTAAAAGTGAGCGTAAACGGTATTGCAATGGTAGGAAACAAGGCCTAGGGTTCATACTTTCACTAGTGCAAGTTCCCTCAACAATAATAACATAGATAGATCATATAACAATCCCTCAACATGCAACAAAGAGTAACTCCAAAGCCACTAATAGCGGAGAACAAACATAGAGATTATGGTAGAGTACGAAACCACCTCAAAGTTATTCTTTCGGATCGATCTATAAAAGAGTTCGTACTAGAATAACACCTTAAGACACAAACCAACCAAAACCCTAATGTCACCTAGATGCTCCATTGTCACCTCAAGTATCCATGGGCATGATTATACGATATGCATCACACAATCTCAGATTCATGTATTCAACCAACACAAAGTACTTCAAAGAGTGCCCAAAGTTTCTACCAGAAAGTCAAGAACGTGTGCCAACAACTATGCATAGGTTCATGGGCGGAACCCGCAAGTTGGTCACCAAAACATACACCAAGAGGCACATGATATCCCATTGTCACCACACATAAGCACGACAAGACATACATCAAGTGTTCTCATAAAAGACTCAATCCGATAAGATAACTTCAAAGAGGAAAACTCAATTCATCACAAGAGTGTAGAGGGGGAGAAACATCATAAGATCCAACTACAATAGCAAAGCTTGGGGTACATCAAGATCGTGCCATAGAGGGAACACGAGACAGAACACGAGAGAGAGAGATCAAACACATAGCTACTAGTACATACCCTCAGCCCCGAGGGTGAACTACTCCCTCCTCGTCATGGATAGCACCGGGATGATGAAGATGACCACCGGTGAAGGATCCCCCCTCTGGCAGGGTGCTGGGAAGGGCTCCCGAGTGGTTTTTGGTGGCTATAGAGGCTTACGGCAGCGGAACTCCCAATCTATCTTCTCCGTGGAAGTTTTTAGGGTACGTGGGACTATATAGGCGAAAGAAGTTGGTCGGGGGGTGCTCGAGGGGTCCATGAGACAGGGGGGCGCGCCCAGCAGGGGGGGGTGCTCTCTTATCTCGTGGGCTCCTCGAGGATCTTCTGACTTCATCTCCAAGCCTCCAGGATGATAATCATCCAAAAAATCACGATGCCGAAGGTTTTATTCCGTTTGGACTCCGTTTGATATTCCTTTTCTTCGAAATACTGAAACAGGCAATAAAACAACAATATGGGCTGGGCCTCCGGTTAATAGGTTAGTCCCAAAAGTAATATAAAAGTGTATAATAAAGCCCATAATCATTCAAAACTCATAGTAATATAGCATGAATGCTTCATAAATTATAGATATGTTGGAGACTTATCAGTAGCCTTTCGGAACTATCTCCAAACATTGCTCGCAAAGATTTTCGGCTAACTCCTTGGGTAACTGTCCGGTCATGAGGGTGTTGACATGGCTCTTGCGGCTCAACGCATCGGCTACTATGTTAGCCTTTCCTGGGTGATACTGCAGCCTCATATCATAATCCTTAATGAGCTCCAACCATCACCTTTGCTTGAGATTCAACTCCTTTTGCGTGAAGATATACTTCAAACTCTTGTGATCTGTGTACACCTCACAATGGTTTCCGATAAGAAAATGGCTCCATGTCTTCAACGCATGCACTACGGCTGCTAACTACAAATCATCATAGCATAAGTCAACTCATGGTGTTTAAGCTGTCGTGAGGCATAAGATACAACTCTTCCCTCCTGCATAAGCACTACTCCAAGTCCTCGACATGAAGCATCGCAATATACTTCATAATCCTTGCGCTGGTCTGGTAGAATCAACACCGTTGATGGAACCAAACGTTTCTTCAACTCCTGGAAACTGGCCTCACATTCCTCAGTCCATTTGAATTTTGTGTCCTTCTTCAACAACTCCGTCATGGGTTTTGCAATCTTTGAGAAATTCTCAATGAACCTCCGGTAGTATCCCGCGAGTCCAAGAAAACTCCGAATCTCTCCAACTGATGTGGGTGCTTCCCAATTTGTCACAGTGACAACTTTGGTGGGGTCTACTGCTATTCCTTCTCTGGATATAACTTGTCCGAGGAATCCAACTTCCTTCAACCAAAACTCACACTTACTGAACTTGGCTTATAGCTGATGTTCTCTGAGCTTCCCAAGTACCAAATGCAAATGCTCCTTATGCTCCTCTTCGTTCTTCGAGTAGACCAAAATATCATCAATGAACACCACGACGAACTTATCCACAAACTCCATAAACACCTTGTTCATCATGATCATAAAGTAGGTAGGTGCGTTAGTCAGACCAAATGACATAACAATATACTCATATAGCCCGTACCTTGTGGTAAAAGCTATCTTAGGTATATCCTGCTCTCGAATCTTCAGCTGGTGGTATCCTGATCGCAGATCAATCTTGGAAAATATTTTAGCTCCTTGCAACTGGTCAAACACATCATTGATCATCGGCAGTGGGTACTTGTTCTTGATTGTCGCAGGTCGATCTTGGAAAATACTTTAGCTCCTTGCAACTGGTCAAACAGATCATTGATCATCGACAGTGGGTACTGGTTCTTGATTGTCACTTCATTCAACCGTCGATAATCAACAACCATCCTCAATGATCCATCATTCTTCTCCACTAGAAGCACTGGTGATCCCCATGGTGACGAACTTGGGCGAATATAGCCTTTATCCAGTAACTCCTTAATCTGCTTCTTAATTGCCTCCAAATCCTTTGTGGGCATCCTGTACGGTCTCTTAGATATTGGACCTATGCCTGGCAAAAGCTCAATCAAAAATTCAATGTCTCTATCAGGTGGCATGCCTGGCAACTCTTCTGGAAATACGTCAGGGAAATCCTTCACCACTGGTACTTCCTCCTGTACAACTCCTGATAAGGAATTCACTTGAGTCCTCTTCGGCACATGCCAGGAAACATACTTGATCCTTCTTCCTTCTAGGGTGGTGAGCAAAATCGACTTACTGGTTCCTTCAATGTTCCCTCCATACTTTGATAACCAATCCATGCCTAATATCACATCCAGTCCTTGCGACTCCAATACTATTAGGTCTGAGGGAAACACATAGTTACCAATCCTTAATGGTAATCGATCACACCATAGACTAGCCATATACTCAGCTCCTGGTGAGGTTACTAACATGGGTGACCTAAGGGCTTGGGTTGGCAGTTTATACTTATCCATAGATCCCCTTGATATGTATGAATGTGATGCACCAATATCAAAAAGAATGATTGTAGTAAATGAATTAACCAAGAACTTACCTATTACTGCATCTGGTTGCGCTTCAACCTCCTCCACGTTAACATGGTTCACCTGTCCCCTGTTGAAAGGGTTAGGCTTCTTCCCAGAGCTTCCATTGCCGTTTCCATTCTTAGCTTCAGGACATTCATTGGCATAATGTCCAGTCTTCTGGCACTTGTAGCAAGTAATGTGGCTCAGATCCTTCTTAGCTGGTGTTGATGGGTTGGTACGGTTCTGGTCGTTGCTTCCTCCATTCCCATTGCCATTCTCGAGGCCACTATGGTTGTGCAAACTCCCACCATTGTGATTGTGACCTCCATGGGTATGCTGAAAACGTCCTCCCGAGTTCGGGGTAAAACTAGGCTTCTGCTGAGCTCCAGAATTGTACTTCCCTTGTCCATACTTCCTCTTGTGGCTGTCAATCTGCTGCTGCTTCCCTTCAATCATGAGAGCTTTATCTACCAACTCCTGGTAGTTGTTGAAGGTTGCCACCATCAACTTCATGCTCAGCTCATCATTCAGTCCTTCCAGAAACTTCTCCTACTTAGCAGCATCCGTAGCAACGTCATCTGGGGCATAACGTGCTAGCTTACTAAAACCATCCACATACTGGCCAACTATACGTCCTCCTTGGCGCAAGTTGCGAAACTCACACTTCTTCATGGCCATAGCTCCTGC
This sequence comes from Triticum aestivum, assembly GCF_018294505.1. Lineage (NCBI taxonomy): Eukaryota > Viridiplantae > Streptophyta > Magnoliopsida > Poales > Poaceae > Triticum > Triticum aestivum. The sequence continues at coordinate 351,076,505 of NC_057813.1, forward strand.
TGAAACATGGGCAGTACGAAAAGCTTGCTGAAACTGGTCCCATGTGACATTGTCGATTGGGTAAGTGGCTGTGAAATTCTCCCACCATGATGATCCATCAAGCTGATGTGCGGCAAAGCGCACTCTCTCTGCATCTGTGCATCCTGCAGTGGTTAACTCCCTTCCAATCTTGAGGAACCAATCATCTGCAACTATCGGCTCGATGCTACTAGAGAACACCGGTGGATTAAGCCTCAAGAAACGGGCTAAGTAATCAACAGGTGGTGGTGGTGGTGGGTTGTTGTTGTTGTTGTTGTTGTTCCTTGGTTCTGATTCTGAACTAGTATCTGCATCAATTCATTCTGCTGCTGGATCAACTGAGTGAGCTCCGATGGGAATGCAAATCCATTGTCACGTCTCAGAGGCATCTGAGGGTTTAGAAAAAGATGAGAAAATAGAATAGAATGAGGTCTAAAGAGAAAACACTACCCATATGCACATGAGACAAACACAAACATATCACTCCAATAAATTCAAACAAGGGCATACAACGGTCTAACTATCGTTACATAAGTGCTTGAACTATACTATATACATGGGGGAATACTACTACTGTTATGGTGGTCGACTAGAAAAATTGATCAGTCGAAGACTCCATGATATCTGCTCCAGCTTCATCAACTAAGTCATCATCGCTATCGTCGGGGTCCGAGTCGGTGTCGTAGATGATGATGTAGTTCTCCGGGCAAGTGGAATCGTCGTCATCTCCTCTTGGTGTGGGGTATCCCATGAATACTTTTAGCTTCTTCTTTAGGTGATCATTCTTCTTCACGAATGTCGTCATTTCCTCCTCATATCCATCGTGTGTATACTTGAGTTCTTCTTCCAGCTCGATAATCCTGGTCATTGCCTTCTTCAGATCTATCATTCCTCCATACATCTGGTTCTCCTGGTGTCGAATGTGTTGGTTTAACTCCTGGATGAAAGCTGCAACTGATCTATCCTTCCTGGTGCTGATCATCTCCCATTGCTCATCTCGGCGCCCACAAATCTGGAAGATAGTATCCTTGAGATCCTTATGGTACACTTCTCCAATGTGTCCCATGGTGATGTGGGCTGCCATGCTCTTTCCTAGACTCTAGGTTGTCCCATGGTGATATGGGCTCAGTGACGGGCATGAACATCCTTCCTGGAACTTGAACTTGAATCATCCAACGCTCCTCTTCTGGTAAAGTGGCGATGTAGGTCCCGGTGAAGCTTGGTACTCCGATGTTCAAGTATCTAGTGACTTCCTTCAAGTGGCGTCCAAAAGGTGTATCTTCATCTGGTTGCATGATATTGTTCCTTGCATCCTCCATCCTAAAAGAGTAGAAAAAGGAGAGGAGTCAGAAATGAGAAGAGCATAGTGATCTAGGGCTTTAGCTTAGTGGTCGTGTCCTACAGGCAACGTGTGCTCTGATACCATCTTGTAGCGACCAGACCTCAAACAGTCTGATCTCTGTGCATCAGTGTCATCCCTGGATCGGTAATGCTGACACACACAGTACTTGAAGGATTTATAACAGAGTAGCAATCACACACGTATTACATCGAATGTCTCAAAAGAGAACTTATTACAATAAATATGGCTTAAGGCCATCTAAATATGATAACAGGGGAAGGCTTGGAAGATAAAGCGAGTCCATCATCTCCAACGACATCACTGAGTGAAAGATCACAACCTAAGGCACCTTACTCGTCGTCTGAAAAGTCTGCAACATGAACGTTGTAGCTCGAAAACGGGTCAGCACATGGAATATGCTGGCAATGCAACACATAGAGAGTAATGAACAGAATAATGCTATCACTACATGCATATGTGGCTGGTGGAAAGCTCTATGGTTACAGTTTTGCATAAAGCCAGTTTTTCCCTACAACAAAGGAATAAATTTTATTTAACTATCATGGTGGTTGTTAAACATTGAGAAGGTAAACACCCTCTCAATCCCAATTAAGCATCATCATTAACCCAACAAATTAAATTTAAAAGTGATGAGATTCACATGATAATTCAAGAAACTAGATACTTAAAACGTCCATAACTGGGGACACGGCTAACCATGATTAGTTTGTACACTCTGCAGAGCTTTGCGCACTTTTCCCCGCAAGACTCGATCTCCTCTGTTGGATTTCTCGCACTACAAGGTGTTTGAGAAATGGATGACCAAGACACGGTCTTTCAGAAGCATTAACTCTTTACCATGGGTAGACAGTACCAACCTACATCACCTACATCTGCTAGCCTACCACTAAAAGAGGTAACGCAACATACTCAATTATGCTAGATCCCATAGCAGCTTGCGGCTGCACACGGAAGTTTCTAGCATGAAAAATCTTATGATCCCTTTGAGCCTGGGTGGTGGTCCATAGGAGAATCACACGGTACCCCAGGATTTCCAAAAAATATAGGCAACACTGGGTTCCCCAAGTGCCTCAATCCACCCAGATGTGAATTGAAGTTGCCACCTTAAGTTAACCATTAAATAAACACTCACATCTTTCATGGATACACTCTACCAATACACATCTAGAAGCATAGCATAGTAATATAAGCAAACGTAGAAGTAACTCCCAAAGGTTTGATAATAAAAAGGATAATAGGTACTACCTCATTTATTTCCCAAAACCCACATATTAATCAGATCCTAACCATGCAATTGTTTGAGGATTGATCTAATGCAATAAAACTGGGTAGTAAAGAGGTATGATCAATGTGTTACTTGCCTTGCTGATGATCCGTGAAACCTAGACACTCGTAGTAGCACGCTGCGCACTCTGGGTACTCTATCGCAAACAAACAAGCATACAATAAGCACTCATCTAAAGCACGAGTAAAACTCAAATAAGAGATCTAACCAGAAAGTTCAACTCAAGAACTCTGGTTTGCAAAAAGAATCAAATCAAACGAAGCAACAAAACTCAAACGGCGAATGAAACAAGATTCATTTACTAATCTGGACTTAAGTCACATTTTACAGTAGCAAAAACTTGTTTGAGGTGGTTAAATCGATAGAGGGTTTCGAGACGAAACTCTAGGCGCTTGAATCGGCTGATTCCGGTAAACGAGTGAAAAGATAAACTAAAACGAAAATCAGGGTAGAAATCACGGTCGAAAATAATCGTGGAAAACCCTGGAAAAAGAAAAAACTGACGAACAGGCTAACGAACGAACGTTCACTGTCGGCAGTTAAACAGTGAAAACCGTTCGTTAAAACAAATGAATGAAAGGGCATTCACTAAATAAATAAGCCAAAAAAAACTAAACCGATCTTATTAAAAAAACAACCTCGGGTTGTTAAAAAAATGGGCAGTTTTCCAAAGAAAACCGCCGGCGGCGGCGACGAGTCCGGCGGCTACCTCGGTGGACGATGGTGGCAGGCGGCATCTCCGACGAGGTGGCGAGGCGACGGCGGGACGGCGGGGCTCAGGCGGCGGCGGCGGCGAGGGGCGGCGGCGTCAGCGGGATCGGGAGGTGGCGCGGCGGCGGATCCAGCTGCGGCGGTGGGTGCAGCTAGGGTTAGGGTTTGGGCAGTGGGGTGGGCTGGGCTGCGGGGCTCGGGGTGGCGCTATATTAAGGGCCGGCAAGGCGGAGTCCTGGCCGAATACGGCCCGAAGTCGGTTTGACTTTAAAAAAAATTCCAACGTGTAGAAAAAGAAAGAAAAGAAATACTAAACAGACTCCAAAAATTCCGAAATAAAATTTCCCTGTCCTCTAAAAATACGCGGACGAGGTGAACATTTATTTGGGCCTAAAATTAAATTTTGAAAAATGCATATTTTTCCTAATTCAAATAAAATAGCGATAAAACTCTGAATAAAAATCTTATTTGATTGTAATATTAAATCTTATTTCTTTAGTTTGGGAAAGTCATTTTATTCCCTCTCTTTTATTTTTATAAAATAAATATACGAAGATAAAATAATTAAAATCAAACGATCCTATTTTCAAAAATGTGAGAAAACTCAAATATGAAAATAACGAAATCCCCAACTCTCTTCGTGGGTCCTTGAGTTGCGTAGAATTTCTAGGATCAAGAAAAAATGCAATAAAATATGATATGCAATGTTGATCTAATGTATAACATTCCAAATTGAAAATTTGGGATGTTACACAGTGGCTTCAGTATGAGCATGATGAGGTGCACGGGTATTTCCAGCCAAAGGATAAACATGAGCTGCAGCATGAACTCCTTCAATATGTTGAGTGAAACTTTGACGATCGATGTTGTGAAGAAAAATTGGCTCCTTGGGAGGTTCTGGGTATATGGCTTTGACAGACATATCCACCTCTGGCAGGAATATGAGATGGTTGTGTGCAGAGAGCTGTTAGTTAACAGCAGAGTGAAGCTTGATAAGACGCATTACCCATGGAGCATAAAACTTCAGACCAAATATATCAGAGCCAGATGCAGCAAGTTGTCAGATGAAGAAATCCTGAGCATTTAAGCTGATGCCATTGAGAATATAGAAAACCAATGTCTTCATTGAGCCTTCAAGCTTTGCTGCAGAAGAATGTCCTTTGATGGGCCATAGAGTTCGCCTGATAATGTGATAGATGGTGCGGGGCAGATACTCTAGGTCTTCAACAAAGAATTCGTTTGGATATTCAGCATCTTGTGGCAGTGGCTTCATCATGCTCGGCATTTGGCTCAGGCTTCTGGAATATGCTCTCTAAAGCATTGCGATGAAGCTGACAACCAGGTTCATAAAGTTCACCTGGAGTGGGCAGGCCAGTAAGCTCAATGATATCAAGAGCTTTGGCTTCATGGAGTACATTGCCAGACATCCACTCAAGGACTCAAGTTTTCGTATCCCTGTTGTAGCCACGAATGTGAAGAATAGCATACAATTGTAACAGAAGCTCTTCATTCCAATTTTCTTTGTCAGTCACAAACTGCAGAAGGCCAGCCTCTCTGAAGCAGTCTAGGGCTTCTTCCAAGCAGGGTAGTCCAGCAATGGCTTCGCAGTCTAGACACATATGAGGAAAAATGTGCCCTTGATTGTATAAGACATAGGAATAATAACTGCGCTGCTGATAGCTCCAGAACCAATCAGATGAAATTCTTGGCCTTGAATATGGGTTGTTGGCACTATCAAAGAAGGTGTTGTGTTCAATGAAGCCATTCACAATTAACGATCCTAACGAAGATGCAGTACTTGGAAACCTTGGCAGCCTTGGTTTTGGCTTCTAGACCTGAGGCCTGTGCTCCACATGATAATCAAACTGAGGTCCGGGAGCAAGCGGAGGAACCAGAATAGGCCATGGAACAATGACAAGCTCGCCTTGAGAAAATGCTTGCTCAATGATGTGAGGCCTTGGAGGCGGTAAAGGAGAAGTGGCATTGACATGGGCTTCAGACTGCACATTGGCTATAGGTGCATCATTGGTTTCACACCATATTCACTGTAGGTGCCACATTAGCTTCAGCCATGACAATGTCATTGACTTCAGTAGTGTTGTTGGTGGCCGCCTCAGTATTTTCAACCTCCACTTGAGGATCTGGAGGGTCGGGCACGGACTTGTTCTCCTCGAGAACAGCTTCTTGATTGGTGGGGTGTGTGATGACTCCTCTTCTTCTTCACTGTATTCTTGATGTTCTTCGGCTGATGCAGCCGCTATGTCTTCAATAGCCTTGGCTTCAGACTCAGAGACATTCACAGTTGGAGTGGCTTCAGGAAACACTTGACGTGCTACTGAGTTGGGTTGTACTTCTCCTTCTGGAACACTCGGCATAGCGACTTGTGGCCTTGGTCCTTTGCGAAGCCTACAGAATGCGGGCGACGCTTTTGGAGTGGGAGTTGGATGGACCACATAGTCATCATCATCAAGCACCGGAGTGGTGACTTGAGGTGGGGGAGTACTGGGTGAACTATGACTTGGAGTTTCTTGTTGGGGGCGATCAGCCCACGTTGCATCCTGAGCGATTAGCGTCAAGGGACGATCAATGCTGATGATTTCGATGTTCGTGAGAACAGACGATGATACAGTTTGGTGCTCGATCTGAGGAAGAAGTTCATCATCTTCTACATTGCCTTGAGGACCCATGTCTTCAGCTGCGGTGGGGTCAATAGCTGGAACTTCTTCAGCTTCAGGAGCCTTTGTGGAAGCAGGCTCGTGAAGTACTAGCTGACGTTCTTAGTGGGGAGATGCAGGACGAGCAACTGAGAGGGGCTCGACAAAAAGGGGCTTTGAGGGAGCAGCCCGATCCTTCTTCGAAGACTTTGTCTTCCCCTTCTTGGTCAGTGGTGCATCATCAGAGACATTTTTGTTCTTGTGTTTCCTGGCTTCAGCCTCGGCTGCTCTTGTCTTCTTTAGTTCAGAAGCAAGTATGGGGACCTTTGCATTGAGCCTGTCATGCTGGCAGGGAAGACTATGCGAGGTGCTTCTCGTCCTGACGCCTCAGCTTGGGTCATAGTTGGCTTCTTTTTGGCAGCCATCTTGGAGTCGATGCCTGGACGCCCAAGAGCCTTGCGCTTTTCAGCTTCATTGTGAGCCTGAACACATTTTACAGTGAGGAGTTTCATCCGCTCTCTTGAACCTTTTGCTTCTTCATGTTTCTTGCGAAATGCTTCCTTGAGATCATGGAGCAACTGCTTGAAGTTCTGAACATCAGTGGCACTGAGCTTCTTGAATTGAGCCTTTTCATAGTCAATCTTGTTTTTCAGCTCAACTATCTTCTGAGCTAGAGCTAGCTCATTTGCAATGGCACTGTGGAAAGAGACACTAATGCCAATAGGAAGTTGAAGATCATCAATACTGAGGTCCGGATTGGCAAACCACTCATCAATGAAGTTATTTAGGATGTCCACATCAAAGAGGGGCTATCGGCGTTCTAGGAACGGGGGTCCCCAGACTTGCCCACCTGTGGCCTGCAGCGTGGCTCAACCAGTGGCCCAGTACGGCCCGTCTTCATCAGCCAAACACTCAAGACCCTCGCGAGGGGCCAAGCCTCACGTGGCAGACGGTGCAAGGCCTCCTCAGCGGCGGCCTCATCAGGCAGGACAGCGAGGAGGCGGAGAGATCAAGGCAAGGGGTACCTCGCGAGGTGCCCATGACGCAAGCCATGACGATCAAGACCAGGCGGGCGCCATCCCGCGCAGTGTCCTCATTTCCTCTATGGTGCAAAGGGGGCAAGCGCAGGCGCGGAGTACCAGGGCATCAGACAAAGGTTTCCTTATCCGTGCAACGAGACCAAGACCAGCAGGACGGCAGGACAGAGGTCACTGTGGAGCCCAAGACAGCGTCACCACCAGCGTTTTTGGCAGGCGAAGACCACCTTTAGTCAGGATAGCTTGTACTAGATGTCCCCTTTCGAAATGGCCGTTGTTGGATCCCTTCCAGCTCAGTATTTGGGAAGAGGACCAAGGCCTCTATTAATAGGTTTAGCCACCACAGTAGAAGGAATCTCATCTAGAGGCATCTGATCTCACCCGAGGCGGATCGATTCCTCCCCAAGCACACCATCAAACACAAGAACACCTCTCCTCGTGAGGCTATTCTTCCCTTGTACTCTTCATCATCAGCCCAAGAGGCAATCCACCACACCACACACATGAGTAGGGTATTACACCACAACGGTGGCTCGAACTTGTATATATCTTGTGTCTCTTGTGCTGTTCTCCGTGCTAGCATAGAAATCACAGCGTGGTTGTGGGCGTGTTTCAGTAGGGAGAGATCTTCGTGTGCACCCCAGTGTTCGAACCTTAAGGGTTTTGACGAAACCCGATATCCGACATTTGGCGCGCCAGGTAGGGGTGTGCCGAAGTCTTCCTTCCGTCGATCTATGTTCACTGCTTTGTTGCATCCATGTACGGCGACCTGACGAACAACACCGACTGTTGGGCAGCGTGGCCAGCCGGCGCCACGCCGCCTGCCCAAGGTGACCTCAACCCCGCACCCCAGGCAGCCGGCGCACCGCAGAATGCTGTGGTGCACGGGCGACGCGGTCAAGCACTGCCTGCCCTTACTCCGCGGCAGGTGCGATCAGCCGCAAGGGCCTCAAGCCACGCCGTGGCCACAGCGCCACACACCCGACGGGAACAAGCGAACATGAGGGCCGCGCCCACTATGGCTCGGGAGCTGCTGCGGTGCAGGTTGTAGGAGGGAAACCGAGACGTGTTGCTGGAGCGCGTTGCCGAGCTCCTGGATGCCGTGGCCTCGGGGGCACCACCCTTCTGTTTCCATCTTCCACCCCAGGCCTCGGTCGGATCATGCAGCAGGCTTCTCCGCGCCCACGCGCCCTCAGGCATGCCCCAAGGCTTCATCAAACACCAGCTCAACCATCGGCGCTGGACACCAAGCCGCACCAGCACCACCTCCGATGAACGAGGGCATGTGCATCGCCGCTTACGGCCCGGGCGGGCCGCTGCCCTACCAACCTCAAGACGGCGCACTGGGACAAGCTACATGGAGCGTGGGGCACTACGGTGAGGTCTTCGATGCGGCGACCTTGGAGGTTTACGTGCCCCGCATGGTGGATTGGGAGTACGCACTGGAAGACGACCCTAGCTCGTTCCTCGGGTCAGGCTAGGAGGAAGAGACACCAGAAGCCGAGCCTTTTCAGGAGCCTCAAGGAAGCATCACCAAGCGCGCTGGCAGCAGCAGCTACCGGGTACCGCTAATTCCTCACGAGCAAGCTTATGCTAACCATGGGTCGCAGGAGGTTCAGGACACTACAGCGGAAGCCTGCCCCAGCTAAGCAGCCTCCCTTCCGCCAGGAGGAGCGCACCGGGGGCTGCAAGAGAGGGACCGGGAGCCAGGCCCCTCCCCACGGCGCGTGGAGCAAGGCAACCCCCGGAGGTAGGCCCTTTGTAGAGGAGGTGCTGCAAAGCCTACTCCCGATAAAGGACCCGTGGTCGCCGAGGGCGCCGCTGGCGTCCCCTTTGCCCCATTGGTGTCGTCCTTGGTCTCCGGCCGCCGTTGATGGTGGTCGAGGGTGGCGTAAGACGGGGCCCTCGTCTGGCGATATGAAGCAAGGCCCGGTGCCTGTGAAGAAGGCCCAGTGCCTGTGAAGCTCGCCGCCCGTGACACTCTCATGTAATAATGAGTTGGGGCTGTACACGCCCCGGAGTCTCCGGAGAGCCGCCCTCGGGCCTCGGGGGCTCCCTCCCATGCCCAGTGGCAGCACTTAGCTCCGCGCTAGTGGGAAGATGTCGAAGACTAGACTAGGTGCCGGACGCGGTCTTATGCTTTTCGCCTCCCTTTTTGTGGTCGAGCTTCCTTGCTTCGGATTTAAGTTGAAGTTGAATATGCATTTGCGTATGCGGGGGGGGGGGTGTCTTTTCTTGTTTGTGTGGTTTCTTGTGTTCTGGTTTCTGCCCTAGTTTGGAGTTCGCATTGGCTGCCTCCCCCTCGTGAGCCTCTCGTGGGCGGGGCTGGGTGAAGCGCATGTATGCTACGCGCATGCCGTACCACGGCCAGCACTCGCTCTCGCGTGGCCCTCAAGACCTGGTCAACAGGTCCCTCAGGGGACCCTTGGGGGCTCACGGCCTCGCGAGTCTACTCAGGATTTGTCCCGGCTAAAGGTAAACCACAACAACAAGCTCACCGCAGGGCTCATAGAATCATGTAGGCGCATGTTCAGCATCGTTCCTAAAAGCATATGGACGGCAATCTTTTTACATGAGGGGCTTTCCCTCCAAAAATGCTCTTACAACCTTCAGGGCCGTGCCCGAGATTTTGTATGCACGATAAATAGCAGGGAAACACAGGATCAGTCAGACATGTCACTCACTGCATCCTCCTGGTCGCCTCCAGACGCCTCGCTGGCGCCATGGTCATTGTCACTAGCATCACCATCACCATCACCAGTGCCACCGTCACCGCCGTCAACCATATCGCCACCATCCACCGCGACTAACACCCCGTCATCATCGGAATCGAAGGCCCTGACAAGCGCGTCCACGTTGTCTCGCCACGGATGGCCTCGGGCACCGGGGCGATAGCGGCGTCAAAATCAAAATGAGGGTCGATGTTCTGAAGAAGGCTGAAGACACGGGAGAATGCATGTCCAAGCAGGTTGCGGCTCCTCTCCTCAACGAGCTGGTTAGCTCTCTCGGAGCGGTTTTCCAAGCGCGTCACCACACCAGTGAAGAAAAGGAGATGACTGGCATAGTTGGTCACATGAGGATGCGGGGCGTTCTCATGATAGATGTTGCCCCGGGCTGCATTAGCCCTGTTCCTGAGGCTCTGGAGCATGGGGCCGTGCATGTGCTCCAATGTCTGCCGATGAAGTATTTCCTCTCTGTTCTGCTGCACAATGGACTCGGCGTCGGCAACCCGCTGTTGAAGAGGAGGCAGCTCGGCGCGGGCGGAGGCCAGCTCAATCTGCACCGAGATCAGGGCAGCTGCGATAGCCTCCACACACTGCTCCGCTTCAGTCAGTTTGGACCTAAGGGCGGCAGTCCTGCCCGCAGCTTCGGCTTCAACCATCTTCAGCTTCAAGTCATACCTGCTCACAAGATCTGCGCAAGCCCCTGCCGCGCGGCGGTCGACCTCCTCCTGGGTTCGAGCCTCGCGCGTGCCAACATCGTCCTCCGCCTGGGTAATCTAGCACTCCCTCGTCTCCAACCACTCGAGGTCCAGATTGCACTCAGCGGCCTCCAGCGTCATCGCTTCCTCACACCTCCAGAGCTCCTCCTCCTCGACAGGCGTCCCTTTTAGCGATGCAAGGGCGGCCCGACGCATCTCCACTTGCTTCTCCAGGGAGGCGCTCCAGGCTTGGAGCTCCCACGCGCGCTTCTCTGTGATCTCGCGATGATAATCTGCTTCCCGAGCCTCCTCCAGAGCCCGGGAGCAGGCCTCTCGCGAGGCCACAAGGGACGCCTCGGCCTTCATGTTGTCAAGCTTGCGCTGGTGGCGCGCGAGGTTGATGGCCCCCTTTAGCTTGAGTCGCTCCTCGATCAGCCATAGGCCCTCGGCCTCAAGGCGCGCATCCACATACTCAAGCTCTCCACCAAGCTGGCCCATCGCATCCTTCGCCTTCTGGAGGAACTCGTGGCGAACGACACTTCATTCGCGCGCAAGCTTGAGCACGCTGTCGATGTCACCCTCCGCCGTCGGTGCTGTCAGCGGGCCCTGAAGCGGTTCGCTCCCTCTCGGCAGGGGGCTGGTGGCTAGCACCCCCATGATTGCTGGCCGGGCCCTACAAGGGACCCGGACCGGCGTAGGCTCATCCCTTGAAGAATAGCCAAGGATCGATGCCAACCATTTGCCGTCCACGACCAGAGGAGGAACCCTGGGCAAGCTGATTGCTCTACAGGAAGGGTTGCGGAGCAAAGGCAGCAAGGGCACAGGCTCAAGACACCCTACGGGCAGGCTTGCTTCTCTGACTGACCCTGCATCAGGGGCAGCATGTAGGCTCGGGGCGCTCAAGGCCAGCGATGAAGGCAAGGCCGGAGGAGGTTGCTTCTTGGGAGACTCCACAGTCTTGGCAGGAGGGATCATGAAGAGTCATAGTCAGGAAAGGGAGCAGCGATTGAAGAATTACAAGAATGAGGTAGTTACTCATCTACGACGAAGTACTTCCTATGCTTCAGCGGTAGGAAGGTGCGACCACTGCAACTCGAAGACTCCTTCCTCTTGCCGAGAACGGCGAAGTCCATGCGGAACCGACCCAGGCGCTCAACATGAGGACCAACGTGTGGCGCGGATGGAGAAGCACCCAGGCGGCCAACCTCAGTCGCGCCAAGCTGGGAGGAGCAATCAGGCACCACCTCCTGATGGCCTGTCGAGGCCTCGGGAGCTCCGGCCTCAGGAGCCGCAGTCTGCGTCCCCCCATCGACAACCGCCTCAGGGTGGGCTTCACGATCTTCGGAGGATGACGCTTCGGGAACCCTATGCGGCATCGGTGCCACGACACCCGAGCCTCCAGCCTCAAGCGATGCTTGCCTCCCTACACCCATTCTTGGGGCAAGATTGGTGCTGGCGGTGAGGAAGGGAGCCACGGTGACAGATTTCTCGCGAGGCCCCGCAAGGCCGGCCGGACACAACCCCCATTCATCGAAGAGAGGCATCTGTCCCGCGAACTCAGCCCTATTCGAGAAGAGATATAGGAGGCTACCCTCGTGCCGTATATCGCCCGGCGAGGGGTTGCCACTCAAGACCTGAAGCACCGTCCTCAGCGTTTCGGGTGCAAGTTCCGTCTTCTGACGCCTCATGCGGTCCCGGTCGCCGGTCAGGGCCCACATCGGTTGGGAATGGCGTTGGAGAGGAGCAATGCGATGCTGGAGGAACTCCTTCACCACCCGGGGTGCAGTCATGCCGAGATCTCTCAACCTCCTCAGTCGATACCAGACAAAGGAGAGCCGGGGGCTCACGAGTCTCTCATGGCCCCAGCCGGGATTGGGGACAGCCGGCAACGACGAAGGCGGGAGCAGGGGGCTGAGCACTCCGACATCCACATACAACCACCGCATCTGGAACCCACTCATGGACGGCGGGAGGTCAAAATCGATCCCTGAGGCGGCCGTCTCTGCCACGGCCTGGAAGCTCACACACCCCAAGAACTTCAAGGGGTTGGTCAGGCGCAACAAGAAGAAGTGGCGCAAGAGGGCGACAGAAGGAGCAATTCCCACCATGGCTTCGCAAAAAAGGCGAAGACGGCAAGAAGGGTAACGGATTGAGGATCAAGATGCATCACATGGATCTGATAATGCGAGAGCACTGCATTGAAGAAGACAGAGAAAGGGGGAACCAGACCAGCCCATAGGGTGTCGACGAAGAATCGAACCTTAGTGAATGTCCTATCAATGGAGGCGTGAGACACAGGCCAGGCCATCATCTTTCTGCACTCATTGAAGCTGGAAGCGAGTGTAGGGCAGACCTTGCCCAGGGCCTCAAAGCTGAGCACCAGTGACCAGCCAACGGCGGGCTCGATTGTCGCGGACGAACTAGTTGAGGACAGAGGCTTCTTCCCCTTCTCCTTGCTAGTTGGCGCCATGGCAATGGTGGGGGCAGAGCTCAAGTCAAATTGGGAGAGGAAGCTGAGATTCGAGGAAGAAGGGGGAATAGGAAGCGCGCCACTGGCGAGGAGGAAATAATTGTGTAAGGCGCCATGGCCGCCTAGCCAGGCAGATATTGGGGCAGCATGGGGAAGCGGAGATGCCCACGTCCAATCAGTCGCCTTGCGTTGACCAAGGCCATAGGCTGTGGGGGCCCGCAGCGCTCCGCACTTGCCCTTTGGCTTCGCTGCTAAGCCAAGTCCAAGCGCGCCTTGGGCCTGGGGGCTACTGTCAGCGTCTTGGGAACGGGGGTCCCCAGACTTGCCTGCCTGCGGCGTGCAGCGTGGCTCAACCAGTGGCCCAGTACGACCCGTCTTCATTAGCAAAACACTCAAGACCGCTGCGAGGGGCCAAGCATCGCGGGGCGGACGATGCAAGGCCTCCTCAGGGGCGGCCTCACCAGGCAGGCTCGCGAGGAGGCGGAGAGATCAAGGCAAGGGGTACCTCACGAGGTGCCCATGATGCAAGCCGTGACGATCAAGACCAGGTGGGTGCCAGGTGGGCGCCATCCCGCGCAGTGTATTTGTTTCCTCTTTGGTGCAAAGGGGGGCATGCGCAGGCGAGGAGTACCGAGGCATCAGGCAAAGGTTTCCTTATTGGTGCAACGAGACCAAGACCAACAGGACGGCAGGATGGAGGTCACCATGGAGCCCAAGACGACATCATCACCAGCACCTTTGGCAGGCGAAGACCACCTTTAATCAGGATAGCTTTTACTAGATGTCCCCTTTCAAAATGGCCGTTGTTGGATCCCTTCCCTCTCAATATTTGGGAAGAGGACTAGGCCTCTATAAATAGGGCTGGCCACCACTGTAGAAGGCATCTCATCTAGCGGCATCTGATCTCATCCAGAGGCAGATCGATTCCTCCCCAAGCACACCATCAAACACAAGAACAACTCTCCTCGCGAGGCTGTTCTTCCCTTGTACTGTTCATCATTAGCCCAAGAGGCAATCCACCACACCACACACAGGAGTAGGGTATTACACCACAATGGTAGCCCGAACCTGTATAAATCTTGTGTCTCTTGTGCTGTTCTTCGTGCTAGCATAGAAATCACGGCGAGGTTGTGGGCGTGTTTCGGTAGGGAGAGATCTTCGTGCGCACCCCAGTGTTCGAACCTTAAGGGTTTTGCCAAAACCTGTTATCCGACAGGGGCAGATCATTGAAGATTTCCGCCTCTTGTTTGCTTTTCATCAGCTGCTCAAGAGCATCCTCACCAAGATCATCGTCACTGGACAGATCAATGGCTTCGTTCTCATTCCACAGAACGGCAGCTGGGGTCAGTGCTTGACCAGAACTCAGGATGGGCTTCTTCTTCTGTATAGACTTCTCGGTCTTCTTGGAGATGCGAGAGAGATCTTCATATTGCATAATGGATGTAGGAGGAGCAGTTGCCAATGGCTTCACACGTGAAGTTTTTGGTGCGACAGAGGGTTTTGAAGCCTTAGTTTTCTTCTGCTTCTGTGGCTTAGGTGGAGCAGGTGCTTCATCAGAATCTCTGTCATTAGCCGAGTGATCCACGGCGATCCCTTGAACTGCAATGTGAGTGATGAGGCCTTCGAGGTTGTAGAAGGGGCCGATGACATTGGGATTGGCATCACGGGTGCCATCAGCCTGAGGAGCAGATGGACTGGGGTTGAAGCCAAGTCCAAATGCTTTCTTGTTCTTCATAGCAGAATCCTTGGCAAACTTGAAGTTGTGCTTGAATAGATTGTCTTCACGACACCATAGCAGAGAAGATGGGTTAGCATTCTCTGGATGTGGTCCGCGAACCATGCAAGGGTAGAAGCCTTGATCAATGGCTTCGGACAGAGACTTGGATTGAAGATTTTTGTATAAGATATCTCCCCAAGGTCGCTTGATGGCATTCTTCTCGGCATACTCAGCAGTGATGAATCTGTACTTAAACCATTCCTCTTCCCAATATCTTCGAATCCATTGGATTCGAGTTTTGCGTTCACCATAGGTTTCTTCATGGTCTGTCTTGTACATCTCATATATATCAGGTGGCAAATCTTTGGGTGTATTCCCACGGCACTGTCTGCCGCCCTTTCTAGCTGACTTTTCTGTGTCCATGAAGTTTAAACTAGATGTCTTCGGAACTTGCAAAGGCTTTCGACGGCTGGTCAGATAGGAACTGGCTTGAGGAGAATTGATGTGACACTGTAAGAATTCTGCAAATGAATGCAGACTATGAGAACCAAGGGATTCTCCCACGGACATGTACCTGTGACAGCATTAGAGGTGCGAGGGAAGGGGAAGAGGTCATATGCATTCTTAGAAGATTTTGAAGATAAATTAATTTGAAGATATTGACCTCATAACGCAAAGACATTCACTTATTTGTTGAGAGTTGGTTCCAGATTTGTATGAATCCAAGAATAGGTACAAGTGAGGAACCTAACGTGATGTGAGGCATAAGTGAATAAGCTGGGCATTGATATGAGATGCAGAACATGATAGATTCAACAGTGTCAACATAGAAACCACTTTTGGTCGAGAAGGATGAATCTATCGGATCAAACAGGCAGTAAAAGGTAAGTTTTAATTACCACACGAAGAACTGCTAGACAGAACGGAGTAGGAGGCCGAGCAGTTCAATCTCCCGTGCCCTAACTTGGTGACGGAAGACACCTACGGCTGCGGCGGAGAAGACGAGGTCCGCGGCCGGCGTGAGGACGGCGTCGGTGAGGTCACGACAGCTAAGCACTTCGTCACCGGTGTCATCACGAGCTAGCGGTGGCGCTAGGGTTTGTGCGAGGTGTGGAGGTGGAAGAAGGATTTTGACCGTGATGTGATGTGTATTTATAAGGAAAGGGATAGCACATCACAATTACCCAGGTGCCCCTGGAGGTTCACATCTGAGAGACACGTGGCAAATATGCAACACATTGGAAGTTTTTCCATGTTCCCACGCACGCCTGGATTGTCGGGTGGTCGTTCCGGCTTCTCTGGTTTCCAGGAAATAAGGATGCATCATTAAAAATAGATTAAATGTTTGTCAGATTGTCATCAACTGACAATGACTTAGAGAAGACAATCGACAGGTTTCAATAGAATGCATATGATTTGGACAGATAGAGTTGAGGTAGAAGCATAGAACAGGTTAGGGTCTGATCACATTCACTTAGATCAAATGATTCAAGAGTGAAGTCACAACTATAAGTGAATGCTGTAGAGGACAGAACACACACACACACACACACACACACACACACACACACACACAACACACACACACACACACACACACACACACACACACACACACACACACCCATCTGGGCTATTTTGTTTCGCGAAACAGAATATTATTCTGTTACCCTACTTGAACTGACGGTTTCAGGCGGTTGTACTGATAATTTTCATCTCATCGAACTGATCGTCTTTTCGTTGGAATGGGGCGTCTAATATATCGTTGGAAAGCTCTTGATATCTACCTTACAAATATATAGGATTTTTTTTACAAAATCATTACAAATATATCATTGGAAAGCTCTTGAAAAAAATCGTTTTTTCAAAACCGAAAACGTGAATCGTATTTTGGAATCAATTTTCAAATGGTTTGTCGGAATTGAGCAAATAAGATGGCGTTGGAAAGCTCGTAAAAATCCGCATCTTCCATATATCTCCTGTTTTTTCAAATTATATACAATATAAACGTAATTTGAAAAACGGTGAAATTCTGGGTGAAACGTATTTTTTCGTCTTCTTGTAAATGATTTGTCATATTGACCCAAATGATATGGCGTTGGAAAGCTATGGAAAATGCACAACTTTTTCATATAGAAGTGTTTCTCTAATTCCTTTGGTTTAAAAACAATTTCAAATATGGTCAAATTTGATTTTGAACCTGATTTTTTTTAAAATTTATCGAAATGGGGTAAATAATATACAGTTGGATAGCTATCGAAAATGAGAAACTTAGTCATGTTGAACGTTTTCTCTACTTCGCAACCGTTTAAGAGTAATTTGGAATATGGCATGATGGACCCTGCTGTTTTCTCGTCTGAAAAACAGAGTAGTCGTACTGATATATGTGTATGTTTGTACTGAGCTATTTTTTGTAGAGTAATTTTGAATGGTTCCGAAAAAGGGTACTTGTACTAATGTTTGCATGGGTTTGTACTAAGCGTGTTTTCACTAACTAGACCTTGCTCTGTTTTTGGGTAATATTTTTCTCGTAAGTTGTCAATGGCTTACTGTATCCTAGCCCCGAACTTGCATGGTTTTTATTGTTGAACTAAATGCTATTTTTTGCCAAAAAAATTTTGCGTGTTGCTTTTTTTAAGTCAATTTTTTTGCAATGAATGTTCTAGATTTCTCTTGTTTTGCAACTTGAATTTTTACCATTTTAAACTTTTACCAACTTGAATTACCGTGTGCGGATGAGCATTTAAACTTGTAGAATTTAATTTTTTTGTTTTAATTCTTATTTGTTTTCTTGTCCGAACTTATGGTATCATCATCACTGAACCTACGTGGTTTCTGTAGCTGAACTAAAATCTATGTTGTCTGTGAAAACCAGGAAACTTGCATCTCCGTCAGAAAAAAAGAGTACTTGTACTGGTGTACGTGTGCGTTTGTACTGATGTATTTTTCATAGAGTAATTTTGAAAAGTTCCAATAAAAGTACTTGAACGGATGTACATATGGATTTGTACTGAGCATGTTTTCACAAACTAGACTTTACTCTGTTTTTTCTATATGATTTTCCTCGTAACTTTTCAATGGTTCACGGTATCATCATTCCCGAACTTGTGTGGTTTATACCGTTGAACTGAATGACAATTTTTTAAAAGAAAATGTTTTGTGTGTGTTTTTTAACTAACATTTTTTGAACGTTGTTCTGGACTTCTCTCATTTTATGAACTTTTACCATTTGAATTTCCATGGGGGTTTTTTAGGTTTTTTCTCAAACTTATCTAGGACGTCGTGTTGAACTTACAATTTTTTCAATGATGGACGACTATTTTTTGAGCTTTTTTTGTAGAACTTACACCGAACTTGCATGGTTTGTATCGTTGAACTGAATGCTATTTTTTCCAAAAAAATGTTTTTGTGTGTTTCCTTTTTTTTGGAAGTCAATTTTTTGCAATGATGTTCTAGACTTCTCTTGTTTTGCGACTTGAGATTTTACCATTTTAAACTTTTACCATCTTCAATTATCGTGTGTAGATCAGCACTTGAACTTATAGAATTTAAAGTTTTTTTAATTCTTATTTATTTTCTTGTCCGAACTTATGGTATCATCATCACTGAATGTCGGGGAAACTGATCCACGAACACCTATGGGGCCGGCGGACCGTGGCCCCTTTCGGTTCGGCGGGGGGCGGAGGTTGCAAGAAGAGCGGATCGAGGTGAAGCACACGAGCAGTTTACCCAGCTTCGGAGCTCTCCGGAGAGATAATACTCCTACTGCTGCTTGTCTGATTGTATTGTGTTCCTGCTCGAGGGTGAGCTAAGTGTTTTTCTGGCATTCGAATGAGCCGAACCCCCTCTACGTTGCGCGTGAAACTGATCCACGAACACCTATGGGGCCGGCGGACCGTGGCCCCTTTCGGTTCGGCGGGGGGCGGAGGTCGCACGAAGAGCGGATCGAGGCGAAGCACACGAGCAGTTTACCCAGCTTCGGAGCTCTCCGGAGAGATAATACTCCTACTGCTGCTTGTCTGATTGTATTGTGTTCCTGCTCGAGGGTGAGCTAAGTGTTTTTCTGGCTTTCGAATGAGCCGAACCCCCTCTACGTTGCGCGTGGGCCTCCTTTTATACGCTAAAGGGGTCAGCGACAGGTGGCAACGTAGACAAGGGTACAAATGTAAAAAGAGAGGTGGTTGGTACAGTTACCTGTACAGTGTATCCTACCTAACCCTGACGGCAGGGGACAAGGGCATTAAATGCCCGTCTGTGTCGCCCAAAAATGCAGAAAGGTACCGTCAGGGACGCCACCGCTCGCCATGATGGCAGTCGTGTCAGCTTCGCATGCCACCGCGCACCGCTGGCTGCACAGCCTCCCGCCACGCGCGCTTGGAAAGGCCCCCAGAGCGACACGTTGGTGGATGTGCTAGAGCGTGGGTATAGAGTGGCCGCCTGCCACGGCAAGCGCCTTGCCGCGGACGTCGTCTTGTCGTGCCTGGAAGCTTGTCGCCCACCAGGCCTCGAGATGCCCTGGTCAGTCTTCCCAGCAAGCTCCTCTTGTCGGGGCCTTGTTGCCTTGCCGGGACGCGTGGCACGTCGCGACAAGTTCCTTAGGATGCCTTGGTTGGCCTTCCCGGCAAGCTCCTCTTGCCGGGGCCTCGTCTCCTTGGCTTGAATACTTTGTTCTTGAATGGCTCCAAAGGAACCACGGAGGACCTTGGCGGTCGCCCGGCAAGCCTTGCCGCGGGGCGCTACAACTGCCCGTGCACAAGTTCAGGATACTAGGGTACCCTTATTCTAGTACACCGACAGGAGCCCCCGGGCCTGGGCCATACACGGTGCCGAGCGCTGTTGGGCCAGGCCCAAAACATTGCACGGGCACACGCGGCCTGGGTTGCGCCGTATCTTGCTCCGTACCCACCGCGCCCTCCCTAACGGCATGCGTCGAATGCGGCGTCGTGGGAGAGATCGTGGGTGGTTTCTTTATTCAGAAGGGCAAAACGTCCGCTCCCTCCCTCTTTATAAGCAGGGGAAACAGGGGCAGTTCGCCCATCTTGCCGTTTGTTGCTCCAACTCCAGAAATCTCCGCCGCTCCCCCCTTCTTCTCGAAGCAGAAAGAGAGCAGCGCTCCGCCCCCTGTTGCCACCAGCATCACTAACGCCGCCGATCTCCCCCACCACCTCCGCCATGGCTCCAAAAGCCGACAAGGGGAAGGGCGTGAAGTCGGACGAGGCGCAGCGGCTCGCGGCGCTGCGGAAGGAGCGGGCCCTCTTCCCCCCTCAGCTCGGTGCGCAGGAGCTGAGGGAGTACTACTACCTCTTCTGGTCAACGGAGACGCGAGCGCATCCGCGCACGAGGGTGCTCCCGGCCGCAGCTTCGGAACTGGCTCCAAGCGGGTACCCCTTCTTCGCGCTGTTCTTCTACTGCGGGCTCTGCCCGCCTTTTTCTGATTTCTTCTGCGACATTATGAACACCTACGGGTTCCGCCTTCTTGACTTCACCCCCAACACCGTTCTGACCATGGCAGTTTTCGCACATTTGTGCGAAAACTTTGTCGGAGTCCACCCAAATGTAGCCCTCTTCCGCCACTTCTTCATGCCCCGGGTCGAGAGAGGAGTGCCCCTTGCCGGAGGAATCGCTTGGATCTCGAGAACTAGCAAGAAGGAAGCGTATCTGGAGGGCGAGCTCCGCAGCAAATGGGAAGAGTGGAGGGCAGAATGGTGCTGGATCGTTGAGGAGAACCCGCAGCCTTTCACCGCCCTGTGCCAAACCCCAGTAGTGCGCGACAATGATTGGAGCAATGTGGCCCCGGAGGACGACAGGTTGAAGATTGCTGTCACTCGGATCCTTCGCCTTAGGCTTGCCGGGCTTACTGTAGGCGCAGTTGGCGCAGACTTCCTTCGCCGCCGCATCGCCCCCCTACAGGAGAGGAGGAGACCCGCCTGGGAGTTCAAGAACTGGGCAGATATCATGAGGCTGCGCCCGGGCCTCAATTTCAATTTCACGGTCTTGGAATTGGACGCGATGCTTCTAGAGCTATTCAAGCGCGACCCTCAGCACCCTTTTATGTTGCCGCGGAATGTCGTTCCGCTGTGCAACAATTCTTCACTTGACCGCATCCGTGCGATGATGCCGTTGTGCGATTCGCACGGAATCGCCCCAACTTGGCAAGAACCTGCGGATGACGTCGTGCGGGCGTTCTTTGACGACTTGGTAGAAGTGCCGGTCCGCGCCGATGAACAGAAGAGCCTCACCCACGACACTACCGACGCGGAGCTGCAGCGCATCGCCACTAGGACAGAAGAGGCTGCGGCAGCAGCTGCCGCGGGCGAGTTTGGGTTCACCGTGGAGGAGGCGGAGGCAGCAGAGGCGGCAAGCCTTGCCGAGCGCGAGGAGTTTGCCGGCGAGGAAGATCTTGCCGGCCCTGAAGCTAAGCCGAGCGAGCCCGGCGAGGAAGAGCCCAAGCCTTCAGACAGCTTGCCGCAGGCGGAGCACCCGGCCCCGCCAAGAAGGCGTCTCCGCAGGGCTGGGGACGTAGCGGGGCGGCAAACGAGCCAACAGCCGCCAAGCCGTGCGACATGCTCTACTGCGGCAAGCAATGTTGCCGCGGGAGCGCCTCATGCTGCTGCGGCAAATGGAGCGGGATCCTCCCGGTCCACCGCCACCGCCCCTGCCAAGCGGGCGAGGGAGCCTACTCGCCGCACCGGAGGCGAGCCGGACTTCGATCTTTCCGCGCTCAGCTCCGACGACGAAGAAGAAGAGTAAGATCCCCTTGCTGTCCTCGTTGTTCTTCAATTATTGCTATCTTGTCTTGTATTTGACTTGCTTCGATCTGAACCCATTCCTTTTCAGGACGCTGGCCCAGAGAGCGGCGAAGAGAGCCAAGGCCTTGGTGATTGTCATCGAAGATGACCCCACCGTGTCAGCAGGTGGTGTGTCTGAGACCACCTTGACGGACCCGGCAGCTACTCCCCAAAGCAGCCCCCAGCGTAAGTACATGGTTTACTTCTCGCTGACAGGCGCTCATGATTGCTCTTTTCTTTGCTGATATCTTGACTGTTGGATTGTGTAGGAGCAGAACAGCCTCACCAGGAGGGCACGGAAGCCGCTCCCGAAGTGCCATCTGCTTCGACTACGCCGCCAAGGGAGGAGTCCCCGGCAAGGGAGCGCTCTCCGACAAGGGAGAACTCCCCGGCAAGGGACAATTCTCCGGCAAGGGACGGTACTAGTGATCCTCCGGCGGTTGAGACCGCGACCGTAGATCCTAGTACAGGTAATCTTCTTGCCTGAAATCTTCCCTTGGGTTCTTCTTCTTCTGAATTTCCTTTCTTGGATTTTTACTTGACTTTTCTTCCTTTTTCTTTTTCGTTCTTCAGATCCATCTGCTGCGGAGCCAATGGAAACCGAGGACGCCGGCGAGGAAGGCGCGCGTGGCAACAACGACGACGCCGCCGCCATTGAAGAAGAGGCCGATGCTGATGAGCCCGCCGGTGAAGAGGCCGCCAAGGCTGCCACCGCAGAAGCTGGCGAGGGGTCGGGCGATCGCACTGACGGCCCTAAGGCCGCAGGAGCGCCAGGCGCTGTGCCGACCGCCGATCCCTCCGCTACTACCGCGGAGCCAGGCTCCGAAGAGCCCCAGCCCGGCGCCTACTTGAAGGCCGGCGATGGTATCTTCATCAAGCTTCCCTGGGCGTCAAGCTCCAGGGTGCCGGTCGAAGGAGCAGCTTTTGACGAGGAGGTGCTCGCCTCCGCTGGGCTAGCGTTGGTCGATGCGCCAAGCAGCAACGGCGAGTCTGAGGAGGAGCAGCTGCTGCGGAAGCTGCTGTCGCTCTACCGCGCCCGACAAACCAAGCTGGCGTCCCGAGAAGCACTCATCGCGACGGCGGGAGTCGACATCGAGAAGTGCGCGGAGGAGCTCCGGGGTCTCAGGCAGGAAACTCTCCGGAGCTTGGCAGAGGAGCGGGAGCAAGTCGCCGAGGAGAGGAAAGCCTTCCTCCTCGCGAAGGCTGAGGTTGAAGAGCAACAGCGGCTTGCTGCCGAGAGGCTATCTGTGCAGGAGGGAGAGTTGGTGCAGCGCAAGGTCAATCTTGACAGCCACGAGGAGGAGCTTGCTGGAGGCAGATAGGCGGGGCCCTCCAAGAAGCAAAGGACACCGCCGCAGCTGCTGAGGAGGCCAAGAAGGAGCCCTCCAGGAAGCAAAGGACGCCGCCGCAGCTGCTAAGGCGGGCAAGAAGGAGCTGGAGACGAAGGTGGCGCAGCTGGAGGCAGATCTCAAGGCGAGCGGCGAAGAGCTTGCCGTGCTTAAGCATGCGCGCGAGAAGGATGCTGCCGCCCATGGTGAGCTGCAGGGTCTTCTCGCTGAGAGGGGCAAGGAGCTCAGCGCTGCCAAGGACTCCAACGCGGATCTCGAGTTGAAGCTGGCTACGCTGACTCAGATGCTGGACGTCGCCAGGGAGCGAGAGGTGACCTTGTCGGAGAAGATCAAGGCCGACGAGGCGCTGCTGGCGAGCATCGCCGTTACCCAGAACTCGTTTAGAGAGACTGTGGAGCACTGGACCGAGGGTCTGGTGAATATCACCGCAGTCATCGACGGGGAGCTGGCGCAGCTGGGGATGGAGGACTTTGGGTATCCCTCCAACGAGCATCTCCAACCCAGCGCCAAGCTCAGCCTGTTCTTCAAAGGCGTGGCGACGGCCCTCCAGTGACTCTGGGAGAGGATCCCAAAGCAGCTGGCCGACGAGTCGCGCAAGATTTGCGCGGGAGATCTTCAGAAGGTGCTGGTGAAGGTGGCCTTCCGCAACCCAGGCCTCAACCTCACCAATGTCCTCAAATCCTTGCCGCTGGACGCTGATCTGGATGCGCTCAAGGCCCTTGTCACACGCATTGTGGACAAGGTGAGCGAGATCAAGAGGGTTGAGGGCGATCGCGTAGATTAGGCCGCCCGTTTTTTCTTTCTCCTTGTCGCTGCTGGTCATATTACGAGATCAATCTGTTAGAGTTGCGACAAGTTATCTTGTAATATAACTTTATTTCTGGTATCGATTGCTACGTTATTTCCTTTACTAGATTCCTTCCTTTGTATGTTTTTACCCTACGCTTTTAGGGAACTTGTCGGCGCAGGCACCCGAGCCGCGAGCGCTGAGTGCGGGACGTCAGCAGCCTGCTGGCAGTGCCGCTTCCGACAAGAAACCTTGTCACGACTAGCTGCAGCACACTTAAGTTGTTGAGCGGACTCGAAACAAAGTAAGGGCGCAACTAGCTATGAGTTGGTTCCTCCGCGCACAGGTTTTCCATACAAAGCATGGTCGTTCGAGGAAGATAACTTAAAAAATAAAACTAACTGCCCAAACTTTGGCAACTTAGCTTTTCTGTCGTTTGCTTCCCGGCAAGGCGAAATTTGCTTGAACGATGCCTGGTCCAAATCATAATCTTCTCCTTTCCCCCGGGCAAACTTGTGTGCGAGGGAACCTTCCTTTCCTTTGTTGAGAAGAAGAAAGAAGAGAAAATAAAGATATGGAGCCTTTCGGCTCGTTATTGCTTACCGGGGGTAGGTGCTGCACAAAGTGTCAGATAATGCATGCAAATATAAAGTAAAAAGCATGAAATTGACAAGATGTGCGGAGCACATGAGCTTTACTTATGCACGGGATCTGCGCCCGGCTTTGTACAAAGGATTATATGCAACATCGGCAAGACTTGTATAAAAGGTGGTTGCCGGAACGGGTTCCGGCAACCACGCCCTACGGGTAAAATTTACGAAGATGCTCAATGTTCCAGGAGTTGCTCACCGGAATGCCATCTTCGGTCTCAAGGCGGACAGCGCCAGGCCTAGTGACTCGTTTCACCCGGTAAGGGCCTTCCCACTTCGGCGTCAACTTGTTGGAATTCTTGGCAGACTGAACGCGCCGAAGAACAAGGTCGCCTTCCTCGAAGCTTCTGGCATTAACTTTGCGGCTATGGTAGCGGGGCAAAGCTTGCTAGTATCGAGCAGCTTGTACAGCAGCCTGAAGACGATCCTCCTCAAGGAGCAGCGCGTCATCTTATCGCAGCTGCTCTTGCTCAAGCTCATCATAAGCGAGCACTCGAGCTGATCCGTATACGAGTTCCATGGGGAAAACTGCCTTTGCTCCATAGACTAGAGCGAAAGGTGTCTGGCCAGTGGTTCGATTTGGCGTCGTCCTGATCGACCAAAGAACCACTGGCAGCTCCTCGATCCAGTTCTTTCCGCACTTGCGCAGCCTGTCGAAACTCCTGGTCTTGAGCCCGCGCAGCACTTCAACATTTGCCCTCTCTGCTTGACCGTTGCTTCTCGGATGAGCAACAGAAGCGAAGCAGACCTTGGTGCCAAGATCTTGGACGTACTGCATGAAGGTGCGGCTCGTGAATTGCATGCCGTTGTCGGTGATGATCCTGTTAGGGATCCCGAAACGGCAAACAATCGACCTGAAGAACTTGACTGCTGATTGTGCTGTCACCTTCCTCACTGCTTCCACTTCCGGCCACTTTGTGAACTTGTCGATTGCAACATACAAGTACTCAAAGCCCCCGACAGCTCGGGGGAAGGGGCCTAGGATGTCGAGCCCCCAGACCGAAAATGGCCAAGATAAAGGGATCGTTTGGAGAGCTTGAGTTGGCTGGTGTATCTGCTTGGAATGGAACTGGCACGCTTCACACTTGGTTACTTGTGCAGTTGCATCCTGGAGGGCTGTCGGCCAAAAGAAACCTTGCTGGAACGCTTTGCCGGCAAGTGCTCTTGCGCCAATGTGGTGACCACATATGCCTCCATGTATCTCTGCCAACAGCTTTTGTCTGTCTTCCTGGTGAATACACTTCAATTTCACACCGTTGAGTCTCCTTCTGTACAGTGTGCTGTTGACAAACTGGTACATACTTGACTGCCGGGCTACTTTTTCCGCTTCTTCTTGCTCATCGGGAAGTTCTCCTGTCTAAAGGAAATGGACAATCTGTTGTGCCCATGCTGGAGCTTGTGGCTCGACAACAAGGACTAAAGGCACATCTGCTGCTGCGGGAGCATCCGCTTCTACGGCGAGAACCTGCGGCTCTGCCGGAGCTTGATGTTCCCCGGCAAGCTTGCCGGAGCAAAGCTTGTCGGGAGCGTCTGCTACGACGGAACAAACCATAAGGCTTGCCGGAGCAGACTGCTCCTCAGCATCCTTGGCGCTGATCTTGGGGACCTTCTTGGCGGCGGCTTCAGGGAGATCTGCCGGAAAATAGTCACCAGAAATCAACTTCCTCTTCTTGTTCTGTCCAGTTGATGGCGTTATGGACGGTTGAGTCAGCTTGAGCACAAAGATCCCTGGTTCCACAGGTAACTTAAGTGCGGCGAACTTTGACAGGCCATCAGCGATGTCATTCTGAGCTCTCGGGACATGCTCCATCTGTAGGCCGTCAAAGTGCTCTTCTAGCTTTCTCACTTCGTCTACATATGCTTCCATCAACGGACTCTGATAGTTCTTGTTCACTTGGCGGACGACAAGCTGTGAGTCACCCCTGACAATGAGCTTCTTGATCCCAAGGTCTGCTGCGATCCTGAGACCGGCAAGCAATCCTTCATATTCTGCAGTATTGTTGGTTGCTTGCTCCTTGGGAAAGTGCATTCGGACTACATACTTGAGGTGCTCTCCGGTGGGTGCGACAAGTAGCACGCCCGCACCGACGCCTTGCAGTGAGAAGGCACCATCGAAGTACATCAGCCATTCTTTGCTTGCCTCCTTGACGGGGATGCTCGTTTCTGGAATCTCCTCATCTTGTGTTGGCATCCACTCTACTATGAACTCTGCCAATGCTCTGCTTTGGATAGTTGAAGTGCTCTCAAACTTGAGGCCAAAGCTTGACAGTTCCAGTGCCCACTCTACAATCCTGCCTTTTGCTTCGGGATTTTGCAGTATCCTCTTCAGCGGAAAACGAGTGACGACTGTGATCTGATGTGCTCGGAAGTAATGGCGCAGCTTTCTCGAGGCCATGAGGAGGTCAAAAAGCAATTTCTGCACACCAGAGTACCTTGACCTAGCCCCCTGCAGAAGGGAGATGACAAAGTAAACTGGGCGCTGCACCATTCTCTTCTGCATCTTCTCATGCTCTTGCACAGATCCATCCTTGTTGGGACCAGAGCTTGCCGGCGAAGCCCCCTGTTTGTCGCTGGACGCATCTGCCGTGGTCGCCGGCTCGTCATCTGCCTCCCTCTCTGCCACTAACGCAGCACTGACCACTTGATTGGTTGCCGCTATATACAGCAGCAACTTCTCTTGTGGCTTAGGTGCGACAAGTGTTGGAGTGGAGGACAGGTATTTCTTCAAGTCCTGCAGCGCAGCCTCCGCCTCCGGAGTCCATTTCATTGGACCTGCCTTTTTCAATATTTTGAAAAATGGCAGGGCGCGCTCAGCAGATCTAGAGAAAAACCTGCTGAGAGCAGCCACGCAACCGGCAAGCCTTTGTACATCCTTGACGCGCTTTGGTGCTTCGATCTGCTCAATGGCCTTGATCTTGTCGGGATTGGCTTCAATTCCCCGCTGAGACACGAAGAACCCGAGAAGCTTGCCGGAAGGGACTCCAAACACGCACTTCTCGGGGTTGAGCTTGTGGTTGATCTTGCGCAGATTTGCAAATGTTTCGTCCAAATCTTGAATCAGAGTTGCTTTGTCCTTGCTTTTGACCACTATATCATCCATGTATGCCTCCACATTTTTGTGCATTTGTGTCTCAAAAGCGTGGTGGACTACCCTTGCAAATTTTGAACCAGTATTCTTCAAACCGAAAGGCATCCGTACGAAACAGTACGTGCCACACGGGGTGATGAATGCGGTCTTCTCCTCATCCTCTTCTGCCATGAAGATCTGATGGTATCCTGAGTATGCATCAAGAAATGAAAGCAAATCACATCCGGCCGTGGAGTCAACAATCTGGTCGATGCGCGGCAAAGGAAATGGGTCTTTGGGACAAGCTTTATTAACATCGGTAAAGTCGATACAAAGCCTCCATTTCCCGTTTACCTTGCGCACAACTACAGGATTGGCCAACCACGTAGGATGGAGCACTCCTCTGACAAGGCCTGCTGCTTCCAAATTCATGGAGCAGCCATTGCCTTTTTACACTTGCTGGTGGAGCTCGATGGTGCGTCCTCGACGGTAGCGCAGCACTCCGAAGAGGTGCGCTTGCCGGAGTGGGCATCAGAGCTCTTGCCGGACTTGGTCTTCTTCTTCCCCCCGGGAGCTTCAGTGGCAAGTGACTTGCGATCTGTTGCGGCTGTTGCTTCCCGGTAGATCTTGTCGGCACAGATAAGGGCATCCTTCTTGTCGCCAGGGACAGAGATGACACTTATCGGGCCTGGCATCTTCAGCATGTTGTAGGCATAGTGAGAGGCTGCCATGAATTTGGCGAGTGCTGGACGGCCGAGTATCCCATTGGAAGGCAATGGAAAGTCAGCAACGTGAAAAGTAACCCTCTCAGTCCTGAAGTTCAACTCGCTGCCAAATGTTACCGGCAACGTGATCTTTCCCTTTGGCTTGCTCCTTCCCGGATTGATTCCTTGGAACGTACCGGTTTCTTCGAGCTCGCTGTCAGGGATCTGGAGTTTTTGGATCACCGTGGAGGAGATCAGGCTCAAGCCGGCCCCGCCGTCAACTAAGATCTTAGTGACCTTGAGGTTGCGGATAGTTGGTGAGACCAACATCGGCAAGCACCCGACCGCAGTTACGCGATCAGGTGGTCCTCAATATCAAAGATGATAGGCGTGCTAGACCATTTCAGAGGCTTGCGTGACTCGACGGGTGGTTCTGCTGCATTAACTTCCCGCACCCACTGCTTGAGCTGATGGTGCAAAGTATGCAGAGAAGCACCGCCGTCAACACAGAGGACCTCTGTGGCTTTCTAGAACTCCTACTCATCAGTCTCCTCATCATCCATGTCTTCATCGTCGTTGTCATCTTCATCCTTGTCGCGGCTGCGAGGAGGTCTGTCTCCTTGCCGCTGCTTGGCCTTGCCGCGGCGCCCTCCTCGGCCGGGACGTTTCTTGTCAGATCCTCCAGCACCTTCCTGGGCTTTCTCCTTGTCGCGCCGCTCGTATTCAGCTTTCTGTTGCTCAACGAGCTGCTCGACTTTCTTGCAGCTCTGGAGGTCATGACCCTTAGTGCGGTGGATCTTGCAGTACTGCTTGTTGGTGCCGTCCTGCTTGTCGGCAACTGCCACGGCTGCGGCAACCTCCTTGCCGGAGTTACCAGCTTTGGCTTCTTTGCCGGACTGCTCAACGGCTAGCACCTCTTTGCCTTTTTTTCCTGTTATTCCGCCGCCGGTTTTTCTTTGCCGGGGCAGCATCATCACTGTGAGATCCTCCTGCTCCTATGTTCTCTCCGGGGAGTCTCCTCCCTTCCTCAGCACATGCACATTTGTCGGCCAGGGCATATAGCTCACTGACGTCTCTGATCTTGCACATCGCCATCTCCTCCCGCATCCTGCGGTTTCGCACGTTCTGATGGAACGCGCTGATCACCGCGGCAGGGTGGACGTCTGGGATGTTGTGCTGTACGCTGCTGAATCTCTGAATGTACTTGCGCAGGGGCTCTCCTTCCTTCTGGGCGACTAGGTGAAGGTCACTCTCTTGGCCATGAGGCTTGTGGCCGCCTGTGAAGGCGCCGACAAACTGATGGCATAGATCGGCCCAAGAGGATATGGAGTTGTCCGGCAAGTGCATGAGCCAGGATCTGACGTTGGGCTTGAACACCAGCGGGAAGTAGTTGGCAATGATCTTGTCGTCCCGTCCCCCGGCAGCCTGCACTGCAATGGTGTAGGTGCTGAGGAACTCCAACGGATGCGTCTTGCCGTCGTACTTCTCCGGTACATCTGGCTTGAAGTTCTTCGTGCTGGGCCACTGGACTTGCCGCAGCTCACGAGTGAACGCAGGGCAACCTACCACGTACGGCAAGTCGCCTGGTTCCCCTGGCGCATGCATGTCAACAGAAGGCCCAGCGCGCTGGTCAGATTGACGCCACACTTCTCTTCGGCGCTCGATGCGAGTACGAGCGTCTTCTTGCTGTCGATCGCGAAGAACTTGGCGTTGATCGCGACGAGCTCGTGGATCCGATGATGCGGTGGAGTCGCTGTCGAGGTGGATCCGGCGAGTCGGCAATCTTGGCCTTCGGGATGGAGAGTGCATGGTTGTCGCACCCTCACCGGTCTTGTCGCCATCGGCTCGCGCCTGGCAACCTTGCCATGGCAGCGACGTGCTCGGCTGTCGTCGAGTGTCGCCGTTGGCGAAGCCGATGAGACTCTGAATGGTGGCCCTCCATTGATCGGTCTTGTCCGCCGTTGGAGGGTAATCCAGGAGCAGTTGAGCTCGCGCTAAAGCTTCTGCTGGAGTGGTGGGCGGCAGTGGCGAATGGTGCGAGGAGCGGGATGTGCTCGGACTTCTAACTATGTTAGAAGGAGCAGTATCCCGTCCAGGCGACCGTGTCTCGCTCGTGCCAGCACGTTGACGTGCATGCTGGTCTTGAGCACCCCGAGATCCACCAGCTCGATCTTGGCCCAACAAACGTATGGTACTGCGAGTACCATGACGCTGTCGGTCCTGCGCCTCCTGAGATGGGCGCGGTACATGTACGGACGCTGAGGTCTACGCGGCCTTGTCCTTGGACCTGGCAGCATCGTGAGCTTCCTCGTCGACGTCCGTTCTTCCGCCAGCACCTACTCCACCACCCGTTTGCTCCGGTGGTGGTGGAAGTGACGTGGACGGAGCAGCTGCCGCCGAAGTCTTCTTCTTCGGTGGCATGTCGATGAAGAAAATGAAGATCTAGCTCGTGTGAACGCCGGATCGGGTTCACGCAATCTCAACGCACCCCTACCTGGCGCGCCAAAGATGTCGGGGAAACTGATCCACGAACACCTATGGGGCCGGCGGACCGTGGCCCCTTTCGGTTCGGCGGGGGGCGGAGGTCACACGAAGAGCGGATCGAGGCGAAGCACACGAGCAGTTTACCCAGCTTCGGAGCTCTCCGGAGAGATAATATTCCTACTGCTGCTTGTCTAATTGTATTGTGTTCCTGCTCGAGGGTGAGCTAAGTGTTTTTATGGCTTTCGAATGAGCCGAACCCCCTCTACGTTGTGCGTGGGCCTCCTTTTATACGCTAAAGGGGTCACCGACAGGTGGCAACGTATACAAGGGTACAAATGTAAAAATAGAGGTGGTTGGTACAGTTACCTGTACAGTGTATCCTACCTAACCCTGACGGCAGGGGACAAGGGCATTAAATGCCCGTCTATGTCGCCCAAACAGTGCAGAAAGGTACCGTCAGGGACGCCACCGCTCGCCACAATGGCAGTCTTGTCAGCTTCGCATGCCACCACGCACCGCTGGCTGCACAGCCTCCCGCCACGCGCGCCTGGAAAGGCCCCCAGAGTGACACGTTGGTGGATGTGCTGGAGCGTGGGTACAGAGTGGCCGCCTGCCGCGGCAAGCGCCTTGTCGCGGCCGTCGTCTTGTCGTGCCTGGAAGCTTGTCGCCCACCAGGCCTCGAGATGCCCTGGTCAGTCTTCCTGGCAAGCTCCTCTTGCCGGGGCCTTGTTGCCTTGCCGGGACGCGTGGCGCGTCACGGCAAGTTCCTTAGGATGCCTTGGTTGGCCTTCCTGGCAAGCTCCTCTTGCCGGGGCCTCGTCTCCTTGGCTTGAATACTTTGTTCTTGAATGGCTCCAAAGGAACCACGGAGGACCTTGGCGGTCGCCCGGCAAGCCTTGCCGCGGGGTGCTGCAACTGCCCGTGCACAAGTTCGGGATACTAGGGTACCCTTATTCTAATACACCGACACTGAACCTGCATGGTTTCTGTAGCTGAACTAAAATTAACTTCGACCCAAATAAATGTGAACCCTAGGACATTTGTACAACAAAACTGAATCTAATGCCAATATTGAACTTGCAGGTTCCATACGCAAGCTGGCTACCAACATCAAATTTACTAATCCTAAAATCAATCACCACCACAAGAACACAATAAAGTTCTCCAAATGGTTGCTCGAGGAAGAGCTAGCTGCTGAGCCCAACCACATTTACCACTCGGAGCAGCCAACCAGTAGTTTGTATAGGAATTTAGAGACATCGGCGGCCGCCATCTCGCACCTGAGAATCAAACCAAATATTCAAGCGAATAAATAAGTGCACAAGAAATATTTATTTAGCAAGAAATTTTCACGGAACAGGCAAACCAAATTTTCTTCTGCAAGAAATGTTTTTGTGTTTTGTGATAGTAACCATTGATGCAATAGTAGATTGTGTGTGGAATGTCGCAATATATACCTGTACAAATTTTTTAGTACTGATGACTAGTACTTGCCTTGACAATACAACGGCATGCTTCGCAGCGTTGA
Organism: Triticum aestivum; assembly: GCF_018294505.1. NCBI lineage: Eukaryota > Viridiplantae > Streptophyta > Magnoliopsida > Poales > Poaceae > Triticum > Triticum aestivum. The sequence continues at coordinate 351,108,538 of NC_057813.1, forward strand.
GCCACAATGGTGAATGGTGGTTGATGGCAAGGCGACATGACACGACGAGCGGCGTGGGGACGAGTGGGTGGTTCACGACATGTTAATTTAGATGCGTCTGTTGGTCTGATTTTCTTCTCCCATCTGGCTGGATCAATTGCAGAACATGCTATTAGAAACAGGAAAGATACAAAATAGTCATGTGCTCAAACTTGGAATTAAGATATGATTTCATGTCCTTATCCATTATAAAAGCATTCTGTACATTTTGTAGAATACTTGCTCTCAGTACTAGTCATTCTACTTACTTATCCAAAACTGTTGTGAATGCTGCATCCATTTTTCTCAAGAAAAGGTAACATACAAGTTTTATACAGACAGAAATATGCACCAAAAGATATACCCAAAATTCAAGTTGTACAACATCAGAAGAAATAAATAATTTGACGCCAACCTAAGCGAGCACTGAAAGATGCAAAAAGAGGCTTTTTCGAGACTTTGACTTTACATGTTTTGCTCTACAAATTGATAAACCAAGAGCAGTACAGATGCTCATTTCTCATGCTTAACCACATGTTCATGTTTGTTGTGTAGGAAGATGGAAACATAAAGGAAATAGGACTTACGATGAGGAAGTAGATGTACTAAAAAAGCATATGAAAGATGAACAATACCAACGCCAAATCTATTAGTCTGCAACAACCAGACTACAACAATACTAAATCTATTACTTGCTCCTGCTTCGTATGACGACATGACATGGTTTCAGTTCGGCATTTTCAAGGAACTAGATTAAATTAAATTCCAGTACCGCTTAATCCACCCAGCTGCCCATGAAGACGGCAGTGTCCAACAACTTCCCTGTCCTGGCTCATTGCGGGACATGCACTGGACCAACAAGAAAAAGGTCTGAAGTGATAAAGGCAACCGACTCAAGATGACTGAAAATTTTGTCACAACATAATTGCAAATCAACATCTAGCTTCTTATACAATGGAGATCCACCCTACTAGTCAACACATGCAAGTCTGATACATACCAAATTGGTTGAAGATGATTACCAGAACAAAATGGATATTATTTTTCATATTTTAAATTTCTTATAATTGAACTTGTGACCAGGAAGTAGATGGACTGAAAAGCGGGAACTATTACAAAATTTCTATACAATGAACTGCCATACAATATTAAACTAATTTATATTTTTTAACACACACACTACACTGATTCAGCTTTCCTTTACGAACTGATAATAAAATACACAGTGGGCTACTACATGGGGGCTATCCATGATGTAAATCACGCCGAGTTGGACTGCGGAGCTGGACGTCCTCGACCCCCCGTGGTTCCTCGGGTCGCACTGTTTTCACCAGTGAAGCAGAGGTGATGGAGTTGGACCTGAATGGGATTCGACTTGCACATGAACACGCACATACACATGTCAAATGTTCAGAACATGAGTCTTTGTGGTCTGCATAGAGTTTCTCAAAAACAAAGTAGTAATAACATTGCACAGTATGTGAAGCAGATCAACCCAAATTGCACAAACATCACCGTCTTAATTTAGGGGAAAATACTCTACTCAGGGTCTGAATGAATCGCTAGAAGCAAAACTTTGCTTTTCAGAAGTGGAAACCAAACTTTGGTTTTGCAACTCAAGAATCTGTAACTCTTTAAAAAAGATTGCCAGGAAAGATTTGAAAAATGGAGCAGAAACAGAAACTTTGAGCTAAGATTTGGAGAGCGCCACCCGGATCCTGCTCTCAGTACGTACATGAGCAGGAACCCCCATGCCTAAATCATCAAAATATCCCCCCTTGTTTCCCTTAGAAGTTCGCCAGGATGAACTAGAGCTTGAAGCTAGGGTGTACGTATTTCACAAGAAAATTATCTCACTAATTGAAGATATCTGAAGAAATCCAGATTCAAGGCAGTGTAGGCGAAACAGAGGAGGGGAGGGCAGAGCATCTGTATCGATGGCAAAGATGAAGGTGATGATGCCGCGGAGCACCCAGCGCACCATCGTCTAGCTACCGCAGGCGCCGCCCCTCCCGCGGCTGCTCCCGCTCCCGCTGATGCTGCCGCTCCCGCTCTTCACCAGCGACGCCATTCTGATTCCTGAACAGTTTATAGTTTGCATCAAAGGATTCATCAATGATAATTGGGTTAGCACTAGTGAAGCCAGATGAGGTAGATGGATTACTGAAGGTCCCTTAGTAGCAACCCATGTGGTTTTGGGGTACTGCTCAGGCATCCAGGAAGAACCATCAATATTCATTTTCCTCTTGAATCCAACACCCTCTTTCCTAGGGTTTCGGTTCAGAATCTCCTTTTTAAAGACATCACATAGTGTCTAATGCCCTTCGAGACTTTTGTACATTCCTGTGTCAAGTAATGACTTCAACCTGGCATTCTCATCAGCAATAGTAGCGGTATCCTCAGATGAGGGGTTAGTTACCACATCAGCAGTTGAAGATATTGCAACAGTAGTAGCAATTGAACATTCAGCAACAGAGACAACATTATCATGCTCAATACATTTTAGACATGGTGGTTCAAATCCTTCCTAAGCGGAACTGATCTGCTGAGCATGGAGTGACTCATTTTCCTTTTGAAGATCTTCATGAGCCGATCTCAATTTCTCTAGTTCCTGCTTCCTTTGAAGATAATCATAGGAAAGCTCTTTATGAGAGCTTGAGAGCGATTCATGACGACTTTCAGGTTCCTCATACTTAACATGAAGATTTTTAATGTCTTCAATTAAGGACTGAGATCGGGTTATTTCCGCGTCCAACAGGTCATCACTTTTGTCTAACAGTTTTTGAATATGTTCCATGGCATTCTGTTGTTCAGTTGCAATTTTAGCAAGTGTTTTGTAGCTAGGTTTATATTCACATTCAGAGTCATCTTCACTTGATGTTTGAAAGTAAGCATCGCGTGAATTTACCTTGGCACCACGTGCCATGAAGCAGTAGGTGGGAGCAGAGTCATCCTCATCCTTGGCATCAGCATTGGTGACGAGGCCATTGTCTTCAGTGTTGAAGATGGACTTGGTGACATATGCAAAAGCTAGAGCCAGGCTTGCCACTCCAGAATCAGATTCCTCCTCGAACTCCACCTCTGCCTCCTTAGATGCAGACTCCTCTTCTGAATCCATCTCCTTGCCAACAAAAGCACGAGGGTTTCTAGATGAGCTCTTCTTGTGTGAACAAGACTTCGATGAAGACTTGGAAGACGACTTTGAGGATTTCTTCTTCTTCTTGTCATCAGAATCATATTCCTTGCTCTTCTTCTTCTTATTTGTCTCGTTGTCCCACTGTGGACACTCAGAGATGTAGTGACCAGGTTTCTTGCACTTGTGATAGGTTCTCTTCTTGTGATCACGAGAGGAAGCTTCATCATTCCTAGAGCTGGATCTTGAAGACTTTCTGAAGTCTTTCTTCTTGGTGAACTTCTGGAACTTCTTCACAAGCATAGAAAGCTCCTTTTCAATGTCTTCAGGATCACCAGAACTGTAGTCAGATTCTTCTTCGGACGAGGAGACAGCCTTTGCCTTGAAAGCGCGAGTATGGCCATAGTTGGGACCATAGATATCTCTTTTCTCAGATAGCTAGAACTCATGTGTGTTGAGCCTCTAAAGTATGTCACATGGATCGAGAGTCTTGAAGTCAGGGCACCCTTGAATCATTAGGACCAGGGTGTCAAATGAGCTCTCGAGAGATCTAAGTAGTGTCTTGACAATTTCATGCTTGGTGATCTCAGTGGCGCCGAGTGCATGAAGCTCATTGGTGATATCAGTGAGGCGATCAAATGTGAGCTGGACATTTTGATTGTCATTTCTCTTGAAGCGGTTGAAGAGATTGCGAAGAACACTGATCCTTGAATCTCTTTGTGTTGAGACGCCTTCATTGACCTTGGAGGGCCAGTCCCAGACCAGCTTTGAAGTTTCCAGAGCACTCACATGACCATACTGCCCCTTGGTCAGATGACAATAGATGATGTTCTTGGTAGTTGAGTCCAGTTGCACGAACTTCTTAATATCAGTAGGAGTGACACCTTCACCAGTCTTGGGAACGCCATTCTTGACGACATACAAGAGATCGACATCAATGGCTTCAAGATGCATGCGCATCTTATTCTTCCAGTAGGGGTAATCAGTGCCATCGAAGACAGAGCATGCAGTGGAGACTTTGATTATCTCTGTAGTCGACATAGCTAAACTCCAGGTGGTTAAACCGAATCACACAGAACAAGGGAGCACCTTGCTCTGATACCAATTGAAAGTGCTAGTATTCAACTAGAGGGGGGGGGGTCGGGGTGAAGAGGCAATTTTTATGAAAGTCTTCAAAACATGGGTGTTTCGAAGACAAACGATAGAAATGACCCTATTGATATGCAGCGGAAGGTAGACTACACTAGACAAGCCATAGTCAAGTGAGCAATGAAGTGAAAGCACGAAGACTATAAGCAGCTAGGTAGATTGGATCAGGATGGAAGATAGTATGAAGCCAAACAAACAACAGTCTTCACTCAGTGAAGTCAAACAGATCAAGCAAGTAGGCAAAGACTTCATGAAGACAAACTGTAAGTAAGGTGAGAGAGGTAGGATAGAACCAGTCTCTCGGAGAGGACAAGGGATTTGTTGGACCAGTTCCAGTTGCTGTGATAACTGTACGTCTGGTTAGGGAGGCTGAGATTCAACTTAGAAGCACACATCTTCACCTTATTCCCCTTGAGCTAAGAACACTTAGTACTCGCCCAATCACTCTGGTAAGTCTTCAAGGGAGACTTCCAAACCTTCACAGACTTCATTCACCGTCTATCCACAATGACTCTTGGATGCTCAGAACGCGACGCCTAACCGACTGGAGGATTCAAAGTCCTCAAGTGTAATAAGTCTTCAGATCACGCGGACAGAAAGACTTTAGTGATGCCTAACATTCTTTGGCTCTGGGTGTTTTGGGCTTTGTCCTCGCAAGGATTCTCTCTCAAAGGTTCAGAGGTGGGTTTCTCGCAAATGACAAAAGTCATGCACAAACTCTGAGCAGCCACCAATTTATGGTGTAGGGGGTGGGCTATTTATAGCCAGGAGGCAACCCGACCTGATTTGTCCAAAATGACCCTGGGTCACTAAGGAACTGACACGTGTCCAACGGTCGGATTTCAAACACACGCAGTAGCTTGACTTGGGCTACAAGTAAAGCTCACTCATCCAACTCTGGATAAGATTTGCTCTCATTGTCTTCGTTCGAAGACATAGGATTTGGTTGAGCATCACTTCAGTCACTCTGACTTTGTTCACTTGGACCCCACTTAACAGTACGGTGGTTCATATGACTCAACAAAGAAGAAAAGGAAACTATGAAACAACTATGTCTTCGCACTCCATAGTCTTCACGCGATGTATTCTCCTATCATAGTCTTCAATGTGAATGTCTTCACAGACCACCATTGTCTTTAATGTCTTCACACATTTCTAGGGGTCATCTCTGGTAGGTAAACCGAATCAATGTGGGACTACTACCTGTGTTATCCTGCAATTCTCACAAACACATTAGTCCCTCAACCAAGTTTGTCATCAATACTACGAAACCAACTAGGGGTGGCACTAGATGCACTTACATGAACAAAGTACATAGTGTTTACCCAGGTTCGGGCCCTCTTAATGGAGGTAAAACCCTACTCCTGCTTGATTATATTCGAGGGGTATAGATGTTACAAGAGTTGATCTACCACGAGATCGAGTTGCTAACCCTAGATTAGCTAGCCTAGCAATGTTGTGATCCTGCGTCCGATCTAACCCTCCAGTTTGTATAGACATCGGAGGGGCTTGGGGTCGTGCAAAGTCGGTTTAACAAAAAGGAAATAACATATCCGGACACCTATACTTGCCATCCATGAATACGGGAGTCCCTTCCGGATACGAGATGTGATCTTCTGTCTTGTATCTTGACAACCCATTAGTCCGGTCCACATCCAATAGACAGGACGCCCGAGGACCCCCTAGTCGAGGACTCCTACACCGTCCTCACAAAAAAGATGACCTGGATACTTCAAAATATACAGATTGAATTGAGTGGACAAACATTAATATAGTCTGTTCTATTAAACAATACATGGTTCACACACACAAAACAAGTACTGAGCAATAGTACTTACTACAGACAAGCAAAGTTGCACTAATTAAACTCTGCAGATTATTTCTTGCCACTGACCTACGGGATGTACCCCACATAACTGACTAGGCCATGGTCTTCGTGAGAGATGTCTACCAGCACCATTGCCACCTCGTCAACCTTGGAGAACCTAACAGAGTGGTCTTTCAATGCATAAACATGATGATGAAGACAGTCTGCTTCCGATTTGTCAGGAAGCTTTACAAGAACCACACCCTTTGTAATCGAAGGCACAACTAGGAAATTGTTGTGGTGAAGTACACCCTCGAGAACACGCCTGCAACAATGCTACAGGAAAATAGTAGTTCACGACACATGGCGACAAGGACACGACAGCTAGATAGTTTAGTAGTAAAAATCATGCTCAGGTCTTCCAGTTCACATGACATGACTTTGAGAACTTCATCTCCACCACGGACCTAGTTCTAATTCGGACAGAAACCAAATATTTTATTACTACCTCAATTCATAAATATAAGATGATTTTCGATATTTTACTCCATATAAGACTACATATACACACATAAATGAGTGAACAAAGACACTAGAACATGTCTTCAAAGGCATGAGATCAGAGGGTTTACTTGCAATATCCATAACACAAGTTATTGAGGCTAATGTACTCTCTCCAAAGGCATGAGAGCTAAAATCTTGCATTTCCTACAGCTAGCATTGATCTTCATAAAGTAGTTGAAAGTAATCTATAAGAAATCAGTGTTATGTGCAATAATCATATGTATGTTAACCTCTCGCATGTTTGGGTCAAAAGAGCAATTTAGAACCGCCATTTGGAACACAAAAATCACATGCAAGATCACCCAGAAAGTTGTACTACTAGTACTAGTACTGCCTATTAGATGAAAAAACACGATCAAGATCGCCAAAAAGATCATCAAGAAGAGATATTACCTGCACTTTCTTAATGAGGTGTCCCGGAGAGGGGGGCTTGGACAGGGCGATGGCCTTGAGCTTGTCTGCGGTAGTCTCGGCAGGGTGCTTGCACTTATTCGTACCCTGAGCCTTGGCGGTTTTGGCTAGAGCCATAGACAACACTTCGGCCGGTGCTCCAGGGTCCATCAAGAAACTATAAAATAGAAATAAAAGAAAAGAAACCATAATCACAAACCCAAAAGAAGAACAGAGAGGGAGTTATAGGATCAGTCTCAGGGTTGCAAGACTGGGCCTTGGCCAGAATCAACACCATTGATGCGCTGACCTTTCCTTCTTTGGGAGCGAAGAACCATCATAGAAGCACGTAAGGGTTTTCTTGAAGAAATGAGGAACAAGATGAGGGAGAAGTGAGTTGGGGTTTTCCTCAAGAGAGGAAGATGAGGGAGAAGAGTGAAATGATGGGTGCTTCGTCCATCCAACTTACTGCTGGCAAGGTGGGGGTTTTCTTATTTGACAGCTCATTGGGCATTACTGCGGCGCTTCGACTAGGGTAGTCTACCGTGCAGTTGTGCACTCTAGTGGGGAGTAATTTAGTGCATGGCAAGTGGACCGCGATGCTGGCTGTCCCACAAGTCGGTGAAAGTGAGTAGCAAGGTTCCCGACGACAGTCGAGGAGGATCTGCACGGTAGAGCGTGTCCACTATTTTTGATGGAAAAAATGATTACAACAAGTGTTTCCACTCGTACGATGGAGGAGTGCGAAACACGACAGCCACTTGAACATACACAGTACTGCTACTACTAGGCATGTGCAGTGGTTCATATGTCAGTACTACACAATCTTGTTGCTAGTGTAGTAAGGTATGACGATAACGAATGATGTTGTGCGCATGTCAACTACATGAACCATATGAAGCACGAATCAGTGTTAGGAAGGGTGTACGAAGGGTGCATGGGATGGGAGCAAAAGTTCCCTTCTCGACCCACTTTTAGGTGTTTGGCAGAGTGCATGAAGGGTGCATGAGTCCACACTATTAGGTTAACACAAATACACTAGGAGCATGCATGAAGAGGGGTGCTGAGATGAGCATGCACGAAGAGAGAACAACTATATTGAGATGGGAATGCAACCAAACATACCCACATGCTTTTTGCTAGAGTGACTGATCTACACCGTCTGAGTTTGATCCAATGGTCATGTTGCGTCGGGGCATGGATATGCCCATGCAGAGGGCGCCTAAACACCACCGAAGTCCCTCTACTTGTCGAGGTGCATGATGTTGGTGATGCAGGGTGCCACCGCCCGTAGAGGCCGCTCCCGGTCGATAGGAGCTAGCTCGTCAAATATGGCGTCCAATGGCACGAGTGGATTCCAGTGATGAAGCCCTGAGAGCATTCGCCCGGCAACGGCGATGGCAGCCTGCAATCCATCCTTGTCCAGCTCCGCCCCCACCATTGCACAGAGACGGCTCAGCTCCTCGGAGATATAGGTGAAGAAGGAGACCAGGTTAGGAAGCCACACCTTGTTGAAGTCGACGGGTTTAGCCCGACAACCGGCATGGTCGCGCTGGGATAACAGTAGACATCACACAGCCGCAACACATGCATGGAAACATTGTCCACCAAGTGGTTGAGGCGATCCTGGACCTCATCACTGTAGGATCAAAAGTATGTCTAGAGGGGAGGTCATTAGACTACTTGACCAAATAAAAGCTTAACCTTTTCCCAATTTTAGGTCTTGGCAGATTTTAGCAACTTAGCACAAGTCAAGAAATCTTAAGTCTTTACACAATTCAAGCAAACATGCAAAGAGTATATGAGCAGCGGAAAGTAAGGCATGCAGCTTGCAAGAAAGTAAATGGGAGGAGTTTGGGAGGATCAAACGCAAAGTTCACACGGAGATTTTTGGCGTGGTTCTGATAGGTGGTGCTATCGTACATCCATGTTGATGGGAGACTTCAACCCACGAAGGGTAACGGTTGTGCGAGTCCACGGAGGGCTCCGCCCACGAAGGGTCCACGAAGAAGCAACCTTTTCTATCCCACCATGGCCATCGCCCATGAAGGACTTGCCTCACTAGGGTAGATCTTCACGAAGTAGGCAATCTCCTTTCCTGTACAAACTCCTTGGTTCAACTCCACAATCTTGATGGAGGCTCCCAAGTGACACCTAGCCAATCTTGGACACACCACTCTCCGAAAGGTAGTAGATGGTGTGTTGATGATGAACTCCTTGCTCTTATGCTTTAAATGATAGTCTCCCCAACACCCAACTCTCTCTCTCGCAGATTTGGCTATGGTGAAAAGATGATTTGAGTGGAAAGCAACTTGGGGAAGGCTAGAGATCAAGATTCTTGTGGTATGATTGAAATATCTTGGTCTAAACACATGAGTAGGTGGTTCCCGCTCAGAAAATGAATGCTAGAAGTGTAGGCACGTTCTGATGGCTCCCTCCATGAAAGAAGAATGTGTGTAGGGGCATATATAGCCTCCACACAAAATCTAACCATTACACACAAATTCCCAAACTTGGTGAGACCGAATCATAAAACTCGGTCAGACCGATTTAGGTCAAAATATGAACGTTAGAGTTTTCAGTGGGACCGACACAGTCATCTCGGTGGGACCGATTTGGTAGGTTTAGGGCATAACCTAATCTCGGTGTGACCGATCGCATAAACTCGGTGTGACCAGTTTCACCAAAATACACATAGAGAGTTGGTCAGGCAAACTCGGTGGGACCAATTCGCTCTCTTTGATGGGACCAAAGTGTTACAAAGAGGATACAGTGAATTTGCATTGCAGACTCGATGGGACCGATTGTCTAATCTCGGTTGGATCGAAATGTTACAAAAAGGAAGCAGTGAGTTTGCAATCCCATCTCGGTGAGACCGATATCCCTATCGGTGAGACCGAAGTGACTAGGGTTTGTGGTATTGGCTATGTCAGATGAAACTCGGTGGTGCCGGATATATCAAATCGGTGGGGCCGAGTTTGAATTTTGGTTTAGGACATATGTGGAAATGAGAAAGTGGTTGAGGGTTTTTGGAGCATATCACTAAGCATTTTGAGCAAGTAATCCATTAAGCAACACCTGATCCCCTTTTAATAGTATTGGCTTTCCTATGGACTCAATGTGATCTTGGATCACTTAAATGAAAAATGTAGAGTCTTGAGCTTGTTGCCAATATGTGTCCTTAGCATTTTGAGGGATGCACATCCCTAGTCCATGCCATGCCAATCATTGAACTTCTTCAAATGATCATCTTGAAAGAGCGTTATTTTAATGAACTATATGTTGTTAAGAATTACCAAAACAACCTAGGGACCTTTTGGTAACTGATGATAACATATAGATCAAAGCTTCGACAAATGATAATCAGAGTGAAATACATCATCGCTTTGAGAAGTATGTGATAAGTAAGAGCTCCCCCTAAATTTGTGCATAATTTAAAATTTGCTTTTGAATGCAAATGCACAAATAAATAGGATCATGGGTTACTCTTCCATGTCACATACATCTTGGTGGTGCGCTCAAAATGATAAGAAATAAGAACAAGCACTCAACACCAAGGCAAAGTGAATGATCATACAAGAGATAGATAATGTCATCATTCAAGCACAAGCATTAAGCATAATATGGTCAAGCACATGATCATATAAAGTATCTCACACACAAAGACATAATGTATCTCACACAAGCAAACTAAGCAAATGCTTAGAAAAAATAAGCAAATCTCTCTCTCCGAACCTATGATCTATACACTTTCTCCCCCTTTGGCAACAAGTTACCAAAAAGCTCGAAAATGCATAGTGCTATGCGTCTCTCTAGGCTTGATCTTCAGGAGGAGGTGTTGAGATGACTCCAAGGACAAAAGCATCAGTAGAAGATGTTGGAGCTTGTGGAGTTGCCACTGGATGGGGCAACTGGAGCTGTCAGAGCTGTGGCTGCAGGTGCTGAAGCTGTTTCCCTTGTATCTGGCACTAGCACTGTTGCATACCTCTGTCCTCTAGGCACTCCGTGGAACACCTGTGTAGTTGCTTTGCATTTCCTCTCCTCTGCTTCTTCCTGGAGCTCTTAAACTGTTGTCTGAATCTCAGTCACCTTCATGTCAAGTTCATAGAATTTAGTTTCAATGATCCTCTCCAAGCTCTCTTGGTTCTTAGTAAGGGTGGCCAGTCCTTTCTCAATTCTCAAGGTTGCTTGAATTAGATATCCAAGCTGGTCTTGCTTTGACTTGAGGAACACTTCTGAAGCTTCTGCTGCACTGGGCATCTTTGCTGCTTTCTCTGCTTTGGCTTTCTGTCTCTTTTCTTGTGCCTCTAGGGAAGTTGGATCCTCAGCTATCAAGAAAAGAGTGTTGTCCTCAAAGTCTGGCTGGAGAGGCAGATGCTCTTTGTCCAACAAGTACACTCCCTTGGGCATCTTTGAGTTGATCAGCATTTGAATGAGTGGTGCATACCCACATGACCTCTTCTAGTCAGCAGCTGTCCTCTTGATTGTCTCTACAATCAGGCTCATGACCTTGAACTTTTGTGGCAAATCAAACATCTGAAGCAAATTAATGGAATGGCCTCTGATCATCCTGTGATCTCCTGATTTGGGCAGCAAAGTGTGCCTCAAAATTGTGTTCATAGTGGACAGACTAGACATCAAGTAGTACACTGACCCAAGCTTGTGAGTCTCCAAAGCTTTGTCAGGTATTTCCTTGTACATGTTTGCCATAGAGTTGTGGTATTTCTTCTTTTCAGCATAGACATCAATGTCCTTCTCATGCTCCTTGGGTGCTTTGATGAGCTTTGCCCACTCATCCACAGTTGACTATTATCTTCCCTCAGTCATCCACACAATATTCCCATTTGGATAGAAATGAGCTATTGAGTAGAATTGCATAATGAGCTCATCATTCCATTTGGTCAACTTTTGACCCACAAACTTGTCAACTCCATTGCTAACATGGCATGGAGGATAGGTGTGGTTAGCTCCATCTCGACCAGCCACAATGTCTCTTGTTCTAGGCGATTCTTCTATTTTCCAAGCATTTTTTAGTTATAATAACACCACGCAAGCTCGCACCGCTCTTTGTGTGTTCCCGTGCATCTTAAGGTTAGACGATGGAGAGGAGAGAGAGATCGCAGACATGGGACCCACCAGTAAGTGAGTCAACGGTCATGCACATGTTGACAAGGCACTCCCTCTACTCTACTCAACGTAATACTGCATAAAATCAAGTTATGCGACAAAGCCAACAATCATTGCTGTTTCAGGCTATCGACTTACACTTTGTAGTCCAGGTTGCCAGTTTGAATCTTGTCTTTCAGATTTGTTAGTTTTAGGTCCAAATTTGATCAATGACAAGTGGGACCCCGTTTGTTGTTCCTATATTTAAGTGTAGGATGGGTTTTTTGCACAAACATTTTGCGCGGTTAGATAAGTAACGACAGCAGCTACATGTATTTTGAAAGTTTAGGAACAAAAATGATAGCGGCATCGAATATCACATCCACCCTGCAGTTTAGATGCTATGGTGATACAAGTTTTTACGTCGTTGGGTATGAGATCCTATGGCTTGGGAGTAGTCTTTGTAATTATGCGCAATTTCCAAACTCTCCAAGGGTTTTTTTGCAAACAAAACATTCAAGCCTCGTGTGTTCCGCTGCATCTTGGATCCAACGGCTCCCAATAGATCATATTACGTGTTCCTATAGCTTAATTAGCCGCTACGGTGATGCGAGCATCTAGGTCGTATGATCTGTGATCAGATGCCACATGCATAGTACTTGTACTTTCTACATAATTCCTAAACTCTTTGAGGCCTATATTGCAAAAACATTCAAACTTCCTACTATGAGCCATTAGATCTCCCGAGAACTCGTATCACCATAGAATCTACGGTGGGGGAGCACCTCATATTCTCCTGTACGAGAAAACATCAGGTCTCTCCCAGCTTGGATGCTACGGTGATACCAGCTTCGAGATCGTTCGATCTGAGATCCAATGGCATCTGAGCAATCTTTATGCTTGGAAGCAGTGGCCCAACTGTTTGGGGTGATTTTCTGCGAAAAACATTCAAACAACCAAGGAGTTGTCGGATCACAGATCCAACGGCTCCGAAGAGCTTGTATCACCAAAGCATCTAAGGTGTGGTAGCACATGATATTCTTAGACGCTACGGTGGTACTAGCTTCGAGGTCGTTGGATATGGGATCCTAGGGCATCTGAGTAGTTTTTGTACAAATTGCGTGCAGTTCTCAAACTCATTAAGGTTTCCTGTAAAAATATTAAGACATCCTGTGAGCTGCTATATCTTGCATCTACAAGCTCCAAGGAACTCGTATCAGCATATAGCATATAAGGTGTGGGGGAACATGGTATTCTTCCGGGGAGTGGGGTGCCCAACTAATCGGTGTTTGGGAGGGTGAGGACAAATATAATGTTCAAAAAAATTTAATCTAAACAATCCTAAACAGAGCTTCACAATTTTATCTAAGGTCGAGGGGTTAACCCTCGACAATCTACATAGGTCTGCCTATGCAAGAGGTGTAGTGCAAGCGTCTATGTGTGAGAGAGACGACGCGAAAAAGCGAGGTCAATTGTGTTATCTATAGAGGGAGAGATCGAGGGAGTGTGGCCTAGCATACACTCGAATGTTAAAGAAGATACACCGAGATATCGTGTGACGAAGCTGTGGTGAGGGCTGGAGGGAGATAGTTACCGAGAGAGTGGCCTAGATAGACTTTGCGTGCACGCGGATGGTGAAGGTGTTTTACAAAGGCAACACATGTATCTTGCGAGAGAGAGAGAGGGAGGGAGCGTTTATCATGGAGGGCACGATGAGGTTGTGTGTGAGAAATACATTTGTTGAGATTGTGAGGGCGGGAATGACATAAATGGAGATTGAAACATGAAGAGCAATAATGAGCGTGCATGTGTCGGATACCGATAGCTCTATTAACAAAGAAATGAACATCAATCGATACATGAAGTATGTGTGTGGGGCGGAGGGGGGGGGGGGGTTGATGGAGAGACCAAAACACAACATTTGCATGTATGTAGTACTAGACTTAATATTCATGTTTCAGTTTCCTATTCATTTTAAATATTGAATTGAGGACCATTCATGCATGGCTTACATTTTACTCCATTCATTCCTAAATATTTGTCTTTTTAGAGATTTCAAATGGACTGCCACATACTGATGTATATAGACATATTTTAGTGTAGATTCACTCCTTTTGCTAGGTATGTAGTCACTTGTTGGAATCACTAAACCACAAATATTTAGGAACAGAGGGAGTATTTTTGAATTCGTGTCATACATGCATGGTTTGGAAAAATAGATGCACTATACTTACTGGATTGTTGTTGTATTCGTGTGTGTGTGTGTGTGTGGTCATATGCTTGATACATACAAACTTTTCTCACCACCATACCGTTCATCTTTTAAATTCGAATTTGCAATCAAAAGCTTACTAGGGATACCATGAAATGTTAAATCCACGTTGAAATCACTATATCACAAACTCACTCTAATTCAAGAACTCGTCATAAATCAATTACCACATTGAGATTACTATTTGCAAGGAAAATACAGGCATTGTAATACATATAAATTCGTTCGGAAATTTAAAAGATTCCTTTCTTATTCTCAAATGGTAGCACCCAACGGTGTACCAGCCAGACCCGGGCTCGTGTTGATCGTAAAAAAAATACCCTGGCTCGTGCCCTTCTGGTGGTGTGCGTGGTACGCAGATTAGCCAACGTCAACTAGTCGAGCCTTTGTGTTTCGAGTCGAATTATCTGGCGGCCAGAATTCCAGCCCTATGAAATTCCCCTCATGTCCCCGGTCCATAGTGACTATCGATCAACAATGGAGGGATGCTTTAGTAACTAGACGACGTTACCTACCGTGCCGAGCATGGTTCAATTCCCTCTGTTGCCGGTGCCCAAAGTCACCCGTCAACTCCATTGCCTAGTACTAATAGGAGAACTACACCAGGATGAGCACAGAATTGAGCCCCATTTGTTTGTGGCTAGTACTTGAGTTAATATACCAGGCAATGCACTGGTACAGAGGGATTATCCTTTTACTCTGCATATAACTTGTCTAAAGTCTAACTAAGCAAAATGATTGACAAAATCCTTTCTTAAAAAATATTAACATCTACAACTATAAAGATGTATCGCTTGAAATTTATTGCATGATGCCGGTTATAATATTGTTTTGAAACCTAGATTTTAAATTTTAGAAATTCCAAAAGTGAGCTAAAATTCATGAAACTGAGCATGGTCTCCGAATATGGCACAAATATGTCATCTTAATTTTTTTGTTCAATTTGAGACAAGCTGCTTTTTAGAAGTTGCACAAAAGAGCCAAGGTATTTTGGAGCAAAGACTTATCATGTTAAGTCAAACATTTTCACTATTAGAACCGTGGGCGTTTACGTTCCTCCACGAGTCCCGCTTCTCATTGGCATGTCCCGTCCCAGCAAGCGTGTGAGTCGACGAGAAGCGTGCGAGCAGACCGCTGCCCCGGTTGACCGGGAGGCGTGCGAGCAGGCCACTGCATAGGCTCACCGGGAGGCGAGCCTTTTGACCTGGCTCTACCGCCCACCTTCATCTCAACTGCCCTCACTTTTAATGGCACCGACACCGCAGTTTAAAATCACCCCCGCACTACCCAGTATCACTACAATATTCTCTCTTCCTCTCCGATTCTCCTATCGTCTACCTTCAACCAACCTGACCTAACCGTACGCCATGCCGCATCACAATGGTCTGCCCTTAGTCTTCCAGTTTCCTGAGGAAGACACCCAACCGGAGTCTCAAGAACATAAGGCGCTTTGGATGAGCTTGAACTGGCCTTGCGGGAAGACACCATGCCTATCCCCGCTCCCGTTTGTCGGTGTTCTGGGAACGGGAGTCCCCAGACTTGCCTGCTTGCGGCCTGTGGTGTGGCTCGAGTGGTGGCCCAGTACGGCCCATCTTCATCAGCGCAAGACTCAAGACCCTCGCGAGGGGCCAAGCTTCGCAGGGCGGACGACACAAGACTTCCTCAGGAGCGGCCTCGCCAGGCAGGCTCACAAGGAGGCGGAGAGATCAAGGCAAGGGTACCTCTCGAGGTGCTCGTGAGGCAAGCCATGACGATCAAGACCATGCGGGCGCCTGGCGGGCACCGGCCTACGCAGTGTCCTTGTTTCCTATTTGGTGCAAAGGGGGCAAGCACAGGCGTGGAGTACGAGGCATCAAGCAAAGGTTGCCATTTCAGTTCAACGAGACCAAGACCAGCAGAGCGGCAGGATGGAGGTCACCATGGAGCTCAAGACGGTGTCATCACTAGTGCCTTTGGCAGCCGAAGACCACCTTTAGTCAGGATAACTTGTATTAGATGTTCCCCTCCAAAGTGGCCGTTGTTGGCGCCCTTCCTGCTCAATATTTGGGAAGAGGACCAGGGCCTCTATTAATAGGGCTAGCCATCTCGTGGATAGGCATCAGACCAGGGGAGAACCAGAACAAGTAGAGCCCCACATCAACTCAAGAACACCTCTTGCGAGGCAGTTCTTCCCTGTACTGTTCATCATCTGCCCCTGAGGCAATCCACCACACCACACACTGGAGTAGGGTATTACACCACAACGATGGCCCGAACTAGTATAAATCTTGTGTCCCTCGAGTTGTTTATCGTTTAGCTTAGATTCTCGCAAGGGGATCAGACGCGGATAGGTCGGGGGAAGATCTTTGCGCGCACCCCAGAGTTTGAACCTTAAGGGTCTGCCGGAACCCAACATCCGACATTTGGCGTGCTAGTTAGGGGTGCACTTCTGGCTCCGGCGGCCAGCGCCAGTGCTGGGGCCAGGGGCTCCGGGCCTTGGCCTCCGCCTTACGACAGGTGCAGTGGCCGAACAAGTTCAAGCCAGACATGCCGCCACGCTATGACGGCATGACAGATCCGCTAGCTTTCTTGCTGGCGTATGAGGAGGCCACCCTCAAGGCTGGGGGCGATGACAGAGTCATGGCTAACTGGCTGCCTATGGCCCTCACCGGCGTTCCGCGCATGTGGCTCCTCCACCTGCCAGCGGCGTCGGTGGCCTCCTGGGAGGAGCTGCGCAGCCTCTTCCTCGCCTATTATGTTGTGCCGGCGCCCCTGGTCATCGCAGCTCTCCTGGGCGGCTCGCAAGCCACACCCTCGAGCTGCCACATCACGCCGCTTGTCCGCCAGATCAGCACCGTGAAGCCCCCCCTGGCAGGGCGGCACCCAAGGCTGACCTGACCTTCAGCTTGGACGATCACCCCTCCAACACCGCCTGCTCGGGCACGCTCCCAATTCTATGCACCCCCACCATCTGCCAGGTGGCTGTCACAAGGACCCTCATCGATGGTGGTGCCGGCCTCAACGTGCTCACGGTGGAGGCCTTCAGCCTCCTCCACGTGCCGCTGGAGCGACTCCAACCCAGCAGGCCTTTCTCGGGCGTCGGAGGCAGTTCCACCGGCTCCCTGGGGTAGATCCGCCTCCCAGTGACCTTTAGCACCCACGACAACTTCCGCACGGAGCTGGTCGACTTCGACATCGGCTACCCTGCCTTGGCCCAGTTCATGGCGGTGACTCACCCGGCCTACAACCTCATGAAGATGCCCAGGAGAAGCGGCATCCTTACCGTGCGTGGAGACGCGAGGGATGCACTGCAGGCACTCAAGCTCGCTTTCAAGGCGGCCGTAGTGGCGCATCTCGCCAGCGCTGACGCCCTCGAGCCCAAGGGGGCTGCGCTGGCCAAGAAGAAGCAGCTATTCACCCAAGACAAGGCGGAGACCAAGCAATTACCAGTCGATGAAGATGGATCCTCTGGTGCCACCTTCACCATAGGCACCAATCTCGACCCTGAGCAGGAGGAGGCCCTGGTGAAATTTATGCGCACAAACAAGGAGGTATTTGCAACTTGCATGGGAACCTAATCAGCTAGTAGGGGTCCCAAGAGAGGTGATTGAGCACCATCTGAACGTGTGCCCCAACGTGCGCCCCATGAAGCAGAAGGCAAGGCGACAGTCCACTGAGAATCAGGCCTTCATTGTCCAAGAAACCCGCAAGTTAGAGGCTGCATGTGTCATTCACAAGGTTCGCTATCTTGAATGGCTGGTCAACCCTGTCGTTTTGCCAAAAAAGGGAGGGAAGGAGCGCATGTGCGTCGACTTCACCAACCTCAACAAGGCCTACCCTCAGGATCCATTCCCGCTCCCTCGCATCGACCAGATCGTCGATTCAACCATCGAGTGCGACCTGTTGTGCTTCTTGGATGCCTTCTCGGGCTATCACCAAATTAAGATGGCGGTAGAAGATGTGGAGAAAATGGCTTTCCTGACCCCGTGTGGAGTATGCTGCTATACCTGCATGCCGTTTGGGTTGCGCAACGCAGGCGCGACCTTTCAGCGACTGATGCACATCGCCTTGGGCCGGCAGCTCAAGAGATACGTCGAGGCCTACGTCGACGACATAGTGGTGAAGTCTCGGGAGGCGAAGACCCTGATAGAGGACCTGGAAGAAACCTTCGCGAGTCTTCGCGAAGTGGACCTGTGACTCAACACGGAGAAGTGCGTATTCGTAGTCCCTTCGGGCAAGCTTCTGGGCTTCCTCGTGTCCCATAGAGGTATCGAGGCTAACCCAGAGAAGGTCAAGGCAGTCGAAGACATGAGTCCGCCGAAGACCCTCAGAGAAATGCAGAAGCTCACCGGGCGAGTAACCGCGTTGGGACACTTCATCTCCAAGATGGGAGAACGGGCACTGCCCATCTTTAAGCCGATGAAGAAGAAGGGCCCGTTCGAATGGACCGAAGAGGCTGACAAAGCATTCCAAGATCTCAAGAAGTACCTAACCAGCCCTCCGATAATGGTGGCTCCGCGCCCTCAAGAGCCCTGGGTACTCTACCTTGCAGCCACGCCCTACTCCGCCAGCGCAGCAGTGGTGGCGGTTCTGGAGGAGCGACGGGTCAAGACCACGTCGGTTGCAACCCCGGCGGCGGCAGCACAAGGCCAAGAAAGCCTCGCGAAGACGACGACCGCCGTGGATGGAAATCTGCCTCAGTAGGGGGGCGCACTCAGGGCGGAGGAGGCCCCGCCAGGCGACCAAGCGCTAGGGGCTCCGTCGTCTCGGGAGGCGTCTCGACCTCTGGAAGACACAGGCCACACCAGCACCCTCAACCTCGTCGAGCATCCTGTGTACTTTGTTAGCACGGTGTTGCGGGACGCGAGGGCACGATACCACATGCTTCAGAAGCTCCTCCATGCGTTGCTAGCGGCCTCACGCAAGCTGCGGCACTACTTTCAAGGTCACCCCATCAAGGTCATCTCGGCATATCGCATGGAAAGGGTGCTCAGGAGCCCCAACTCAGTTGGAAGGGTCGCTGAATGGAACATCAAGTTGCAAGCATTTCAGCTGGAATTCAGCACGACCAGGGTCATCAAGGGAGCCACACTTGCAGATTTCGTGGCGGAATGGACGGAGGCACCAGGGCTCGAAGCGGGCGAGGATCGGTCGCTTTCCCCAGGAAGTGAAGCACCGGACGGCTGGGTCATGTACTTCGACGGGGCTTTCTCGCGACATGGCATAGGGGCAGGCGCAGTGCTCATATCTCCCACTCAGGACAGGCTCTATTATGCCGTGCAGCTCTGCTTCCAGCATGGAGTGAAGGTCTCCAATAACATAGCAGAATACGAGGGCCTGATAGCAGGCTAGAAAGCAGCAGCCGCTTTGGGGGTAAAGCGCCTCATCATCAAGGGCGATTCACAACTCCTCGTCAAGTTCTCCAACAAGGTATACGAGCCAAAGGACAAATGCATGGAAGCATATCTTGCAGAGGTCCGCAGGATGGAAAAGCAGTTTTGGGGGTTAGAGTTGCAGCACATGCCCCGTGGCACCAATCAAGAGGCTGATGCACCAGGAGGGCGTCCAGGCGGCTGCCTCAGGAGCCCGGCGTCTTTGAGGAACGGCTCTTCAGACACTCAGCAGCACCGACACTACCAAGTACAGCGCAGCCTCGGGAGGAGCTCCCTCAACCGCCTGCCTCGGGAGCCCCGGCCTGTGGCCCGACCTCGGGAGCTCGCCTGCTCCTGGCACTAGAGCCTCAGGAGGGATGTTGGACCGTAGAATTCAAAGATTACCTGACGCAAGGGACTCTACCAGAGAAGGAGGAGGACGCAGAATGCATGGCGCGGCAGGCCACGGCCTACTGCATCCAAGACGGAGAACTCTACCGAAAGCGGCTGAATGATGTTTCCCTGCGTTTCATCTCCAGGGAGCAAGGGAAAGAGTTACTGGCTGACATTCATAGTGGGGACTGTGGGCACCACTCATCTTCACGAGCCCTCGCAAGGCGTTTCAGAGCGGGTTCTATTAGCCAACAGCACTCAACGACGTGATCGAACTGGTAAAAGCTTGTGAAGCCTGTCAATTCCATGCTAAGCAGATTCATGAGCCGGCTCAGGGCCTGGAAACCATCTCCCTTTCATGGCCATTCGCTGTTTGGGGACTGGACATCCTCGGCCCATTTCCCCGGGCTCCAGGGGGCTACTGCTACCTCTACGTCTCCATCGACAAGTTCACAATGTGGGCAGAGGTGGAAGCTGTCCGCACCATCCCGGTTGGCTTAGCTCTCAAATTCATCAAGGGCCTCGTGAGCTGGTTTGGGGTGCCGAATCGCATCATCACCGACAATGGTTCGCAGTTCACCAGCAATCTCTTCAAAACATATTGTGCTAACCTTGGAACGCAGATATGCTACGCTTCGGTGGCACACCCTCGGAGCAATGGCCAGGCTGAACGGGCCAACGCGGAGGTCCTAAAAGGCCTCAAAATCCGGACCTTCAAGAAGAACTTGGAGGCCTGCGGCAGGGGCTAGCACGATGAGCTTTAGTCCGTGCTATGGTCCATCCGCACAACCGCTACCAAGTCGACCGGTGAAACCTAGTTCTTCCTCGTCTACGGGGCTGAGGCGGTCCTTCCTCACGAGGTCAGGCATCGCTCCGTGCGGGTCCTAGATTTCGACGAAGCACAGCAGGACGCCATGCGGGGGGTGGACCTCGTGCTGGGAGAGGAACACCGTCGGGAGGCTGCGCTTCGGGCAGCGAGATACCAATAGGCGTTGCGGCAGTACCACTGCCGCAGCATCCGCCCCAGGAACCTCGAGGTAGGTGACCTCGTGCTCAGGCGGGTGCTCTCCAGGGAAGGGCTGCACATGCTCTCGCCCATGTGGGAGGGCCCGTTCAAGGTTGTTCATGTCTCCAGGCCTGCCGCCGCACGCTTGGAGACTCAGGAGAGGGTGCCCATCCCGAACGCGTGGAACATCCAGCACCTCCGGAAGTTCTACCCTTGAAGGAAGGCCCAGTGCCTGTAAAGAAGGCCCGGCGCCTGTGAAGCTAGTCGTACCAAGAAAGGCCATGTGCCTGTGAAGAAGGCCAACGCCTGTGAAGCTCATCGCCCCGAGAAAGGCCCGGAGCCTGTGAAGAAGGCCAATGCCTGTGAAGCTCGCCGCCCATGACACTCTCACATAATAATGAGTTGGGGCTATACACGCCCCGGAGTCTCTATTGAGCCACCCTCGGTCCTCGGGGGCTCCTGCACACGCCTAGTGGCAACACTTAGCTCTGCGCTGGGGAGAAGACATCGAAGACTAGATTAGGTGCCGGACGCGGCTTTTTCATTTGCTTTCTGCTGTTGGCTTGTTCATCCTTATTTAAAATTTTATTGGAGTCGCTTTTAGCATTGTTGCCATCCCCGACCCATGATTCTCTGTCTTTGTCGCCCACCTGACTCATTTTCTCTTTTGTAAGTCTCACGAGGGGGCTGCGCGGGTGACCTTGCGAGTGTTTTCTGACCCAGTCTCGTGAGGCTTTCCTATCCAAGTCCACCACGGGAGAACTCCTCCCGGTCCGTGCCCCACGATCATCGCGACGCGAACACATGACCTAAGACGATTGCCCTCATGATCAGGTCCGAAAGTTATCCCCCCTGACTAATTCTTACAGGCCTCAAGGCGCGCCACGAGGCCTCAGCCTCAAGAAGCAAAGACTGCGGCAAGTCCCCCCAAGCTAAGTGGTTCTTACATTCGAGCATGCAGCACCAAAACACA
The DNA here is from genome assembly GCF_018294505.1 of Triticum aestivum. Classification (NCBI taxonomy): domain Eukaryota; kingdom Viridiplantae; phylum Streptophyta; class Magnoliopsida; order Poales; family Poaceae; genus Triticum; species Triticum aestivum. The sequence continues at coordinate 351,130,700 of NC_057813.1, forward strand.
GCATGGGAATAACAAAAGTAGCATAATAGTTAAACGGCAACAGTCTAGCATGCCCCTACAGGGCCCCACTCTACTCCCTCTTTGTGCAGGAAAGGGAGAAAAACAAAATAGACACGGCTTGCTCGGCACCGACTCATGGCGAGGGCTCGTACTGCCTCCGGAGCTCAGTCAGACCCCTCCTGACGCTTCACCGAGGCGCGACGACGGGCTGACCCGCTACCTCCCTCAAGGCGAGCGCGACGGTGCGATGGCTGGTCACGGCCACCGCTGGAGGAGCTGCCATCCGAAGGGGAGCCGCCGAGGCTTGGCGAGCTGCGAACACCACCGGCCACGCGCCCACCTTCGTCTTCATCTCGACCATCGCCGAGGCTGGGCACCCAATCGTTGTCATCATCTTTGGGGCAGCACCAAACGCGGTGGCCATGTTCTCCGAACACCCTCACGTAGAGGGTGGCGTCGCCGTCGAACTTGAAATGAAGCCTGCACCGTCGGCTCAGGCCACGCACGTGAGCAAATGATTGCCAGCCGCGGGCAAGCGCCACGTTCCCGACGACGGAGATCTCCAGTGAGGCCCAGGAGGCCCTGCTGCAGCAACCGTCCACTTGAAGCTAGAGGCCGCCAGGAGCACCGGTCGGGAGTTCGCCTGCAAAGTAGCAGGGAGGCTGGAGCCAGCTGCCGGCTAGGTCCACCGACCACACGACGAACTCCGGCAGCACCTCCGCCGAATGGAAGCGTGGCCTGGGAGGCCGCGCGGCCACGACGCGCCTTCCCTCACCCACCAGGCGCCCATCGCCACGCGGGAGATCGCAGCCGCGACCGCGGGGAGCTGCTGCGAGAGTCACAGGATGCTTGCGGGGACGACCCCGGCCGCGCTTGGGCGGGGGAGAGTCAGGCCCTTCCCGACGAGCCTTTCCTTTCTCCGCGGCCGAGAACCTCTTCGGCGGTGCCACAGAGCACGGCGAGCAGCTGGGATGGGGAGAAATAAGAAGCAAGGAGGAAGTTGTGCAACGGGGGCCTGCGCTCTCCCGCATTTATAATCGGAGGAGGCCAATCGTCGGCCTCCACGATCTCAGGTAATCATGGCTCATTGCTGCATGCAAGGACTTGTCAAGTTGAGTAGTTGCCGAGGCGGTGTTGGGTAGCGGAGGCGCCCACGTCCAATCAACCGCAACGCGGCGCCCAAGGCCACAGGCTGATAGGGCCCGTGGTGCTCCGCACTTGCCCCTTCACTTCTCTGCTAAGCCAAGTCCGAGCACGCCTTGGGACCAGGGGCTACTGTCGGCGTTCTGGGAATGGGGGTCCCCAGACTTGCCTGCCTGCGGCCTGCGGCGTGGCTCGAGTGGTGTCCCAGTACGGCCCATCTTCATCAGCACAAGACTCAAGACCCTCGCGAGGGGCCAAGCCTCGCGGGGCGGACGACACAAGACTTCCTCAGGAGCGGCCTCGCCGGGCAGGCTCGCGAGGAGGTGGAGAGATCAAGGCAAGGGTACCTCGTGAGGTGCTCGTGAAGCAAGCCATGACGATCGAGACCAGGCGGGCGCCAGGCGGGCGCTGTCCTGCAGTGTCCTTGTTTCCGCTTTGGTGCAAAGGGGCCAAGCACAGGCGTGGAGTACCGAGGCATCAGGCAAAGGTTGCCATTTCAGTGCAACGAGACCAAGACCAACAGAGCGGCAGGATGGAGGTCACCGTGGAGCCCAAGACGGCGTCATCACCAGTGCCTTTGGCAGTCGAAGACCACCTTTAGTCAGGATAACTTGTACTAGATGTTCGCTTCCAAAATGGCCATTGTTGGCACCCTTCCCGCTCAATATTTGGGAAGAGGACCAGGGCCTCTATAAATAGGGATAGCCATCTCGTGGATAGGCATCAGACCAGGGGAGAACCAGAACAAGTAGAGCACCACATCATCTCAAGAACACCTCTCACGAGGCAGTTCTTCCCTGTACTGTTCATCATCTTCCCCTGAGGCAATCCACCACACCACACACTGGAGTAGGGTATTACACCACAATGGTGGCCCGAACCAGTATAAATCTTGTGTCCCTCGAGTTGTTCATCGTTTAGCTTAGATTCTTGTGAGGGGATCAGACGCGGATAGGTAGGGGGAAGATCTTCGCGCACACCCCAGAGTTTGAACCTTAAGAGTCTGCCGGAACCCAACATCCGACACCGTTGCCCCGACTGCGCCAGCGCTTATCCCCGTGGCATTGATGGGCTGGGAGCCGCACATTATTGCCGAGCTTGATGCCACGGGGTTCCATGAGGTCCCCACCGACTTTCACGCGCTCGTGCACCTAGGCGTGCACTGATTCGTGCGCCCGTGGCGGTGCCTGTGCACACGAATGTCTCTGTCGCGCCGTTGCCAGCGCCTGTCCTCTCGTGGGTGCTAGTGCCCCCCTTAGCAGCATGGATGGTCGCCATTGACCGCTTCCTTGCACCAATGCCAGTCGCCTCCTCCCGCCAGTTGACTCGCTCCTAGAGACCAAAGTTCAGAACATTCTGGCACTCCTTGAAGCTAGGGCCAACGTTTAGGAGTACGCCAACAACAACACAAGACGCCACTTCTCCCGTCGCCATCGGTCAGTGGCCCAACGACACAGAGCACGACAGAGAAGCCGTTGCCCACTGCAAGATGCCGCCGCCGCCGCATAATCTAAATTTGCCATGAAAAATGTTTGGATTGCCATGCCTAAAATCCGAATGTTAATCATTTCCGTTTGTTTTAGATTGATCATCTTATGAATGTAAAGTTGGAGTCAGACTGAATGAAATCTATGGTTTGATCGATTGAATGTTCTGCTAGAGCCGTATCAAATTAAATATAAAACGTCATCAAGCCACATGTATTCCTTCTCAATTCCAAATATTTTCTTAGGGAAGTCAATTCCAAACACTCATAGGGCGCAACTAGTCCCCTTGTTCGAGCACTAGGCGATACTGTCGGTGTCAAAACCGGCGGATCTCGGGTAGGGGGTCCCGATCTTTGCATATAAGGCTAATGTTAACAGGGGGCAAGGGACACGGTGTTTGACCCAGGTTCGGGCCCTCTCGATGGAGGTAAAACCCTACTTCCTGCTTGATTGATCTTGATGATATGAGTGTTACAAGAGTTTATCTACCACGAGATCGTAGAGGCTAAACCCTAAGAGCTAGCCTATGATGATTATGATTGTTGTGATCATCCCCATATGGACCAAACCCTCCGGTTTATATAGACACCGGAGGGGGCTAGGGTTTACACAGAGTCGGTTACAAAGAAGGGAATCTAATATCCGGATCGCCAAGCTTGTCTTCCATGCAAAGGAGAGTCCCATCCGGACACGGGACGAAATCTTGAGTCTTGTATCTTTAGGGTCCATCAGTCCGGCCAAAGTATATAGTCCGGCTGTCCGGATACCCCCTCATTCAGGACTCCCTCAGTAGCCCTTGAACCAGGCTTCAATGACAATGAGTCCGATGCGCAGTTTCGTCTTCGGCATTGCAAGGCGGGTTCCATCTCCGGACACTCCAAAGTTCCTATTTATGATAAATGGTATCCGGCTTCCCATCAATGTTTTCCTCCTCGGCTTCTGTGCTTCAATACTGGCCACCTCCACATGTCAAGCGAACACGAGGAGCCGGGGCATTTTTGCATTTGCCACCCCCGGCCCTGTAGGCAAACCGTCTATTTGAAGAGACGGGGATCCTCAGAACCAAACCTCAACTTCTTCCCTTGAGCAAGCATCCAACAGAGTGCTCCAGAAAAGATCATTCCAACATGGCCGGTCGTCGCAGCTCTTCTTCTCGTCCTCTTCGGTCCAAGCTAGGTGAATGGGAAGGGTGTTCAGTTCCTCAAAGCCGTTTGATAGAGTTGCAGACCCAAGGGTTTCTTCCACCGGCGTTCATGGTCCCCCTCCGAGCCGGACTAGCCACCTATAATGGCGGGGAACAAGCAGAGAGATCTCCTAACCCATCCCCGGGGGAACGAATATGCTTCATCCTACTAAGAGGCGTCAGATTTCCAATCCACCCATTCCTTCACGGGCTCCTGGAGTTCTACGGCCTCTAGCTGCATGACTTAACTCCTGCCTCCATATTGCACATTGCAAGATACGTCGCCCTTTCTAAATTATTGCTGGGCTGTGAGGCTCACTTCAGGTTATGGAAAAAGTTGTTCTGTCTCGTCCCTTGCAACAAGGGGGAATCCATATGTCAAGTGGGCAGAGCCTAAATATGGCGCTTCGCCGAAACTGGATACCTGTCCGGCACTCCCAACAAGGCGTCTGCAAATTGGCCCTCGGAGTGGTTTTATGTTGATGACGTTCCTCTTCTGGATCCAGTCCAAACGGGCCTCCCTGGGTTTTATAATGCCCCACCGAAGGTACGCCGAAGATGGCGCCCTCAGGGCCCCCAAGAGGAGGATACCAGAGAAGTACACTTCCTGATGAGCAGGATAAAGATACTGGCCAAATCAGGGCTGACAATAGACGAAGTTATGGCAATATGCATAATGCGGGGAGTGCAGCCACTCCAATATCGGGGGAAGCCCATGTGGCACTACAATGGGGAAGCTAATGCCACCCGCTGTGGTCGTAAAGGTCCGGAATCTGCCACTGCTCTGACGAAAATATTGTCCGATTTGTATAATGGAGAAGAAGAAGAATTCCTTCGTATCAAACCGCGGGATAGATTTTCCATGTACAACCCCCCAAGCTGGGTTAGTCGTCACTCTTTCCCCCACTCTATTCATTCTGGCGCCTTTTATCAGAATCATTAACCTCGATATTTCTGAGCAGGAACTAAGGAGGGCCGTGGAAGGATTCGACAGCCCCTCCCCACAGCAAGAGGACCCCGGAAGGACCTGCGATCTAGGACTTAGGTAAGACCCGGACATTACTGTGGAGCTAGTCAACAAGACATTTTATCAGGCCAGCTGCGATGGCGCCTTAGTGGCTATCATCGCCGATTATCCCGGACTGCTACCTGCATCGCATGTAAGTAAAGTCGAAACCTTATCCTCTGAAGAGGACTCCCTTCTGATATCATGCCTTACGCATGAAATATCGCATTTTTATAGAGACGACCAGCGGAACGCGGCGCTGAGCCCCTGGGGGCTCATCGGCAAATGGCATCCGGGTCAGGCAGGCTCAACAGGAAGGCGGTTAGGGCTGAAATGCCGTTACAGAGGTATGGTAAAAATCTGCTCTATGATTTATTGTGTTTGAAATGTAACAGCGCCCTTCGTATTCTGGTAGAAAGAGGAGCCGCCGGACTGTGTCCGGGGAACCTGCCGAACATGCCACGACCAGCCGGATTCTAGAACCAGCTTCGAGAGAGGAGGCGAATGCGGGGCCGGTGCCGAATTGTCCTCCGACAGAGGATGCGGATATGCTTTCCACCACAAATTCCGAAGTGGAGAGTGTCATGAATCACTGGCACCGATGGGCCACACTTTGGAATAACATCTTTTCCGAAGAGGCATTTAACGCTTTCCATTCGGGAGACGCATATATTCAGGCTACTCAAGGCGGACTCGCCCGAGCGACAGACAAGTATGCAAAAGATATACGGGTAAGGAAATTTGATAAGCATGTATAGCAGTAGCCCCTGAGACTTGAAACAGTTGGAACAACTCATTTAAGGATCATGTTATGCGTAGGTCCTTGTAGAGAAGAATACCCAATTGTCTCAAGAGCTGGAGGAGTGCAAGACCCAGTTGAGGGCCGCAGTTGCCAAACTAGAAGAATCGCAAAAGGCCTCCCCTGGTAACATTCGTTTTTAATAATGAAATTTTATGGAAATGTACCAGTTAGTGATTGCCTTGTTTGATAAGTCTAACAGAAATTTATGCAGGCAATCCCAGGGAGAATCCGGAGATCGTAAAAGGTAGCGAGTCACATCTCCAAAGGAAGCTAAAAGCCAGCGAGTGTATTCTTACACAAGTTAGGCTGGAGAAGAACGGTCTTCAAGATGCCAATGTCTGGTTGGGCGTTGAATTAGGAGATGTTCGCGCTCAGCTGGCGGACTCCGTGAAGGAGAACAAGAGGCTTCATCGCGACATTTATGGTAAGTGCCTAGACGAACTGTAGTGCATCTCGGCGAGGAAGCATACTGAAAGAGTTTATATCTGTAGGTATGTTGACGGGCCGTCATGAAGAGGAGATGCCCACGTCCGCAGGAGATTTACTGCCAGACCTCTTACAGTTGCACGAGCAAGCTCGGCAGGTGATGCAGGGTGTTGCCCAGGCCTTGTGGCCATCCACTTCCCTGCCAAAAGGCATGGGGGAGCTCGTGGATATGCTCCAAGGAGCACGGCAGCGCTTCCGTTTGTGGAAGATGTTAGCCTGCCGACAAGGTGCAAGGGAAGCCTGGGCCATGGTGAAGACGCTCTACACCAAGCTTGACCCGAACCATATGGCCGAAGTTGGACCGGCGGGGCCAGATCGGCAAGAAATTCTCGTGAGTCTGGTGTATGACCAGGTAGCGTTAGCCGCAAAGTATTCCCAACAGGATTGCAAGCTAGATAGCCTATTGGAAGGTATATAGGAAGAATATAGTCAGTCCAAGTTACTATGTAATTCGATGGACATATTTAGTCCCTAGCCGGATTAAAAATCATTTTTCATGGCGGACCGTTTTGTTTCAGCCCCCGGATCCGATAGTCTGGGGTGTATCCGAATACCCGCTCAGTTATGCAGAACCAGGGTATCCGTGGAAACCAGGCGCCGGGGTCATAAGTGCTTGAACAGACAAGTACCCAACTAGTTATGTTATATTAGATGAGTAGTAAGAAACATCTTCTAGGGAGAATAGTTCTATTAGGGGTTCCTTTCCCTGGGCATGCATGCATCGATGTACATGTCTGGATTGCGAACAAAAACACAAGATACAAAACTTATGGGGGTTCAGGTTTGTAATAAACGAAAGAAACATCTTTTGTTCACCGACCGAATATTCCCTTAAGAAGGCTAGCTTTCGGCTTCACCCAGTCTGAGGTACACATCCGGCTGAACCTGCAGTAACAATCGCAGAGGTGCTCCACTTATGCCCTAGCCGAATTAACGGGAACGTAGGGCATAAACACAAGAGCCAGGCAACCCAGCATGGCCACATCTTAAGTCATATCAATGCATATAATGGTGAAGAAAAGGCACATATGAAAAAAACCGCATATGTGATAGGCAAGAAGCCATGAAAGTAATCAAATTTAGCTTCTGTATAGGAAGCCCCCAGGTATGGTTTACACACAGAGTGTGGCCGAAGTGATCCGAGCATCCGCTCTGTATTGAGTACTTTGTGTGAAGAAGTGAGAAAGGGTGATAAAGGGAAAAAAGAGGGGGAGGAGCATAATTAAAAGAGCGGGGGTAAGGAGACGAACACTGAGTTCGGCACTAGGCGTAGAATCTCCGGAGTCTGGTCGCGTTCCATGGGTTCGGCTCGAGTCTGTTATCAGATGCATTGCGCAGGCAGTACACTCCTCCGATGAGACTTTTATCAATAATGAAGTGTTGGGGTCTATGGTAGGGTGCGTCGACTGCAAATTAAAATTTTCCTACGCGCAGAACATCCAGGAACATGCTATGGGAGATGGATCACAGTTCATTACCACTAGACGTGCAGTGCCGTGCAGCGGAAGAAGAGTTAGGGCAGCGCGTTCGCGTGGATCGTCTCCTCCTCGTCCGATCTCCCTCAAACAGCCGGTCGTCCGATCCCACGTACAAGTTCGCTGGAGCGGCGCAAGTGCACCGCCTCTAACGGTATCCGTGCGTGCAGGAGGAACACTGTGTGGCAGACTGCTAGGTCCAATCACACAGTTGGCGGCGAGTGGAGGTGGCTATTCGCAACACATGCAAACCCTAGTCGCAATGCCGAAGCGATCAACCGCATGAGTGTGCCGCACTTCCACTTTATATAGGTGTCCATCGCAGGCTCAACACTTGGGCCTCGCACGGACCCTAAAGCCCAAAGTCTACTCGGTCATGTTCCTAGTCCAGTTCGGATCACATCTGACCAGTGTCCTATGAACCGACCTCGTAGGTTCCTTCCCTTAAGCGCGCGACCCCTTAGGTTCAAGTCAGCTTGGTCACAGTTCGGATCACCTCCGACTTGCACGGTTGGTAGCGGCCTCTAGCAAGGTGTGCCGACCATCAAGCAGACTATGAAGCTGGTTAGGCGAACCTGTACAACGTGTCACACTTCTGTTCCCTTTGCCTCACGATATATGTTGTCGGGCTCAAGGCGAGACTGTCATCCTTGTGCTAGCCCGACCTCTTTCTCGTTCCAGTGATACCGACCACAATCCAGATTATCTCATAATCCTTGTCGCATGGCCATGCTTCTCTTCGTCGGATCACACGAGGGGCCCATAGTATATCTCTCCTGTTCGGAGGGGCAAATCCCATCTTGCTAGACCACGTCTCGCAGCATGGGTCTGGACAAGCCCAAAACCTACCTTTGTAACTACCCACTCACGGAGTAGCGTTTGGTCGGCCCAAAGCAAGTCTGTCACCATCCCGAGTACATGCGTCAGCTCAGGTCTTAGGACATAGAACGTATGTTGTACTAGAGACTCACAGATGACATATCGCTGCATCTCATATTTGGGTCTGTCCGACTTGGACCTTATCTCGACTCGGATCCGACTACGTCGAATCCGACCAGACCTTTCCAAGTCCATATTATCCGGTTAGCATCCAATGCTCCATGTCTAGTGAGACTAAGGCATCGACCGTGTCATATGCTAGTCTAGTCAGCTGCGCGTCCACACAACCCTTTCGACTAGGGACCTTTTAGGACAGTCATCATACAATGCATAGTCCCACAAACAAGTCACGTACTTGCTGATACACATCATTGATAATGTCCAAGGACTATCTTTATTCATAAACACATAGGAAATATCATCATACATGATTGCCTCTAGGGCATATCTCCAACATGAAGGGACCCTCCCACTTAGGTTTGAGCTTGTCCTTCTTCTTCTCTGGTAGGCATAGAACGAGTTCGCCAATATTATAAGTTCTGGCCCACACTTCTCTGCTTTGATATCGTCGAGCCTACTGCTGGTAGAATGCGGAACGGGCTTTGGCGATGTCGCGCTCCTCCTCTAGGGTATCCAAGTTGTCCTGCCGATCTAACTCGGCTTCCTTCTCTTCGTACAGGCGCACACGAGGTGAGTCATGTATTATGTCGCAGGTTAGTACTGCTTCTACGCTGTTCACCATAAAAAATGGTGTGTATCCGATCGTGCGATTCCATGTGGTCCGCAGCCCCCGGAATACGGAGTCGAGCTCCTCGACCTAGTGCTTGTCTGATTCTGTCAAGGACCGCACTAGTCTGGGTTTGATGCCGCTCATAATGAGACCATTTGTACGTTCGACCTGACCGTTTGTTTGGGGATGGTAGACGGAGGCATAATCAAGCTTAATGCCCATGTTTCCACACCAAGTTTTTACTTCATCGGCTATGAAGTTTGAGACATTATCAGTGATGATGCTATGAGGGACGCCGTAATGGTGCACAACCCCTAAGATGAAGTCTATCACTGGTCCAGATTCGGCCGTTTTAACTGGTTTGGCTTCTATCCATTTGGCGAACTTGTCCACCATGACCAATAAGTATTTTTTTTCTTATGGCTTCCCCCTTTAAGGGGTCCGACCATATCCAGCCCCCAGCCCGCGAAGGGCCAAGTGATGGGGATTGTTTGGAGAGCGGTAGGGGGCATATGGCTCTGATTGGCAAAAAGCTGGCAACTCACGTAGTGCTGGACGAGGTCCTGTGCGTCTGCTCGGGCTGTCGTCCAATAGAAACCTGTACGGAAGGCCTTGCTGACAAGTGCCCGAGCCGCAGTGTGGTGCCCGCCGAGTCTGGCATGGATTTCAGCCAAGAGCTGCCACCCTTCCTCTTCGGAGGTGCTTCTTTGGAGCACTCCGGTCGCACTTTTCTTGTAGAGTTTTCCCGCGTGGACTTTGTAGGCCTTGGAGTGCCGCACAATACAACGTGCTTCATTTTGGTCCTCGGGGAGTTCCTGCCTATTTAGGTAGGCCAAGAAAGGCTCGGTCCATGAGGCCATTACAGCCATGATTTCATGGGCCGAAGGTGTTATTTTGGTGGCAGAGCCTCTGATTACGTCAGATGGTTCAGAATCTGTGGTTATTTCGGATCCGGGCTAGTGTTGCCAGACTCCCCTTCCCATACTATGGATGGTTTAAACAACTTTTCCAAGAATATGTTAGGTGGGACAGGGTCGCGTTTAGTGCCGATGCGGGCGAGGATATCCGCCGTTTGATTGTTTTCTCGAGCCACATGGTGGAATACGAGCCCCTCGAACCGAGCTGACATTTTGAGGATGGCATTACGGTAGGCCACCATTTTCGGATCCTTGGCATCAACATCTTCGTTTATTTGTGATATTGCGAGGTTTGAATCCCCGCGCACCTCCAGGAGTTGAATGCCCATAGAGACTGCCATCCGAAGGCCATGCAACAGAGCCTCGTATTCGGCTGTGTTGTTGGAGTCTGTGTATAATATTTGGAGTACATATTGGACCGTGTCTCCTGTGGGGGAAGTCAAGACTACACCTGCCCCCAGTCCGGCCAGCATTTTAGAGCCGTCGAAGTGCATGATCCAGTTGGAGTACGCGCCGTACTCTTTAGGGAGTTCGACTTCTGTCCATTCGGTGACAAAGTCGGCCAATACTTGCGATTTAATGGCCCACCGTGGTTTGTATGTTATGTCAAACGGAAGGAGCTCGATGGCCCATTTAGCAATCCTTCCCATGGCGTCGTGGTTGTTTATTATGTCGTTGAGTGGTACTTCGGAGGCCATCGTAATTGAACACTCTTGAAAGTAGTCTCGTAGCTTCTGGGATGCCATGAAGACCGCGTACGCTATCTTTTGATAGTGTGGGTATCGGGATTTTCATGGAGTGAGGACAGTGGACACATAATATACCGGCTTTTGGAGCGGGAACTTGTATCCGTGTGCTTCTCGTTCGACGACGAGCACTGCACTGATAACCTAATGTGTCGCAGCTATGTATAGTAACATGGGTTCGCCAATATTTGGCGCTGTCAGGGCTGGATTACTAGCCAATAAGGTTTTTATTTCATCCAGTCCGGCCGTGGCTGCATCCGTCCACACGAAGTGTTTGGTGCGTCGAAGAAGGCGGTAAAGGGGTAGTGCCTTTTCTCCTAATCGGGAGATAAAGCGGCTTAAGGCAGCCACGCATCCAGCTAGTTTCTAGATATGCTTAAGGTCTGTTGGGATAGCCAATTGCGAGAGAGCTCAGATTTTTGCCGGATTTGCTTCAGTTCCTCTATTGGAAACAATGAAGCCGAGAAACTTCCCAGAGGGTATGCCGAAAACACATTTTTCAGGTTTAGCTTGATGTCGTATGTTCAGAGGTTATCGAACGTAAGCCTCAAGTCATCTATTAGGGTTTCGACGTGTCTTGTTTTTATGACCATGTCATCCACATATGCCTCCACTATTTTGCCGATTTGTTTCTCTAGGCATGTTTGAATCATGCGTTGATAGGTTGCGCCGGCATTTTTAAGCCCGAAAGGCATAGTGTTGAAGCAGAAAGGGCCATACGGTGTTATGAAGGCCGTTGCAGCTTGGTCGGACTCTGCCATCTTTATTTGATGGTATCCAGAGTATGCGTCGAGGAAACATAGGAGTCATGTCCTGCGGTGGCGTCGATGATTTGGTCGATGCGAGGGAGGGGGAAGGGATCCTTGGGGCAAGCCTTGTTGAGGTCTTTGAAATCCACGCATAGGCGCCAGGATTTGTCCTTCTTTGGTACCATTACCAGGTTTGCCGGCCAATCCGGATGCTTGATATCTCTAATGAATCCGGCCTCAAGTAGCTTGGCTAGTTCTTTTCCCATGGCTTGCCGTTTAGGCTCTGAGAAGCGCCTAAGAGTCTGTTTGAATGGCTTGTATCCTTTTAGTATATTGAGGTTGTGTTCGGCTAGCCTGCGTGGGATGCCCGGCATGTCTGAAGGATGCTAGGCGAAAATGTCCCAATTCCTGCGTAGGAATTCTCTTAGTGCGGCGTCCATTGTGGGGCTCAACTGTGTCCCAATGGAAGCTGTCTTCGTGGGGTCCGTTGGATGGACCTGGAATTTTACTATCTCGTCTGTGGTTTTAAATGATGTGGACTTGGGTTGTTTGTCGAGTATCATGTCGTCCTTGTCCACTGTGGTGCGCAGCGTTGTTAGTTCTTCGGCCGCTAGGGCTTCGGATAATGCTTCCAGGGCTAGTGCTGCAGTTTTATTTTCGACGCGGGGTGCGACGTCTAGATCACTTGCTAGAGTGATGATTCCATTGGGTCCGGGCATTTTAAGCTTCATGTACCCGTAATAGGGTATAGCTTGAAAGCTTGTGAATGCGTCCCGCCCTAAAAGGACGTGGTATCCGCTGCTGAAAGGACCACTTGGTATGTGATTTCTTCGGACCTGTAATTCTCCGGGGTGCCGAATACCACATCAAGTGTGATTTTTCCCGCACACCTTATCTCCCGACTAGGGATGATTCCCGTGAAGGTTGTGCCGCTCTGCTCAATGTGGCTTTTATCAATTTCCATCTTGCTGAGAGTTTCTTCAGAGATCAAGTTTAATCCACTTCCGCCGTCCATGAGTACTTTGGTGAGCCTAAATCCATCCACGATTGGGCTAAGGACCAAAGCGGCAGGTGCCCAGACTGTCTGGAATTGGGGTTCGTCACTGGCACTGAAAGTTACAGCAGTGTCGTTCCACGGATTGGTTTTTGCTACGTGGCAGATTTTGGTGAGATTTAGATGAGCTCGCTTGTGCCTATTATTTGAGGCGAAAGTCTCGAAGACTGCTAATACCGCATTGTTGTCTTCGACGGGACGTTGCTCTGCTTTATTTACAAGAAGATCCTCGCCGCTTTTTGCTACCTGAGGGAGTATCCAACATGCTCTAAGGTTATGTGTTGGCTTAGTATCTGGTGTGCTATGAATTTTGCATGGCCCATTGAGCCATTCTTCCAATACGGTTCCACGTCCTGGAGTGGGCTTTGGCTTTTTCGGAGTTGGATCGGGTAACTGAGGAGACTTTGCCCTTTTAGCTCGGAGGGAAGGTTTAGTGAGAGCCGGATTATCCCAAAAATATGTTTCGGTTTTCCAGGTACTTTCCATCGCACAGTACTTTTGTACTATGGCTACTATGTCGGCAAAGTGTACTATGTCACGGCGACTTATAGCATTAAGGATCCCTTTGCTTGTGCAATTTTTGCAAAAAAGTGAGATTGCGTCCTCCTCGCGACAGTCCATGACCTTGTTTATCACAAGGAGGAATCTGGCCCAGTAGCGATGTACTGTCTCTTGTGGCTCTTGTCTGATATGGGAGAGACGGCTTAAGTCTGGGTGGGTGGGCATAGTTGAATCTGGATTCTGATCCGATCTAGAGCCCAGGGGCAGAGGAGCTTTCGGGCTTGACAACCTGGGCTCCAGGATGTTGCCCGATTTCTCCGGCCCGTCGCCCAATTCTAAGTTCAGGGTCTGGGTCGTTTCCTCCCGCGAACGGGTATCCGGCTCAGAGTGCTTGGTGATCCGGACATAGTTCGTCCTCAGAATAGAGGGATGGTCCATATGTGGCTCTTCCACTACCGCTATCTTGTGGGTGACTGGTGAGAATTTAATATCCCCTTGGGCGGGTTTAAGCCCAATTCGGTCATAGTCTGTAGCGACTCCCAAAGCGGCGATGCGATCTAAGAGCTCATTAAGGGAAGAGAGCTCTATTGGACCCATCTGTTCGGCGAGTTCCGAATTGACATGGAGGCTATTCGTGATGACCCGAGAGGTCATCGTCGGCGCGACAGCCGATCGGGCGGCCATGACGAAGCCACCTAGTCGGAGAGTTTGGCCTACAGCCAGCGCTCCCCCAGAGGTGATGTTGTCCTTGACAACGAGACAGGCCATCGAGCCTTGCAGCGACGACATAGAGGAACTCTCAATGAAAGCACCAATGTTGGTGTAAAAACCGGCGGATCTCGGGTAGGGGGTCCCGATCTGTGCGTCTAAGGCTAATGGTAACAGGAGGCAAGGGACACAGTGTTTTACGCAGGTTCGGGCCCTCTCGATGGAGGTAAAACCCTACTTCCTGCTTGATTTATCTTGATGATATGAGTATTACAAGAGTTGATCTACCACGAGATCATAGAGGCTAAACCCTAAGAGCTAGCCTATGATGATTATGATTGTTCCCTATACGGACCAAATCCTCCGGTTTATATAGACACTGGAGGGGGCTAGGGTTTACACAGAGTCGGTTACAAAGAAGGAAATCTAATATCCTGATCGCCAAGCTTGTCTTCCACGCAAAGGAGAGTCCCATCCGGACACAGGACGAAGTCTTTTGTCTTGTATCTTCACGGTCCATCAGTCCGGCCAAAGTATATAGTTCGGCTGTCCGGATACCCCCTAATCTAGGACTCCCTCAGATACATCTATTTATTACTGCATTTAATTATTATAGAGTAGTAGATATATAGTACTAGATAACTTCTCTGTCCCGGTCACTTCTGTTCCTAAACTTGTTACATGTATAATCTATATCTATACCATCTATACCAAACGGGGAGATCCAATTAATCTCGGACATCAAATCATGTCAATCCAACTACCTATACTGCTTCAATGTCGAGCGCTCAATACGTTTAGCATGCAGTTAATTTCATGCCAAAAATAGAGGTAATCACATAATAACATGCAAATAATATCCTACTTAATATCCGCATGCACTTAATATACTTCCAAATTAACGTGCATTGCATGTACACATTGACTAGTACTACTCGTACGTGAAACTGGTGCTGTAACTTGTGAACCCGTCCAGATATGGTCAATGGCAGCATTGCCCGCGAGTTCTTCGTGTTGCCCGTGCGTCTAAACGTAGAAGGAGATGAGAGAGAGCAGACATGGAACCAACTAGTAAGTGAAGGCAAATAGTACGTGCTAACGAGCCGGTCCCACTAATGTACTAAAAATAATATTAAAACATGTTATAAATTAAATAGGTTGTGGTAATATAAAAACATTATATCAACAAAGGGGGTTACAACAAACATTGTTGTACTATGTTGCTTATTTACGTGCGGCTTGAAGGCCCTGGTCGCATGTTCGATCCTCGTCCTTTTTAATTTACTTTATATATGGGTCAAAATTTGTTCCATGAAAGGTGGGCCCCTCGGTGTGTAGTTTGTAGCACTTTAATTTGTGGCTCGAAATTTGTTCCATTACAGGTGGACTATCGGTGTGTAGTTTGTAGCTTATTTGTATTAATTAAAGAGAACAACAGAGTTTTTTTTGCAAAAATACCATGGGTGCAACGTGGAAGGTGAGAAAGGACGTGCGAGAGAGTGATGACCGAGGCAGAGGGAAATCAATTAGGGAAGGTGCGGGGCTTACAACTGTGTTTGGAGTAGTTGTGGGCCAAATGCTACAAAAATATAATCTAAACCCACCAGAATAAATGCCTTCACAAATTAATCCAAGGTTGGAATCCCCCTCGCAATGTAAATAGCTCCGGCTCTATGAGGGATGGAGAGGTAGCTTCAATTTGTGGAAGATACGGCATGAGAAAGTGAGGTCAATCAAGACACAGGTATATATATTGAAAAAGTGAGTGTGGTCCGTCATTCGTTGAAAAGATATATATGCTCTGGAGAGATATTGTCCTAGTGAGCTTTTGGGAAGGGTGAGGGTTGTAAGATAGAGCTTGAGAGATGATCCATACACAGACATGTAGATATATTTTGTGTGTGGGAGGAAGCAAGGTCAATCGATACATAGATAAAGGGAGACAGATTGAGCGAGTCTGGGTCGTCATGCGATCGAAGGAGTGAGATGGGTTGGATTGAGTGACCTAGATAGACAATGTGTGTGAGAGAGTATACAATATGAATATGTTGAATTGAGCTCAAACATGGAGATATATTGTTTGTGTGTGAGAAAGAGCGATTTCAATCGAGGCATACATATATATATATATAGAGAGAGAGAGATTGAGCGAGCGTGGCCCGCCATGAGGTCGAAAGGGTGGGGGCGGCTTGGATGGACTGACCTAGATAGACAATCTGTGTGAGAGAGTATAGATTGCATCGATCGAGGCCCAGACAGGGAGATATATAATTTGTGTGAGAAAGAAAGCAAGGTTAATCGAGACCTGACAAAGAGAGTGAGATTGAGCAAGTGTGGGACGTCGTGCGGAAGAAAGAATGAGACAGTCTCGAGAGAGTGACCTAGATAGAGGGGGGTCTAGATAGGCAATGCATGTATCTAGCGAGATAGGGTGGGAGGGAGACAGAGAGATATATATTGGCATGGAGTGCAATGGCGTGTGTGTAAAGAGATACATTTGGTAACATAGTGGAGAAGGGGGGTTGTGTAGTTGAGAGAGTTAGAGATCGAAACATGGAGATAAAGAATGAACGTGTGTCGGAAACAAATAGCTTTCTAAGGTGGTTAGGAGAGCAAGATTGATCGATATAGGAAGTATGTAGCGTGTGTGCCGAGGGGGGTGGGGCTAAAAACAACATTTGAATGTAGATAGTACGAGACTTAATATCAACGTTTCAATTTAGTGTACATTGTAAGATTTGAATTGATGACCATGCATATGGCTTTCATAATTATTTCGAATTTGTGCCATACTAGGTTTGGAAAAGTTAACATTAACTCGATTGTTGTGATATTTTGTAGGTCATATGTTTGAACCCATCCAAAGTTTTCTCACTACCATGGTGTTCATCTTATACATATGAATTTGTATTAAAAAAGTAGCATGGATACCTTGAAATGTGAAATCCACATTATAATTGGTGATCTCTATGTGACACACACTCTAATTAAAATAACTTCCTCATTAATTAATTTATAGTATCTCATTTCGAATGACTAATTATTTGCAAGGAAAACATGGGCATGGTAATACATATAGATTCGTTTGCAAATGGAAGAAGATTCTCCTGCATTCTCAAATGAAGGCACACCAGGTAGACCAGGGTCATGTCGTGGTGTTCACGTGTGTCGTACAGACGCTAGCACCCAACCACCCACCCCAAAAAAAGAACGACGACAAAAAAGTTCGCGTATCCATGTTTCGGATTGAAATATTTGGCGGCCCCAATTCCAGCCCTGCAAAATCTCCCTTCTCCACCGTTCCCTTCTGCACCCAGAGCGCTCAAATCCGTAATTCGCCGCCAACCCAAGCAAAGTTCGAATCACCCATCGTCTCACCTCTTTCGCCACCTCTGTGCCGGACGACAACGACGAAGATGACGGTCGTGCTTCACCACCACACTGGAGCTACCTCATCTACGCCCTCGTCCACCGCACCGGGTGGTCCACCGACGATGCTGGCCGCCGCAACTAACGTGCCTCACAGACGCCGACTTCCATCGCATCAGGTGCACTTCACCGACGCCGTCGCCCTCCTCACCGGGGGTACTTCTCCGAGCACATTGTCGCACCTCCATCGCCCGAGGATGTTAGGGCTTCACCAACGGTCCGTCGACCGCATAGTAGCGCTTTGCTACCGCTCAAGATTTGCATCCATGTGCGGCCAACCAATGCCAGTGCATCACCCTCAACGGCTCTGAAGTGACCCGCACTCTAGCTAGGCGAGCATGCCCAAACACTATCCCAAACTATGTATCCACATATCACTCCCTTATGCACTATTCTGACAATGTTTAGATATCCTTTTACTGCTCTCTTAGCTTACACACCTATGCAAGTCTGACTTTACTCTTATTTCTTCTAGAGATATAATCTAAATCAAGCAAAACCATTTTTTAGCGAAGCATGATGGCACTACGGGATCTGGTACACATCCTGCACGCCGGTATAACCTTGTAAGTACATGTCCTCCGGTACAATAGCAAGCTTGATTCCGCTTATTTGATCAACCATTTGCCGTGTCAAAAATGCAGAGGGGGATGCACGGAGCACAAGGCCTGCACATCCAAGCAAGTGGTAACATGGACTTGTACATGGAACATGCCAAGTGCAAGCAAAGCTGCAGTGAGCATGTACAACGAGCTAGCCTAAGTCCTTGCATTTCATTTAATTCATACTGGCCTGCGTGTACGATTTGTGTGAAGTGGCAGATCCACGAATTGAAGTTACCAGGGGCAAAAATTTAACTTAAAAAAATGAAGGCACTTGCACTCTGGAAATCAACATAACTTGAGAAATGTGAAGCTATATGCACTTTGAAAACCAGCTAATGATCCAAAGTAGTTCAAGATTATAAAACACTAAATGATGGAAGCACCAAAAAATACAAAATGAAACATTGTGTACAAGGACTACTAACATGGACTGTACCTGGTTGTATTATTTGTTCTCTGGCTAAAAATA
Source organism: Triticum aestivum (assembly GCF_018294505.1). Classification (NCBI taxonomy): domain Eukaryota; kingdom Viridiplantae; phylum Streptophyta; class Magnoliopsida; order Poales; family Poaceae; genus Triticum; species Triticum aestivum. The sequence goes on from NC_057813.1 coordinate 351,149,069, forward strand.
TTGAAGTGTAATTGCACATATAACCAGTGCGCAAACTGCATATCAATATATCTATCCTGCACAAGTATGCCAATAGTTTCAAACACCAGATTAGAATAGTATTTGTGCTACGTTGTCATGATACGGGGACTTTCTGGTAGATGGCCTCGACGTTTCCTCTAGCCTTGAAAATGTACTATAATTTGCTTGTCATCAATTCCTGCAAATCTCTCTCTCTCTCTCTCTCTCTCTCAACATAGCAAATCATCATTAGACACTAAGTCCTTCCATGTGAGCTTGCATAAAGCTTGTGTTAGATCCCTCATTAGACACTACATGTTCATCGCCAGGAGCATGTAAAATGTTTGCATCAAATCCTTCATTAGCAGTCTTTTCATTAGACACTTTAGGCTCAAGAACAACATGAGCTTGTATGTTTTCATCGGAAACATGATTAGACACATTAGGTTCAGTTAGTTCAGTATTGATTGGGGGCGGGGGTGTTATAAAATAAGCATAAATTGGTTTCATTTTCTTATAGATTCCCTACATACAAGCAGTTTTACAACACCGTCAGGTTTAACTATTGGCCAGAAATTGAATAGTTGAATTATATATAATTAGGGATGTGATGTACCTGCTCGTTGCACAAGCTACTCTTGCAAGTTACGTCTGTCCGTTTGCGCAAGTTTGATGCCATGCCCATGCTACCGCCACTGCCTCCGACGCAGGCTACACCCAGGGTTGGATCTTTTCCTTCGTGTCCTTCCATTCGCTTGAAGACCGGCGACCGGCGTGCAACGATGGCGCGAGGAAGTGATGTGCCAATTTGTCCAGCGGTGGCTAGGTTAGGAGTGAACCAGACTAGAGGCTGGAGCAAACGAATTGGGATTTTTCCTGCTGTTGATCGATATTGGAGGCGCTCGTTTGGGCCGTGAGCCTGCATAGGGCCTGCCTTGCACTTACATTATTGGCCATCCAAATTGAAACGATTTTCTTCACTAGCAAGATGTCCGTGCATTGCACGTAACATCAAGATGCATTTGTTTGAGTAGTTTATCTTGTGAGAGAAAAGGATGAACGAGGGAAATCTTTATTTGCAAATGTGGAGAGGGGTGTGGGTATCTTTTTGAATAATTGTCATTGTTTCCTTCCTATCCGTCAAATAAATCGGACGGTCTATATTGCAGGATGGCAGGCACACCATCATCACCAACTCTATTATTTATAAGAGTAGAGATTTTTTACATTGTCTGCTCGTGCGCTGGGACAAACAAAACTAGCTTTGGCCAACCTGGACGACCCAAACTAGGTTCACACTTTCCAGCCACTCGAGGCGGCTGCCCATACCAGCCCCTATGGTGGCGTCACCCCTTTTTGCGTGTATGATTCGGGTAGTGAAAAATATTCCTGTGACGCTTTTGATTTACCCATATAATGGTTGAATTGCTTGTTTCTATGAACTGAGTTCGCCAATAATGTGAAGGATGCCAGTCTTTTCATCATATTGTAGATTGCTTAGATCTCGATATGCCAAATGTAATCGCATGGAATAAATAGTAAAAGCCAGTGTGATGTGTGTTGATACAACTAGTATGGCAACCCGTCCTCATATAACATATCAAGGACGCACAATCTTATCCTATTAACCATTCGACTTACCAATGCAGTGTGGGAAGGAAGAAGTATTGGGATTGCGTATCCAAGCAAATTGATGACATGGACTCCTTTGTAGAACCTTGTAAGCGAAAAAGAAGTTGCAGTGTGCCTGTACAAAGAGCTAGCATAAGTTCAGTTACCAGCTTCTCGGAATTTTAGTTAGCCACTTATTGCAAAATTGTTCAATTATGTCGCTTGGCTTAATTTAGTTTGCTACTGATTACATAATGCCATAGCCTATTAATCCTATTATAGACTGCGCCCATCTATGTGTTTGATACTTACTGTTAAGAATTACCTGTTTGCCTGAACTTAAATAGCTACTTAAGCATGTAGATAGCTGGTCATATGCACTTTTAGGGTGCAGCAAAATTCACGTGTAATTTACGTTCTGATACCTTGTTTGTTTAAATGCTTTGCTATTATTACTTGTAGCACTAGTAATGTTTGCATGTTCATAAAATAGACAATTATCATGTTTATATGAGGGACACCGTCTTTTTAACTTATATATATATATATATATATATATATATATTCATATATATTTACATATAGTGTTACTATTCATCACCTAGAGTGCAGAATAAGTTATTCTTCACCTCGGGTAATCTTACGATCCTTTTATAAATAAATTACATTTGAAATACAAATAGTTACATTCATATTGATTTACTACATAAAATTTGGCATAACAAAAAAAATATAGGTCAAAAATTATATATTATGTACGTTTTACACTATGTTTTTACATTTGTAATTTTACATAACATAAGATATTTTTACGACGATTATAGGTTTTCTTACGTTCTCTTTTTATGTCTAAAATAAGATAATATTTACGAAACGTAAAATTACGGCGCATAGATGTTAAAATGGACGTGGGTAAAGAATAACTATTCCTCAAAGATGTTAAGATCTCTTCTCCAGAAACTGCGAATGATTATAGACCAATTACTTTACTGAATTGTTGTCTAAAAGTCATCACAAAGATCCTGGCTAACCGCCTGCAGAAAGTCATCCTCAAAATCATCCACAAAAACCAGTACGGTTTCATTAAGGGGAGTACTATTCAAGACTGCATGGCGTGGTCGTTTGAATATATCCATCAATGCCATACCTCAGCGTGGGAGATAATCCTCCTCAAGCTCGACTTTGCTAAGGCGTTTGACACGATTGAGCACGCCCCCATGTTGGAGATCATGAAGCACATGGGTTTTGATGACAAATGGCTCGGATGGATGAAAAAAATCTTTGGCTCAGGGGTTTCTTCTATACTTCTTAATGGAGTTCCTGGTCAGAAATTTAAATGCAAATGTGGTGTGTAGCAGGGTGATCCCCGCTTGCCGCTGATTTTTTTCCTTGCGGCCGACCTCCTCCAAGCTGCAATTAATGATGCTTTCGCTCGTGGACTTGTTGAGCTTCCTCTCCCTCATGACAGTACGGGCGACTTCCCCGTTGTTCAATACACTGACGACACAATTTTGGTGATGTAGGCTTGTCCTAAACAGGCTGCCCGTATGAAATCTATCTTGGAGGACTATGCTGCTTCAGTAGGGCTGAAGATCAAATTCCTTAAATCAAATGTTATACCCATTAACATTGATCACCAGCGTGCTTGTGAGTTGGCTGGGGTGTTTGGCTGCTCTGTTGGTTCCCTGCCATTCACGTACCTCGGCCTCCCAATGGGGACAACGAGGCCAAGTGTTCTTGATCTCATGCCCTGGTGCATGCAGTTAAGAGGAAGATGTCCACTGCCCTGTCCCTGATGTCGTCCGGAGCCAAACTGACTTTGGTCAATTCGGTTGTGACATCGATGTTGATCTATGCAATGTGCACAATGAAACTACACCCTAAAGTGATCGAACATCTAGACAAACTGCGCAGATATTGCCTCTGGGCAAAAAATTCTGACGATGGGGTCAAGAACAACTCCCTTGCAGCCTGGGAGCTTGTCTGCCGCCCAAAACATTGCGAAGGCCTTGGTGTTATTGATATCAAAACACAGAATGTTGCCCTCCTCCTGAAACATCTGTTCAAATTCTATAATCGTGATGATGCCCCTTGGGTGGAGCTGGTTTGGGACGCTTACTACAGAAACAAAATACCACATGCAGCTGACACGGTGGGCTCTTTCTGGTGGAAAGATGTGATGCAACTCAGTGGGGTTTTTCAGGGGATCACCAAAGTCATCCTGGGAGATGGTTCTAGCTCTCTGTTTTGGAAAGATGTCTGGTTTGATAGTAGTGATGACTCTCCACTCATGGACATATACCCATGTGCCTTCTCCTTTTGCTTGAATGAGGATGATTCCGTTGCTAAGGTTCTTACTGCAATTGACCCAGCCATGATTTTCATCTTACCTCTCTCGATCCAGGCCAGGGAGGAGATCAGAGAGATCCAGCAGGGGTCGATGCATGTTCGAGTGGCCAATGACCGTTATGGCATTTGGTAATGCACGCTTGGGCGTTTCTCATCCAAGAAATATTATAACCATTGTTACAAGCAGGTTGTGGCAGATGAGGCGTTTGGTTGGCTTTGGAAAGCCAAGAGCCCGATCAAGTTCAAAATGTTCAGGTGGCTGCTCCTTGTTGATCATCTGAATACCAGAAACATGCTAAGACGTATGCACTTTGCCGTCGCCGGGGACAATTACATATGCATGTTCTGCCAAAACCCTCCCGAAGAAACGGTTGAACACTTATTCTTTACGTGCCCCTTCAGTCAACAGTGCTAGAGTAGAGTTGGATTGGCGTGGCCGGTGGGAGTCAATAGATTAGCTTTGCTGCATGGGGGTAGGGATAGCTGGAGGTAGCCCCTCTTCATGGATATATTTCTAATGGCTGCTTGGAGTTTATGGATGGAGAGGAACAACCAACACTTCGGAGGGATTCAACCTTCCTTCGGGGCATGGCTGGCTAGGTTCAAGCATCTCTTGGAGCTGCTAACCCATAATTGTAGAGAGGAACTTCATCCTTTCCTGTCTAATTACATTGTAAATTTGGGACACTAGTGTTGTAGCTAGCTTGTGTGGCCGGGGGGCCTCAAAACCCATTGTAACACACATGTAACTGTTCCTTTGTGAGTAATACAAAAGTCAGTGGGAGCCTCTCCCGCTGTCGTTCACCTTCAAAAAAAAGTATTCCTCACCTAGGGTGCATATATATGTATGTATGTATGTATGTATGTATATATGTATGTATACGGCTGGTCTATTCTGTTAATATTAGCAGAATAACTATTCTGATAACACTTCTACATTGCATGCTCAACGCAAGTGCATGTCATTATTTGAACCAAGTGTGCTGCAGTACTCAGCCGCGTGAACTTCCCGTCGCAAAAAAACTACAGGCTGTGTTTTTTTGGAGCCTTTTTTGCTCCAGTTTTCTAACCATTTATTGGAACAAGGCGTGTAATATACGGTTGAAAAGCTATTTATTAGGCGCAACTTCATCATGTTGAACACTTTTCGAGATTCCTCGCGGTTTAAGAGCAGTTTGAAAATGGTGCGGCGCACGACGGGTGGCAGCAAGCGTTTTTTCGCGTTTTTGTCTAAACCGCTCGTCGGAATGAAGCAAATGGTACACTGTTGGAAAGATATTGTCGAGGCATATCTTTTTAATATATATTATTTTATCTAATTCATTGCGGTTTAAGAGTAGTTTTATATTTAGTAAATTACGGAATTGTGTTTTTTTCGATTTTTTTGCAATTTTCGATACTATTTTGCTCCAGTTTTCGAACCGTTTGCCGAAACAAGGCGTATGATAAGCCGTTGGAAAGCTATGGACGAGGCGCAACTTCCATATGTAGAAATGTTTTTGAGATTCCTTACGGTTTTTAGTTAATCTTGAAATTAGTGCGGCTGACGACGAGAGGCAGCGGCTGTTTTTCGCGAAATTTTTATAAACCATTGATCGGAATGATTTAAATTATACGCCGTTGTAAAGATATTGACGAGGCACAAGTTTTTCATGTATAACACGCTCTCTAATTCCTTACGGTTTAAGAGCAATTTTGAAATTACAGAAATGCGGACACTTTGTTTTTCGCGACACCAAAATCGACGAGTGAACCGCATAAGACAGAAAACCGCACTTCTTGAGACTGAAAACTGCACCGCATTGGACGGGCAAGCGAGCTGCATAATTTCTTCTGTCAGACGTAAATTTTCTAAGACGAGAAAGTGGACCGCAGTTTACAACGGGCGTAAGTGAACCGCAACACTGCCGAGAAATGAACCGCATTATTATTATTTTTTGTCGTTTTTCGGTTGATCTTTCTGTGTTTCACATTTTTGGAAGTAAGTGACCCACGATATGCAGTGGGGAACTGAACCACTATAACAAATTGAAGTGAGCTGCAAGACAATTTTGTCGTTCATTCAACTTTTTTGTACAAACACGTCTAAACTGAATGGTTGAGGCCAGTGAACCCCATAATAAACTTTTTATAAACGCGTCTCGACTGCATAGTCAATGCTAATGGACTGCATTAATTTGTAATCCTTTTCTAATACTTTTTTAATCATTGAATATGCACTGAGGAGACGAGACGAGTGGGCTGCATTTATTTTCTACACGGATTTAAACAAACTTTTACAATGGCAAATTGAACTTCGTCTCTTTTTTATTTCATCATCTTTTTGTGTGCAATTTTTTCCTTCACGCAAAATAAAATAGTAAACTAGGGGACGAGAGATTACACACAAGCATTCGTCCACATCCATCTTTACTCCCTCAGCATTCCTCCAAACAACAAAACGAACTTCAAATGAACAACGATATTCTCTTTTCTTTTTCCGCCGAGTGCACTGCAAATGATTCCTAGAAAAAAAGTGAGATGCAAAACGACGCAAATCAGCGATGGCGGACTGCAGCATGGTCACCGAAGAACAAACACAAGATCCGAGCTACAAACATGGACCAAGCTAACTGCATCGCGTGCCCAAGCGCACTGCAAGTCTGGGCGCTGAGCTGCCTTTGTCGTCGTCATCCTACCGATGCTGTTGGTTGCTCTCCCATCGGAAGTAGGAGGTGTGGGGAAAGATGCACAGAGCATGTGAGGCGGGAGGAGGTGTACCGAACTGCACTACTCCCCTCTAGAGAATGGGGTAGGGCGACGTCCTACTCCCCAACGGGTGCCACCTCAACCTCCTGTGGCCGCCACACCCGCCACCATATAGGTAGGCCTCTCTACAGGATCTGGCTGCATGGTGCTTGTGGCAGCCAGCCGGCGCGGGATTCGGTAGCCGATGGATCTTTGCTCGAGAGGAGGCGAAGGGAAAGTGGGCGCGGGGGTAGCTGGCCTAATACGGCTGGGGTGGTGCGGGGGAGGCGGCCCATCCGCTCATCGACGCCGGATTCGGTAGCTGATGGATCTTCCCGAGAAAGGAGCCATGGCCGGGCATCCAGGAGTTAGTAGGGCGACGCACGGTAAGGAAGGTAGGGCACTAGGAGAGCCCCGTGGTCACCGGAGAAGCACCAAAATTGGGGGATGGTCGGATCCACTGCCGAGTGAGACGAACAGGGCACATGGCGCCGGAGTGGAGCGTGAGATGTTGGTGGCAGTCCGTAGGATTCAGGGGTGGCATGGTGGCGCGCATCCAGTCCGGCAGCGGTGACTAAGGTAGTTCAATAGGATGGGGTGGTCGGGGCAGTGGGTTGCAAGGGCCGGCAGGTGGAGGTTGGGGGTGGAGCGGGAGGAATGTGGGAGAGAGGTGAGTGTTGACCGTGAAGAAGGTGGGTCAATTGGGGGAGGTTGCTCGGTTTGTTTTGCGGGAGTGGTTCAGTGCGTGGATTTTTGAAGTGCAAAAGTGTTAGCAGAATAAAGTTTTTGTGTGTAGAATAAGAGTCTTAAGGGTGTTATTAGAATAGACCCACCCTATATATATATATATATATATATATATATATATATATATATGTGTGTGTGTGTGTGTGTGTGTGTGTGTGTGTGTGTGTGCCGGGATCATTTTGCTTACATCAAAGAAATTTACAAACTTGTTACTTTAATATGTTGCCAAGAACTTGTTACCTTAATACGTTGCCAAGAACTTGTTAGTTTTACTAGTTCATGTGTAATTAAATACGTTGCCAAAACTAGTTAGTTTTAGTAGTTTGATGTTAGTTTCTTCTGGCTCTTTGAAAGCACAAGTGCTCCCTGGGTGATTTTGGTAATTTGTGACAACATATCTTTTGTTGGACTAATACTTTTACCTAGTATGTTTCAGATAAGTTCAACAATGAAGTGGCATGGACTAGAGGATGTGGAACCCATTCAAGATGCTAAGGACAAAGGATTGGCTCAAGCTCCAAGCTCAAGACTCTACATTTTTTATTTTAGTGATCCAAGATCACATTGAGTCTATAGGAAAAGCCAATACTATAAAGAGCGGATGAGGTGTTGCTTAATGACTTGCTTGCTCAAAGTGCTTAGTGATATGCTCCAAAACCATCAACTACTTTCTCATATCCACATATGACCCAAACCAAAAGTCTAACTCGGCCCCACCGATTCTTTCTATCTGGCGCCACCGAGTTCAGATGTCATAGCCACTGCCACAAACCCCAAGTCGGTCTCACCTATAGGGATCTCGGTATCACCAAGATGGGATTGTAATCTCTCTGTAAGAGTCCATTACCAAAATCGGTCACACCGAGTTTGTGTAATCGGTCCTACCGAGATTACAATGCAAACTCTATGTTCCTCTTCGTAACATTTCGGTCCAACCGAGATGAGCGAATTGGTCCCACCGAGTTTGCCTGACCAACCCTCTGTGTGTCCATTACCAAAATCGGTCTCACCAAGTTTGTGTAATCGGTCTCTCCGAGATTACGTTATGCCCTAACCCTAACCATATCGGTCCCACCGAGTTGCATGTCGGTCCCACCGAAAATCCTAACGGTCACGTTATTTGCTAAATCGGTCCGACCAAGTTTGACGATTTGGTTCCACCGAGATTGGCAAGTTGTGTGTAACGGTTAGAATTTGTGTGGACTCTATATATACCCCTCCACCAATTCTTCATTCGTGAAGAGAGCCATCAGAATGTGCCTACACTTCCAGCATTCATTTTCTAAGAGAGAACCACCTACTTGCTACGTCTTGAGCTTGTGTTGGTTATCCTTGAAGAGGAAAGGGTGATGCAGTAATAGTAGCGTACTTATTTCCCTCAGTTTTTGAAAACCAAGGTATCAATCCAGTAGGAGGCTCCTCAAAAGTCCCATGCACCTACACAAACAAACAAAGAACTTGCAACCAACGCAATAAAGGGGTTGTCAATCCCTTCACGGCCACTTGCTAAAGTGAGATATGATAGAGATAGTATGATAAGATAAATATATTTTTGGTATTTTATAATATAGATAGGAAAAGTAAAGATGCAAATAAAAGTAGATTGAAAGCTTATATGATAAAAGATCGACCAAGGGGCCATAGGTTTCACTAGTGGCTTCTCTCAAGATAGCATAAATATTACGGTGGGTGAACAAATTACTGTCGAGCAATTGATAGAAAAGCGAATAATTACGAGATTATCTAGTCATGATCATTTATATAGGCATCACGTCCTTGACAAGTGGACCGACTCCTGCCTGCATCTACTACTATTACTCCACACATCGACCGCTATCCAGCATGCATCTAGAGTATTAAGTTCATAAGAACAGAGTAACGCAATAAGAAAGATGACATGATGTAGAGGGATAAACTCATGCAATATGATATAAACCCCACCTTTTTATCATCGATGGAAACAATACAATACGTGCCTTGCAACCCCTATTGTCGCTGGGTAAGGACACCGCAAGATTGAACCCAAAGCTAAGCACTTCTCCCAACGCAAGAAAGATCAATCTAGTAGGCTAAACCAAACTGATAATTCGAAGAGACTTGCAAAGATTACTCAATCATACATAAAAGAATTCAGAGGAGATTCAAATATTTCTCATGCATAAACTTGATCATAAACCCGCAATTCATCGGATCTCGACAAACACACCACAAAAAGAGTTACATCGAATAGATCTCCACAAGAGAGGGGGAGAACATGGTATTGAGGTCCAATAAGAGAAGAAGCCATCTAGCTAATAACTATGGACCCGAAGGTCTGTGGTAAACTAGTCACAACTCATCGGAGGGGCTATGGTGTTGATGTAGAAGCCGTCCGCGGTCGATTCCCCCTCCGGCGGAGCACTGACGAAGGCTCCAAGATGGGATCTCGCGGATACATAAGGTTACGGCAGTGGAAATTGTTTTTCGTTGGCTCCCTGGATGTTTTCGGGGTACGTGGGTATATATAGGAGGAAGAAGTAGGTCAGTGGCCACCCGAGGGGCCCACGAGATAGGGGGGCGTGCCCTGTAGGGGTGGGCGCGCCCTCCACCCTCGTGGCCGCCTCAGCTGCTTCTTGACTTGCACTCCAAGTCCTCTAGATCATGTTTGTTCCAAAAATCACGCTCCTGAAGGTTTCATTTCGTTTGGACTCCGTTTGATATTCCTTTTCTTCGAAATACTGAAATAGGCAAAAAAAACAACAATACGGGCCGGGCCTTTGGTTAGTAGGTTAGTCCCAAAAATGATATAAATGTGTAAAATAAAGCGCATAAACATCCAAAAGAGGAAATATAATAGCATGGAACAATCAAAATTATAGATACGTTGGAGACGTATCAAGCATACCCAAGCTTAATTCTTGTTCGTCCTCGAGTAGGTAAATGATAAAAACAGAATTTTTGATGTGGAATGCTACCTAGCATATTTTTAAATGTAATTTTCTTTATTGTGGCATGAATGTTCAGATCCAAATGATTCAGAATAAAAGTTCATATGGACATAAGAAATAGTAATACTTCAAGCATACTAATAAAAGCAATCATGTCTTCTCAAAATAACATGGCTAAAGAAATTTCATCCCTACAAAATCATATAGTTAGGCTATGCTTCATTTTCGTCACACAAAAATGTTCCCAAATTCTACACCCCCGATGACAAGCCAAGAAATTGTTTCGTACTTAAATAATCTCAAACTTTTTCAATTTTCATGCAATACATAAGCGTGAGCCATGTATATAGCACTATGGGTGGAATAGAATATGATGATGGGGATTGTGTGGAGAAGATAGAAAAGGATAAAGTCTCATATTGACGAGGATAATCAACGGGCTATGGAGATGCCCATCAATTGATGTCAACATGAGGAGCAGGGATTGCCATGCAACAGATGCACTAGAGATATAAATGAATGAAAGCTCAAAAAAATAAACTAAGTGGGTGTGCATCCAACTTGCTTGCTCATGAAGACCTAGGGCATTTTGAGGAAGCCCATCGTAGGAATGTACAAGCCAAGTTCTATAATGAAAAATTCCCACTAGTATATGAAAGTGACAACATATGAGACTCACTATATGAAGAACATGGTGCTACTTTGAAGCACAATATATGAGACTCGCTATATGAAGGACATGGTGCTACTTTGAAGCACAAGTGTGGAAAAAGAGATAGTAACATTGCCCCTTTTTATTTATTTATTTTTATTTTTCTTTCTTTTTTACGGGCCTTTCTTTTTTTTTGGCCTTTCTTTTTTTTCTTTTTTTTCTTTGGCCTTTTCTTTTTTTCTTTTCTATTGGCCTTTCTTTTTTTTCTTTTTGGGGACAATGCTCTAATAATGATGATCATCACACTTTTATTGATTACACATGAATTAAAACTCAAAACTAGAACAAGATATGACTCTATATGAATGCCTCCAGCGGTGTAACGGGATGGTGCAATGAATCAAGAGTGACATTTATGAAAAATTATGCATGGTGGCTTTGCCACAAATACGATGTCAACTACATGATCATGCAATGGCAATATGATAAAAGTAATGTCTGTCATGATGATAAACGGAATGGTGGAAAGTTGCATGGCAATATATCTCGGAATGGCTATGGAAATGCCATAATAGGTAGGTATGGTGGCTGTTTTGAGGAAGATATAAGGAGGTTTATGTGTGATAGAGCGTATCATATCACGGGGTTTGGATGCACCAGCGAAGTTTGCACCAACTCTCAAGGTGAGAAAGGGCAATGCACGATACAGAAGAGGCTAGCAATGATGGAAAGGTAAAAGTGTGTATAATCCATGGACTCAACATTAGTCAAAAGAACTCATATACTTATTGCAAAATTTTAGAAGTCATCAAAAACCAAGCACTACACGCATGCTCCTAGAGGGATAGATTGGTAGGAAAAGACCATCGCTCGTCCCCGACCGCCACTCATAAGGATGCACAATCCAAGGACACTTCATGTTTCAAATTTGTTACACAACTTTAACCACACGTGCATGCTACGGGACATGCTAACTTCAACACAAGCATTCTTTAAATTCATAATCACCCAACTAGCATGACTTTAATATCCCTACCTCCATATCTCAAAACAATTATCAAGTATCAGATTGATCATAGCATCCAATTCCCTTCCTATGATAGTTTTTATTATAGCCAACTTGGATGCCTACCATTATAGGACCAATTTTATAACCATAGCAAATACCATGATGTTCTAAGAGACTCTCAAAATAATATAAGTGAAGCATGAGAGACTAGCAATTTCTAAAAAATTAAACCACCGCCGTGCTCTAAAAGATATAAGTGAAGCACTAGAGCAAAAACTATCTAGCTCAAAAAATATAAGTGAACCACATAGAGTATTGTAATAAATTTCAATCAAGTAGGCTTATCCCAAAAGGTGTGTACAGCAAGCATGATTGTGGGAAACTAAAAAGCAAATACTAATATCATACACGACGCTCCAATCAAAACACATATCATCTGGCGAATAAAAATATAGCTCCAAGTAAAGTTACCAATGAACGAAGACGAAAGAGGGGATGCCTTCCGACGACATCCCCAAGCTTAGGGTTTTGGATACTCTTGAATATCTTGGGGTGCCATGGGCATACCCAAGCTTAGGCTTTTTCCACTCCTTATTCCATAGTCCATCAAATCTTTACCAAAAACATGAAAACTTCACAACACAAAACTCAACAGGAAATCTCATAAGCTCCATTAGTGAAAGAAAACAAAACCACCACATAAGGTACTGTAATGAACTCATTCTTTATTTATATTGGTGTTAAACATATTGTATTTCAAGTTCTCTATGGTTCATACCACTTAATACTAGACATAGATGCATCAAAATAAGCAAACAACACACGAAAAACAGAATCTGTCAAAAATAGAACAGTCTGTAGCAATTTGTAACTAACGCAAACTTCTGGAACTGTAAAACACCTACCAAAATAGGAAGTCCTGGACAATTTGTCTAATGATCAGCAGAAAAAAGAATCAACGCAAAATCACGTTTCTGTGATTTAAACAAACTAATTTCATGCGCGCAAAGTTTATGTTTTTCAGCAGAATCAAATTCACTATCACCATAGGTTATCCTATAGGTTCTACTTGGAACAAACACTAATTAAAACCTAAAAACACATCTAAACAGAAGGTAGATGAAAACTTTATTACTAAATAGAAACAAAAACAAAAAACACAAATAAAATTGGGTTTCCTCCAAACTAGTGCTATCGTTTAACGCCCCTAGCTAGGCATAAAACAAAGATAGATCTAAGTAGTGCCATATTTGGCACTCAATTCATATGTAGCTCGCATGATAGATTCATAAGGTAATTTAATTTTCTTTCTTGGAAAGTTCTCCATGCCTTTCCTTAATGGAAATTGGAATCTAATATTCCATTCCTTCATATCAATAATTGTGCCGATCGTTCTAAGGAACGGTCTACCAAGAATAATAGGGCAAGAAAGATTGCAATCTATATCAAGAATGATAAAATCTACGGGCACCAAATTTCTATTTGCAAGAATGAGAACATCATTGATCCTTCCCATTGGTTTTTTAATGGTGGAATCCGCAAGGTGCAAATTCAAAGAGCAATCATCAAGATCATGGAAACCTAGAATATCACATAAAGTTTTTGGAATCGTGGAAACACTAGCACCCAAATCACACGAAGCATAACACTCATGATCTTTAATTTTAATCTTTATAATAGGTTCCCACTCATCATTAAGTTTTCTAGGTATGGAAACTTCCAAATTAAGTTTTTCATCATAAGATTGCATCAAGGTATCAACGATATGTTTGGTAAAAGCTTTATTTTGACTATAAGCATGAGGAGAATTAACAACGGATTGCAACAAGGAAATACAACCTTCTAAAGAACAATTATCATAATCAAATTCCTTGAAATCCGAGATAGTGGGTTCAATGCTATTTAAAGTCATGACCTCTCCAATCCCACTTTTACCAAATTTAGCATCAAGATCTTAAAACTCTGAATTATTGGGACGCCTTCTAATTAAAGTTGACTCATCTCTAGTCCCATTATTATTAAGATTCATATTGCAAAACAAAGATCTAATAGGGGACACATCAATAACTTTAAGATCATCATTATTTTCACCTAATTTTTCTGGTTTGGCAGCCATCTTATTGACTAAGGTAGCTTACTTCTCAGAAATTTGGCCTATAGAATTTTCAAGCCGGGTAATTTGAGAGTTCAAACCATAAAATTCTTTAGACATATCATCAAGCTCCTTGTTATTAAACCCCAAAAAAACTTTTTGTTCTTTAATCTCTTTTATGAAGAAATTATTGTTCTCAAATTGTAAAGTCATAAAACTTCTAATGTTTGATTCAATATCTTCCAACCTTCTAAGAAGGAGGTCGGTACTCTTAGGCAAAGCCATAAGGATAAACAGGCATACAAAAAGACAAGCGAGAGAGAGAGAGTAGAAGATTGGGAAAGAGAAGGCAAATAAAACGGCAAGAGTGAAGTGGAGGAGAGGAAAACGAGAGGCAAATGGCAAATAATGTAAATGCGAGGGAGATGAGTTTGTGATGGGTACTTGGTATGTCTTGACTTGAGCGAAGACCTCCCCGGCAACAGCGCCAGAAATCCTTCTTGCTACGTCTTGAGCCTGCGTTGGTTTTCCTTGAAGAGGAAAGGGTGATGCAGCAATAGTAGCGTAAGTATTTCCCTTAGTTTTTGAGAACCAAGGTATCAATCCAGTAGGAGGCTCCTCAAAAGTCCCACGCACCTACACAAACAAACAAAGAACTCGCAACCAACGCAATAAAGGGGTTGTCAATCCCTTCAGGACCACTTGCGAAAGTGAGATCTGATAGATATAGTATCATAAGATAAATATTTTTTTTGGTATTTTATAATATAGATAGGAAAAGTAAAGATGCAAATAAAAGTAGATTGAAAGCTTATATGATAAATGATAGACCCCGGGGCCATAGGTTTCACTAGTGGCTTCTCTCAAGATAGCATAAGTATTAAGGTAGGTGAACAAATTACTGTCGAGCAATTGATAGAAAAGCAAATAATTATGATATTATCTAGGCATGATCATGTATATAGGCATCACGTCCGTGACAAGTAGACCGACTCCTGCCTGCATCTACTACTATTACTCCACACATCGACCGCTATCCAGCATGCATCTAGAGTATTAAGTTCATAAGAATAGAGTAACGCATTAAGAAAGATGACATGCTGTAGATGGATAAACTCATGCAATATGATATACACCCCACCTTTTTACCTAGATGGCAACAATACAATACGTGCCATGCAACCCCTATTGTCACTGGATAAGGACACCGCAAGATTGAACCCAAAGCTAAGCACTTCTCCCAATGCAAGAAAGATCAATCTAGTAGGCCAAACGAACCTGATAATTCGAAGAGACTTGTAAAGATAACTCAATCACACATAAAATAATTCAGAGGAGATTCAAATATTTCTCATAGATAAACTTGATCATAAACCCACAATTCATCGGATCTCGACAAACACACCGGAAAAAGAGTTACATCGAATAGATCTCCACAAGAGAAGGGGAGAACATGGTATTGAGATTAAAAAAGAGAAGAAGCCATCTAGCTAATAACTATGGACCCGAAGGTCTGTGGTAAACTACTCACAACTCATCGGAGGCGCTATGGTGTTGATATAGAAGCCCTCCGTGGTCGATTCCCCCTACGGTGGAGCGCCGGTGAAGGCTCCAAGATGGGATCTTGCGGATACAGAAGGTTACGGCGGTGGAAATAGTTTTTCGTTGGCTCCCTGGATGTTTTTGGGATACGTGGGTATATATAGGAGGAAGAAGTAGGTCGGTGGCCTCCCGAGGGGCCCACGAGATAGGGGGCGCGCCATGTAGGGGTGGGCGCGCCCTCTACCCCCGTGGCTGCCTTGGCTGCTTCTTGACTTGCACTCCAAGTCCTCTAGATCACATTTGTTCCAAAAATCACGATCCTGAAGGTTTCATTCCGTTTGGACTCCGTTTGATATTCCTTTTCTTCGAAATACTGAAATAGGCAAAAAATACCAATACGGGCTGGGCCTCCAGTTAGTAGGTTAGTCCCAAAAATGATATAAATGTGTAAAATAAAGCCCATAAACATCCAAAACAGGTAATATAATAGCATGGAACAATCAAAAATTATAGATACGTTGGAGATGTATCACTACTCATGTGCTGAGACCAAGATATTCCATTCCTACCATATGAATCTTGATCTCTAGCCTTCCCCAAGTTGCTTTCCACTCAAATCTTCTTTCCACCAAATCCAAATCCTATGAGAAAGAGTTGAGTGTTGGGGGGACTATCATTTGAAGCACAAGAGCAAGGAGTTCATCATCAACACACCATTTGTTTCTTCTTGGAGAGTGGTGTCTCCTAGATTTGATAGGTGTCACTTGGGAGCCTCCGACAAGATTGTGGAGTTGAACCAATGAGTTTATAAGGGCAAGGAGATCGCCTACTTCATGAAGATCTACCCTAGTGAGGCAAGTCCTTTGTGGGCGATGACCATGGTGGGATTGACAAGGTTGCTTCTTCGTGGACCCTTCGTGGGTGGAGCCCTTTGTGGACTCATGCAACTGTTACCCTTCGTGGGTTGAAGTCTCCATCAACGTGGATGTATGATGGCACCACCTATCGAAACCACGACAAAAACATCCATGTCTCCAGTTGCGTTTGCACACTGCAATCCCATCTCTTTACATTCTTGCAAGTTGCATGCTTTACTTTTTCGCTGCTCATATACTCTTTGCATGCATGCTTGATATGTATTGTGATTGTTAAACTTGTGCCAAAACTCCACTTCGACTTAAAGAAATTAAAAACTGTAACTTTTCTCACTTAGTGTCTAATCACCCCCCTCTAGACACTTCTTCTCGATCCTTTCAATTGGTATTAGAGCTTTGGTCTCCATTGCTTTGGTTTAAACACCATTGGAGGAAGATGGATGAGTCTACTTTGGGGAGTCTTAGACATAGAGTGCCTATACTTGATGGGGAGTACTTTCATGAGTGGAAGAATGAGATGCTTGTGATTTTCTATGAATATCATTTGAAGAAGTACATTGCTAGCCCTTGTGCACCTCATGTTGATCCCATGCAACCTACCCTTGATGAGTCAATTGACATGATTCGCAATCTTAGAACTGTTAATCTTATAGCTAGAGGCTTTCCTAGAAACTTGATTGGAAGTTTGCCTACTCTTGAGTGTGCCTACACTATATGGAAATTTCTTGAGGAACGTTTTCCAAATTATTCCTTGAAAAATCTAGATGAAATTCTCCATAAGTCTATTGTCTTGAGTAAGAAGAATTCCAATGATCCTATGTTTGGTGATTGTCTATTTGAGCTTACAAACCTTATGCATGCCAAAGGAGATGTTGGAATTAGTGATATTATTTCTGAAGCTATTAGAATTCATAAAGAAGATCATTGTCAAACTCACTCTAACAAATCACCCTCTCTAGGATTTGATCCACCACATGACGATGTTGAACATGGATACTATGATGAGGATGATTATAGTAACCTTGATCTTGATGATGCAATGAGAAACTTTGGTCTTATGGCAAATCTTCGGGGATATATGGCAGGAGGAAAGGAATGGGTTCTTGATAGTGGATGTACGATCACATGACCGGAGATAAAGATATGTTTCGTGAGCTTGCTGAAAATGACGGCCCTTGAAAGTATGTCACTTTCGATGACAACTCAAAGGGTAAGGTGGTTGGCCTCGGCAAGTGCTACGTCTTGAGCTTGCGTTGGTTTTCCTTGAAGAGGAAAGGGTGATGCAGCAGAGTAGCATAAGTATTTCCCTAAGTTTTTGAGAACCAAGGTATCAATCCAGTAGGAGGCTCCTCAAAAGTCCCACGCACCTACACAAACAAACAAAGAACTCGCAACCAACACAATAAAGGGGTTGTCAATCCCTTCATGGCCACTTGCGAAAGTGAGATCTGATAGAGATAGTATGATAAGATAAATAGATTTTTGGTATTTTATAATGTAGATGCAAAAAGTATAGATGCAAATAAAAGTAGATTGAAAGCTTATATGATAAAAGATAGACCCGGGGGGCATAGGTTTCACTAGTGGCTTCTCTCAAGATAGCATACGGTGGGTGAACAAATTACTGTCGAGCAATTGATAGAAAAGCGAATAATTATGAGATTATCTAAGCATGATCATGTATATAGGCATCACGTCCGTGACAAGTAGACCGACTCCTGCCTGCATCTTCTACTATTACTCCACACATCGACCGCTATCCAGCATGCATCTAGAGTATTAAGTTCATAAGAACAGAGTAACGCATTAAGAAAAATGACATGCTGTAGAGGAATAAACTCAAGCAATATAATATAAACTCCACCTTTTTATCCTCGATGGCAACAATACAATACGTGCCTTGCAACCCCTACTGTCACTGGGTAAGGACACCACAAGGTTGAACCCAAAGCTAAGCACTTCTCCCATGGCAAGAAAGATCAATCTAGTAGGCCAAACCAAACTGATAATTCGAAGAGACTTGCAAAGATAACTCAATCATACATAAAAGAATTCAGAGGAGATTCAAATATTTCTCATAGATAAACTTGATCATAAACCCACAATTCATCGGATCTCGACAAACACATCGCAAAAAGAGTTACATCAAATAGATCTCCACGAGAGAAGGGGGAGAACATGGTATTGGGATCCAAAAAGAGAGAAGAAGCCATCTAGCTAATAACTATGGACCCGAAGGTCTGTGGTAAAATACTCACAACTCATCGAAGGGGCTATGGTGTTGATGTAGAAGCCCTCTATGGTCGATTCCCCCTCCGGCGGAGCGCCGGTGAAGGCTCCAAGATGGGATCTTGCGGATACAGAAGGTTACGGCGGTGGAAATTTATTTTTGTGGCCTCCCTGGATGTTTTTGGAGTACGTGGGTATATATAGGAGGAAGAAGTAGGTAGGTGGCCTCCCGAGGGGCCCACGAGATAGGGGGCGCGCCATGTAGGGGTGGGCGCGCCCTCTACCCCCGTGGCTGCCTTGGCTCCTTCTTGACTTGCACTCCAAGTCCTCTAGATCACGTTTGTTCCAAAAATCATGATCCTGAAGGTTTCATTTTGTTTGGACTCCGTTTGATATTCCTTTTCTTCGAAATACTGAAATAGGCAAAAAAATTGCAATACGGGCTGGGCCTCCGGTTAGTAGGTTAGTGCCAAAAATGATATACATGTGTAAAATAAAGCCCATAAACATCCAAAACAGGTAATATAATAGCATGGAACAACCAAAAATTATAGATACGTTGGAGATGTATCACTACTCATGTGCTGAGACCAAGAATATTCCATTCCTACCATATGAATCTTGATCTCTAGCCTTCCCCAAGTTGCTTTCCACTCAAATATTCTTTCCACCAAATCCAAATCCTGTGAGAAAGAGTTGAGTGTTGGGGGGACTATCATTTGAAGGGCAAGAGCAAGGAGTTCATCATCAACACACCATTTGTTACTTCTTGGAGAGTGGTGTCTCCTAGATTTGATAGGTGTCACTTGGGAGCCTCCGACGAGATTGTGGAGTTGAACCAATGAGTTTATAAGGGCAAGGAGATCGCCTACTTCATGAAGATCTACCCCAGTGAGGCAAGTCCTTCGTGGGCGACGACCATGGTGGGATAGACAAGGTTGCTTCTTCGTGGACCCTTCGTGGGTGGAGCCCTCTGTGGACTCACGCAACTGTTACCCTTCGTGGGTTGAAGTCTCCATCAACGTGGATGCACGATAGCACCACCTATCGAAACCACGACAAAAACATCCATGGCTCCAGTTGCGTTTGCACACTCCAATCCCATCTCTTTACATTCTTGCAAGTTGCATGCTTTACTTTTTCGCTGCTCATATACTCTTTGCATGCATGCTTGATATGTATTCTGATTGTTAAACTTGTGCCAAAACTCCACTTCAACTTAAAGAAATTAAAACTGTAACTTTTCTCACTTAGTGTCTAATCACCCCCCTCTAGACACTTCTTCTCGATCCTTTCAATTGGTATCAGAGCTTTGGTCTCCATTGCTTTGGTTTAAACAACATTGGAGGAAGATGGATGAGTCTACTTTGGGGAGTCTTAGACATAGAGTGCCTATACTTGATAGGGAGTACTTTCATGAGTGGAAGAATGAGATGCTTGTGATTTTCGATGAATATCATTTGAACAAGTACATTGCTAGCCCTTGTGCACCTCATGTTGATCCCATGCATCCTACCCTTGATGAGTCAATTGACATGATTTGCAATCTTAGAACTGTTAATCTTATCACTAGAGGCTTTCCTAGAAACTTGATTGGAAGTTTGCCTACTCTTGAGTGTGCCTACACTATATGGAAATTTCTTGAGGAACGTTTTCCAAATTATTCCTTGAAAAATCTAGATGAAATTCTCCATAAGTCTATTTTCTTGAGTAAGAAGAATTCCAATGATCCTATATTTGGTGACTGTCTATTTGAGCTTACAAACCTTATGCATGCCAAAGGAGATGTTGGAATTAGTGATATTATTTCCAAAGCTATTAGAATTCATAAAGAAGATCATTGTCAAACTCACTCTAACGAATCACCCTCTCTAGGATTTGATCCACCACATGACGATGTTGAACATGGATACTATGATGAGGATGATGATAGTGACCTTGATCTTGATGATGCAATGAGACACTTTGGTCTTATGGCAAATCTTCGGGGATATATGGCAGGAGGAAAGGAATGGGTTCTTGATAGTGGATGTACGATCACATGACCAGAGATAAAGATATGTTTCGTGAGCTTGCTGAAAATGACGGCCCTTGAAAGTATGTCACTTTCGATGACAACTCAAAGGGTAAGGTGGTTTGCCTCGGTAAGTGCTACGTCTGGAGCTTGCGTTGGTTTTCCTTGAAGAGGAAAGGATGATGCAGCAGAGTAGCATAAGTATTTCCCTCAGTTTTTGAGAACCAAGGTATCAATCCAGTAGGAGGCTCCTCAAAAGTCCCACGCACCTACACAAACAAACCAACGCAATAAAGAGGTTGTCAATCCCTTCATGGCCACTTGCGAAAGTGAGATCTGATAGAGATAGTATGATAAGATAAATAGATTTTTGGTAATTTATAATGTAGATGCAAAAAGTAAAGATGAAAATAAAAGTAGATTGAAAGCTTATATGATAAAAGATAGACCCGGGGGGCATAGGTTTCACTAGTGGCTTCTCTCAAGATAGCATACGGTGGGTGAACAAATTACTGTCGAGCAATTGATAGAAAAGCGAATAATTATGAGATTATCTAAGCATGATCATGTATATAGGAATCACGTCCGTGACAAGTAGACCGACTCCTGCCTGCATCTACTACTATTACTCCACACATCGACCGCTATCCAGCATGCATCTAGAGTATTAAGTTCATAAGAACAGAGTAACACATTATGAAAAATGACATGCTGTAGAGGGATAAACTCAAGCAATATAATATAAACTCCACCTTTTTATCCTCGATGGCAACAATACAATACGTGCCTTGCAACCCCTACTGTCACTGTGTAAGGACACCACAAGATTGAACCCAAAGCTAAGCACTTCTCCCATGGCAAGAAAGATCAATCTAGTAGGCCAAACCAAACTGATAATTCGAAGAGACTTGCAAAGATAACTCGATCATACATAAAAGAATTCAGAGGAGATTCAAATATTTCTCATAGATAAACTTGATCATAAACCCACAATTCATCGGATCTCGACAAACACACCGCAAAAAGAGTTACATCAAATGGATCTCCACGAGAGAAGGGGGAGAACATGGTATTGGGATCCAAAAAGAGAGAAGAAGCCATCTAGCTAATAACTATGGACCCGAAGGTCTGTGGTAAACTACTCACAACTCATCGAAGGGGCTATGGTGTTGATGTAGAAGCCCTCTATGGTCGATTCCCCCTCTGGCAAAGTGCCGGCAAAGGCTCCAAGATGGGATCTTGTGGATATAGAATGTTACAGCAGTGGAAATTATTTTTCGTTGGCTCCCTGGATGTTTTCAGGGTACGTGGGTATATATAGGAGGAAGAAGTAGGTCGGTGGCCTCCCGAGGGGCCCACGAGATAGGGGGCGCGCCATGTAGGGGTGGGTGCGCCCTCTACCCCCGTGGCTGCCTTGGCTGCTTCTTGACTTGCACTCCAAGTCCTCTAGATCACGTTTGTTCCAAAAATCACGATCCTGAAGGTTTCATTTTGTTTGGACTCCGTTTGATATTCCTTTTCTCCGAAATACTGAAATAGGCAAAAAAATTGAAATACGGGCTGGGCCTCCGGTTAGTAGGTTAGTGCCAAAAATGATATACATGTGTAAAATAAAGCCCATAAACATCCAATACAGGTAATATAATAGCATGGAACAACCAAAAATTATAGATACGTTGGAGATGTATCACTACTCATGTGCTGAGACCAAGATATTCCATTCCTACCATATGAATCTTGATCTCTAGCCTTCCCCAAGTTGCTTTCCACTCAAATCTTCTTTCCACCAAATCCAAATCCTGTGAGAAAGAGTTGAGTGTTGGGGGGACTATCATTTGAAGCGCAAGAGCAAGGAGTTCATCATCAACACACCATTTGTTACTTCTTGGAGAGTGGTGTCTCCTAGATTTGATAGGTGTCACTTGGGAGCCTCCGACGAGATTGTGGAGTTGAACCAATGAGTTTATAAGGGCAAGGAGATCGCCTACTTCATGAAGATCTACCCCAGTGAGGCAAGTCCTTCGTGGGCGACGACCATGGTGGGATAGACAAGGTTGCTTCTTCGTGGACCCTTCGTGGGTGGAGCCCTCTGTGGACTCACGCAAATGTTACCCTTCGTGGGTTGAAGTCTCCATCAACGTGGATGTACGATAGCA
Source organism: Triticum aestivum (assembly GCF_018294505.1). Taxonomy (NCBI): domain Eukaryota; kingdom Viridiplantae; phylum Streptophyta; class Magnoliopsida; order Poales; family Poaceae; genus Triticum; species Triticum aestivum. The sequence continues at coordinate 351,171,999 of NC_057813.1, forward strand.
CCACCTATCGAAACCACGACAAAAACATCCATGCCTCCAGTTGCGTTTGAACACTCCAATCCCATCTCTTTACATTCTTGCAAGTTGCATGCTTTACTTTTTCGCTGCTCATATACTCTTTGCATGCATGCTTGATATGTATTGTGATTGTTAAACTTGTGCCAAAACTCCACTTCAACTTAAAGAAATTAAAACTGTAACTTTTCTCACTTAGTGTCTAATCACCCCCCTCTAGACACTTCTTCTCGATCCTTTCAATTGGTATCAGAGCTTTGGTCTCCATTGCTTTGGTTTAAACAACATTGGAGGAAGATGGATGAGTCTACTTTGGGGAGTCTTAGACATAGAGTGCCTATAATTGATAGGGAGTACTTTCATGAGTGGAAGAATGAGATGTTTGTGATTTTCGATGAATATCATTTGAACAAGTACATTGCTAGCCCTTGTGCACCTCATGTTGATCCCATGCATCCTACCCTTGATGAGTCAATTGACATGATTTGCAATCTTAGAACTGTTAATCTTATCACTAGAGGCTTTCCTAGAAACTTGATTGGAAGTTTGCCTACTCTTGAGTGTGCCTACACTATATGGAAATTTCTTGAGGAACGTTTTCCAAATTATTCCTTGAAAAATCTAGATGAAATTCTCCATAAGTCTATTTTCTTGAGTAAGAAGAATTCCAATGATCCTATGTTTGGTGATTGTCTATTTGAGCTTACAAACCTTATGCATGCCAAAGGAGATGTTGGAATTAGTGATATTATTTCCGAAGCTATTAGAATTCATAAAGAAGATCATTGTCAAACTCACTCTAACGAATCACCCTCTCTAGGATTTGATCCACCATATGACGATGTTGAACATGGATACTATGATGAGGATGATGATAGTGACCTTGATCTTGATGATGCAATGAGACACTTTGGTCTTATGGCAAATCTTCGGGGATATATGGCAGGAGGAAAGGAATGGGTTCTTGATAGTGGATGTACGATCACATGACCAGAGATAAAGATATGTTTTGTGAGCTTGCTGAAAATGACGGCCCTTGAAAGTATGTCACTTTTGATGACAACTCAAAGGATAAGGTGGTTTGCCTCGGTAAGTGCTACGTCTTGAGCTTGCGTTGGTTTTCCTTGAAGAGGAAAGGGTGATGCAGCAGAGTAGCATAAGTATTTCCCTCAGTTTTTGAGAACCAAGGTATCAATCCAGTAGGAGGCTCGTCAAAAGTCCCACGCACCTACACAAACAAACCAACGCAATAAAGAGGTTGTCAATCCCTTCATGGCCACTTGCGAAAGTGAGATCTGATAGAGATAGTATGATAAGATAAATAGATTTTTGGTAATTTATAATGTAGATGCAAAATGTAAAGATGAAAATAAAAGTAGATTGAAAGCTTATATGATAAAAGATAGACCCGGGGGGCATAGGTTTCACTAGTGGCTTCTCTCAAGATAGCATACGGTGGGTGAACAAATTACTGTCGAGCAATTGATAGAAAAGCGAATAATTATGAGATTATCTAAGCATGATCATGTATATAGGAATCACGTCCGTGACAAGTAGACCGACTCCTGCCTGCATCTACTACTATTACTCCACACATCGACCGCTATCCAGCATGCATCTAGAGTATTAAGTTCATAAGAACAGAGTAACACATTATGAAAAATGACATGCTGTAGAGGGATAAACTCAAGCAATATAATATAAACTCCACCTTTTTATCCTCGATGGCAACAATACAATACGTGCCTTGCAACCCCTACTGTCACTGGGTAAGGACACCACAAGATTGAACCCAAAGCTAAGCACTTCTCCCATGGCAAGAAAGATCAATCTAGTAGGCCAAACCAAACTGATAATTCGAAGAGACTTGCAAAGATAACTCAATCATACATAAAAGAATTCAGAGGAGATTCAAATATTTCTCATAGATAAACTTGATCATAAACCCACAATTCATCGGATCTCGACAAACACACCGCAAAAAGAGTTACATCAAATGGATCTCCACGAGAGAAGGGGGAGAACATGGTATTGGGATCCAAAAAGAGGGAAGAAGCCATCTAGCTAATAACTATGGACCCGAAGGTCTGTGGTAAACTACTCACAACTCATCGGAGGGGCTATGGTGTTGATGTAGAAGCCCTCTATGGTCGATTCCCCCTCCGGCAAAGTGCCGACAAAGGCTCCAAGATGGGATCTTGTGGATACAGAATGTTACGGCGGTGGAAATTGTTTTTCGTTGGCTCCCTGGATGTCTTCAGGGTACGTACACTACTAGGGAAAACCCTAGCAGTAGCGCTGGTTTTGTGCTCACTAGTAGCACGGGTAGGCGCGCTACTAATAAGGTGCTACAGCTATTGCGTAGCAGTAACGCGTGCCCGCCCGCGCTACTGCTAGGACAAATAGCTGCAGCGTTTGTTCAGTACCACGCTAATCCTAAGGTAGCTACTTGCAACGTGTTTTCTATCCATCGCTACTAGTACTTTTTTTTATTTTTTTATTTTTAGTGTATTTATGCGCCATCGTACAAATATTGGTACAATACCAGTTATGAGGTTTACATCATTATGTCCATAACAGTGTGTCAAATGAAGGTGGATTAGGTTCAAGTGGAGGCAATATGTGGTGCATGTCAAAAGTATACTACTAATCCAAACTTGATCTAGTTTGGACTAGTAGTACTTTCGATGTGCACCACATGTTGCCTCCACTTGAATCTAATCCGCCAGCACAAGCTATTGAATCATCATCATAGTCATTACCACCAACAGTATTTATTTAATCACCACTAACATGAGCTAATAATAATCATCATAGTCATTACCACCAACACTAGCTATTTTATCATCATAGTAATATAGTGTAGCACATCATCATCCTCAAACTCATTTCTAGCTAGCTAATCACTCCTGCTGCTCTCTCTTAGGTAAAATAACATAAAACATGTATAGCTCTCCTCCTTGATCAAGCTGGAGCATGCAGATGAACCTGTCTCCTAATCGTGGGTAGCACATCTGTTTGCTGCCCCCTAGTACTTCTCTGCGCTCCCCCATCACATATTTGGTCCAGTCTTGCACTATTAAGCATCTGTCGCTAATCTTGAATGCACTAAAGTAATCTGTAGGATATCTTGGCCGTAAGCTGATAATACTCATGGTACCTTTAGTCTCGATCCCATAAGGCACAACATTCATCGGGAGTCCCTGTTGAAGAACATCGTATGGTAACATACTTAGCAATGAAGTTTAGTTTCAAAAATAATGTATGGAAAAGATGCACTGATGACAAATAGTAAAAATCTTACCATCCTTCCTAAATAGATGTGACCGTAGTTCATTACGAACACTATTGGTCGCACATTTTCAGTACTAACATTTCTAAATGCAGGAAGAAAATTTGTCTTGACAGTATCAAGATCCTCAAGCCATGAAACATAATGACTGAGCTCCTCGCAGTTGAGTTCAGCCCCAGGACAGTATACGGTCCTGTCTACCAAGCGCTGGACATGTTTGCTTGCACCGAAATAAGCTGACAATACAAATTAGTTGTCAACTATTTTTGAATAAACAATATCAAAGACATAAATATGGTTGAGAAACTTACATAATGGTATAACTGGAGGCGTCTGCACATCGACCCAGATGTCGGTATTACCTTCAATATCATCTTCCGGACGAATATCAAAGGTGATAACCATATCAGGCTCAAATGCATAAGTCTTGCATAGTGCTCGCCATGTTTTGCATCCAAAATAGGTGTAGTCGTCTGAATTGTACAATTTTGCATGGAAAATATAACCATGCTCGGTCTTCAAGTAAACTTTCTTTTCCTCCATACTATGACTGAAACCTATCTTATCCAATACAAAAACTCTTGCATGGCAGGGGATACGCTAGTAGAATAGTAAAAAAATATAAGTTGAAGCAAATGAAGCAGATGTCATGCTTAATTACGAAAAAAGACTTGTCGTTGTGACTTACTGTATCCACTTCGAAGTTCTCGTCCAGCTTGATGCTGAAGCGCCTATCATCATCTAGGAAGATTCCGTCGCACAGGCCGCGCTCGTCTTCGCAGTATTTGCAAATACCGAAATCCTTTTCGTCGTCAGACATTTCCTATGTTCATAGTTAAAACATTAATTGAAAATCGATCGAAGACAACTACCAAGATACTCAACACACAAATCCGGGGCACTCGATATTTCCTACATATTCTGGCACAAGTCATGCCAAAATTCACGGAAAAATCCGGCATGACCTTTGCTAAAATAGGACATATCGAGCGCCTGAAATTTGCCGGAACGGAAATGAATCAACACTCCGGCAAAACATAGGCCACTCGGAGGTGTAACCTGCAAACATGACCGGCCACTTGGATATTGAGCAACACAAGATATACATTTCAAAATATCTTATAGGACTCAAATTAGCATGCATTCAATAAGCAAAAGTAAATCATCTCATACATCCGTACATCGTCGAATATTATCACTAATACATCACGAATAGTGTCATACATATAACATCACTAATACAACTAAAACCCTAGCACACGACGGGTATCGGCGCGGGCGGTGGACACCCACAGAGAAGGAACCATCACGGGATCATAGCTCCAGTGAGATCCCCGGAGAACCTGCCAGGTATTGGAGAATGGCCTGTGCTCCAACGCAAACAAGTAGCGACGGACGTGCGCGTCCTCCTCACTGACACGGTGACGCACCACCTGCGCGGAGTCCTCGAGCCTCTGGATCATCACTGGCCCACGCGACCGCCACCAAAGAAGGTTCGGGTCAATGATAGGGTGGCTCCTCACCAACCTGCGCCCCCGGTAGGTAGCGCCTCCCTGTACCACCCCGGCGGAGCCCAGTCCCGGACATGGCCGATCTGGTTAAGCAGGTGTCGTCCTCAGCCGACTCGACGACGAGGATGCGGGATAGGCATCGTCCACGTCGAGGCGGGAACAATTGCTTTAACTAAAAAATAGAAACAAGTTCTTACTAACTAGTTCTATTAATTCAACTAGTTCTTACTAAAAATAAACTTACTATAAATAAAAATATTCTAGTACATAGTAGTACCTAGTTCTTAATATGCAACTAAAATAAACTTACTATAAATAAAAATAAACTTAATATGCAACTAAAATATAAAGAAACCCTAGGCAGAGGTAGGGGAGAGGGAGGAGCGGGCGTGCTCACCTCGGGTGCCTGCGACGAGGGAGGGGCAGGGCAGCGTCGAGGTCGGGGTCGAGCTCGGGCGCGCGGCGGATGGCGGCCGGCGTCAAGGTCGGGGTCGGGGCGGCGTCCGGGGCGGCGTTGAGGTCGGGGGCGGGGGCGGCGTTGAATCTGGGGTCGGGGCGGCGTAGAGGGTGCGGAGAGCACTCGACGGCCAGCGGGCGACGACGGCGGTGAGAGTGGAGAGAGTTGGATTTGGGGGAAGTGGCCGCGTGGGGAAGGACGAACCCTGTGGTTAAGTCAGAAGTAGCAGCAGCGCGTTCCAGGAAAAGCGCTGCTACTATCTTAGCTACAGCGCATTGTCTGATACACGCTACTGCTACTCCTTTGTCTTTTTCACCTTTTTCATTTAGTTTTCTTCACATTTTATTTGTTTCCTTTCACCTTATTCTATTTCTTTCATTTTCAATTAACTTTCCATTTTCTTTCCATTTAATTTTATAACCTTTAGCAGCAGCGAGTTTATATTAAAACACGCTGCTACAAACAACGTAGCGGTAGCGCGGTTCGTCATAGATCGCTACTACTATGTGTAGCCTATCGGCTAAGCCGTGGGAATTTTAGTAGTAACGTGTGTACAGCAAGACGCGCTACTGCTAGATCTTTATCTGCAGCGCGGTTTCCTCAGGCGCACTACTGCTAATTAGCACCAGCGTGCTTTTTTTACCCACGCTACTGCTAAAGTTCTGTGTATAAGGTTTTCCCTAGTAGTGGTAGGTATATATAGGAGGAAGAAGTACGTCGGTGGCCGCCTGGGAGGCCCAGGAGGCAGGGGGCGCGCCTAGGAGGGGTGGGCGCGCCCTCCTATTTCCTGGCCGCCTCGATTGCTTCTTGACTTGCACTCCAAGTCCTCTGGATCACGTTCGTTCCAAAAATCATGCTCCCGAAGGTTTAATTCTGTTTGGACTCTGTTTGATATTCCTTTTCTCCGAAATGCTAAAATAGGCAAAAAAACAGTAATACGGGCTGGGCCTCCGGTTAGTAGGTTAGTCCCAAAAATGATATACATATGTAAAATAAAGCCCATAAACATCCAAAAGGGGTAATATAATAGCATGGAACAATAAAAAATTATAGATACGTTGGAGACGTATCAAGCATACCCAAGCTTAATTCCTACTCGTCCTCGAGTAGGTAAATGATAAAAACAGAATTTTTGAGTGGAATGCTACCTAGCATAATTCTCATTGTAATTTTCTTTATTGTGGCATGAATGTTTAGATCCAAATGATTCAAAATAAAAGTTCATATTGACAAAAGAAATAGTAACACTTCAAGCATACTAATCAAAGCAATCATGTCTTCTCAAAATAACATGGCTAAAGAAAGTTCATCCCTACAAAATCATATAGTTAGGCTATGCTTCATTTTTGTCACACAAAGATGTTCCCAAATTCTACACCCCCGATGACAAGCCAAGCAATTGTTTCGTACTTAAATAATCTCAAACTTTTTCAACTTTCACGCAATACATGAGTGTGAGCCATGGATATAGCACTATGGGTGGAATAGAATATGATGATGGAGATTGTGTGGAGAATACAAAAAAAGATAAAGTCTCACATTGACGAGGATAATCAACGGGCTATGGAGATGCCCATCAATTGATGTCGACATGAGGAGTAGGGATTGCCATGCAATGGATGCACTAGAGCTATAAATGAATGCTCAACAAAAGAAAACTAGTGGGTGTGCATCCAACTTGCTTGCTCACGAAGACCTAGGGCATTTGAGGAAGCCCATCGTAGGAATATACAAGCCAAGTTCTATAATGAAAAATTCCCACTAGTATACGAATGTGACAACATATGAGACTCACTAGGTGAAAAACATGGTGCCACTTTGAAGCAGAAGATATGAGACTCACTATATGAAGAACATGGTGCTACTTTGAAGCACAAGTATGGAAAAAGAGGTAGTAACATTGCCACTTAAAAAAAATTGGGCCTTTCTTTTTTTTGGCCTTTTTTCTTTTTTTTCTTTGGGACAATGCTCTAATATTGATGATCATCATACTTCTATTGATTACAACACATGAATTACAACTCGAAACTAGAACAAGATATGACTCTATATGAATGCCTCCAGCGGTGTACCGGGATGGCGCAATGAATCAAGAGTAACATGTATGAAAAATTATGAATGGTGGCTTTGCCAAAAATACGATGTCAACTACATGATCATGCAATGGAAATATGACAAAAGTAATGTATGTCATGATGATAAACGGAACGGTGGAAAGTCGCATGGGAATATATCTCGGAATGGCTATGGAAATGCCATAATAGGTAGGTATGGTGGCTGTTTTGAGTAAGATATAAGGAGGTTTATGTGTGATAGAGCGTATCTTATCACGGGGTTTGGATGCACCGGCGAAAATTTGCACCAACTCTCAAGGTGAGAAAGGGCAATGCACGGTACCGAAGAGGCTAGCAATGGTGGAAAGGTAAAAGTGCGTATGATCTGTGGACTCAACAATAATCAAAAGAACTCATATACTTATTGAAAAAAAATTAGAAGTCATCAAAAACCAAGCACGACATGCATGCTCCTAGAGGGATAGATTGGTAGGAAAAGACCATCGCTCGTCCCCGACCGCCACTCATAAAGATGCACAATCCAAGTACACTTCATGTTTCAAATTTGTTACACAACTTTAACCATACGTGCATGCTACGGGACTTGCTAACTTCGACACAAGCATTCTTTAAATTCATAATCACCCAACTAGCAAGACTTTAATATAACCACCTCCATATCTCAAAACAATTATCAAGTATCAAATTGATCATAGTATCCAACTCACTTCCTATGATAGTTTTTATTTTACCCAACTTGGATGCCTACCATTCTAGGACCAATTTTATAACCATAGAAAATACCAAGATATTCTAAAAGACTCCACAAATAAAATAAGTGAAGCATGAGATACTAGCAATTTCTACAAAATTAAGCCACCGCCGTGCTCTAAAAGATATAAGTGAAGCACTAGAGCAAAAACTATCTAGCTCAAAAGATATAAGTGAAGCACATAGAGTATTCTAATAAATTCTATCAAGTGGGATTCTCCCAAAAAGGTGTGTACAGAAAGGATAATTGTGTAAAAATAAAAAGAAAAGACCAATATAATACACGACGCTCCAAGCAAAACACATATCATGTGGCGAATAAAAATATAGCTCCAAGTATAGTTACCAATGAACGAAGACGAAAGAGGGGATGCCTTCCCGGGGCATCCCCAAGCTTATGCTTTTGGCTATTCTTTAATATCTTGGGGTGCCTTGGGCATCACCAAGCTTAGGCTCTTGACACTCCTTATTCCATAGTCCATCAAATCTTTACCCAAAACTTGAAAACTTCACAACACAAAACTCAACAGGAAATCTCATAAGCTCTGTTAGTGAAAGAAAACAAAACCACCACATAAGGTACTATAATGAACTCATTCTTTATTTATTTTGGTGTTAAACCTACTTTATTTCAAGTTCTCTATGGTTCATACCACTTAATACTAGGCATAGATGCATCAAAATAAGCAAACAACACACGAAAAACAGAATCTGTCGAAAACAGAACAGTTTGAAGCAATCTGTAACTAACGCAAACTTCTGGAACTTTAAAACTCCTACCAAAATAGGAAGTCCTGGATAATTGGTCTATTGATCAGCAGAAACAAGAATGAACGCAAAATCACATTTCTGTGATTTAACAAAACTAATTTCATGCGCGCAAAGTTTCTGTTTTTTAGCAGAATCAAATTAACTATCACCATAGGTTATCCTATAGGTTCTACTTGGCACAAACACTAATTAAAAAATAAAAACACATCTAAACAGAAGGTAGATGCAAAATTTACTACTAAACAGAAGCAAAAACAATAAACACAAATAAAATTGGGTTGCCTCCCAACTAGCGCTATCGTTTAACGCCCCTAGCTAGGCATAAAAGCGAAGATAGATCTAAGTAGTGCCATCTTTGGCACTCAATTCTGTAGTAGCCCGCATGATAGATTCATAAGGTAATTTGACTTTGTTTCTTGGAAATTTCTCCATACCTTTCCTTAATGGAAATTAGAATCTAATATTCCCTTCCTTCATATCAATAATCCCGCGAATCGTTCTAAGGAAAGGTCTACCAAGAATAATAGGGCAAGAAAGATTGCAATCTATATCAAGAACGATGAAATCTACGGGCACGAAATTTCTATTTGCAACAATGAGAACATCATTGATCCTTCCCATTGTCTTTTTAATGGTGGAATCCGCAAGGTGCAAATTTAAAGAGCAATCATCAAGATCATGGATACCTAGGGTATCACATAAAGTTTTCTGAATCGTGGAAACACTAGCACTCAAATCACACAAAGCATAACACTCATGATCTTTAATTTTAATCTTTATAGTAGGTTCCCACTCATCATTAAGTTTTCTAGGTATATAAACTTCCAAGTTAAGTTTTTCATCATAAGATTGTATCAAGGCATCAACGATATGTTTGGTAAAAGCCTTATTTTGACTATAAGCATGAGGAGAATTAACAACGGATTGCAACAAGGAAATACAACCTTCTAAAGAACAATTATCATAATCAAATTCCTTGAAATCCAAGATAGTGGGTTCAATGCTATTTATAGTCATGACCTCTCCAATCCCACTTTTACCAAATTTAGCATCAAGATCTAAAAACTCCGAATTACTGGGACGCCTTCTACCTAAAGTTGACTCATCTCCAGTCCCATTATTATCAAGATTCATATTGCAAAACAGAGATCTAATAGGGGACACATCAATAACTTTAAGATCTTCATCATTATTTTCATCTAACTTTTCTGGTTTGGCAGCCATCTTATTGACTAAGGTAGCTGGCTTATCAGAAATTTGGGCTAAAGCATTTTCAAGCCGGGTAATTTGAGAGTTCGCACCATAAAATTCTTTAGACATATCATCAAGCTCTTTGTTCATAAAACCCAAAAAACCTTTTTGTTCCTTAAGCTCTTTTCTGAAGAAATTATTATGTTCAAAATGAAAAGTCATAAAACTTCTAATGTTTGATTCAATATCTTCCATCCTTCTAAGAAGCAGGTCGGTACTCTTAGGCAAAGCCATAAGGATAAACAAGCACACAAAAAGACAAGCGAGCGAGAGAGGAGAAGATTGGGAAAGAGATGGCGAATAAAACGGCAAGGGTGAAGTAGGGGATAGGAAAATGAGAGGCAAATGGCAAATAATGTAAATGCGAGGGAGATGAGTTTGTGATGGGTACTTGGTATGATTTGACTTGAGCGAAGACCTCCCCGGCAACGGTGCTAGAAATCCTTCTTGCTACGTCTTGAGCTTGTGTTGGTTTTCCTTGAAGAGGAAAGGGTGATGCAGCAAAGTAGCATAAGTTTTTCCATCTGTTTTTGAGAACCAATGTATCAATCCAGTAGGAGGCTCCTCAAAAGTCCCACGCACCTACACAAACAAACAAAGAACTCGCAACCAACGCAATAAAGGGGTTATCAATCCCTTCACGGCCACTTGCGAAAGTGAGATCTGATAGAGATAGTATGATAAGATAAATATATTTTTGGTATTTTATAATATAGATGCAAAAAGTAAAGATGCAAATAAAAGTAGATTGAAAGCTTATATGATAAAAGATAGACCCGGGGGCCATAGGTTTCACTAGTGGCTTCTCTCAAGATAGCATATGATGGGTGACAACTTACTGTCGAGCAATTGATAGAAAAGCGAATAATTATGAGATTATCTAGGCATGATCATGTATATAGGCATCACGTCTGTGACAAGTAGACCGACTCCTGCCTGCATCTACTACTATTACTCCACACATCGACCACTATCCAGCATGCATCTAGAGTATTAAGTTCATAAGAATAGAGTAACGCATTAAGAAAGATGACATGATGTAGAGCGATAAACTCAAGCAATATGATATAAACCCCATCTTTTTATCCTCGATGGCAACAATACAATACGTGCCTTGCAACCCCTGCTGTCACTGGGTAAGGACACTACAAGATTGAACCCAAAGCTAAGCACTTCTCCTATGGCAAGAAAGATCAATCTAGTAGGCCAAACCAAACCGATAATTCGAAGAGACTTGCAAAGATAACTCAATCATACATAAAACAATTCAGAGGAGATTCAAATATTTCTCATAGTTAAACTTGATCATAAACCCACAATTCATCGGATCTCGACAAACACACCGCAAAAAGAGTTACATCGAATAGATCTCCACAAGAGAAGGGGGAGATAATCGTATTGAGATCCAAAAAGAGAGAAGAAGCCATCTAGCTAATAACTATGGACCCGAAGGTCTGTGGTAAACTACTCACAACTCATCGGAGGGGCTATGGTGTTGATGTAGAAGCCCTCCATGGTCTATTCCCCCTCCGGCGGAGCGCCCGCGAAGGCTCCAAGATGGGATCTCGCGGATAAAGAATGTTACAACGGTGGAAATTGTTTTTCGTTGGATCCCTGGATGTTTTCGGGGTACGTAGGTATATATAGGAGGAAGAAGTAAGTCGGTGGCTGTCGGTGTCAAAACCGGCGGATCTCGGGTAGGGGGTCCCGATCGGTGCGTCTTAGGCTGATGGTAACAAGAAGCAAGGGACACAATGTTTAACCAGGTTCGGGCCCTCTCGATGGAGGTAACACCCTACTTCCTGCTTGATTAATATTGAAGATATGTGGAATACAAGAGTAGATCTACCACGAGATCGTAGAGTCTAAACCCTAAGAGCTAGCCTATGATGGTATGATTGTAATTGTGATCGGCCTTCTAAGGACCATCCCCTCCGGTTTATATAGATACCGGAGAGCTAGGGTTTACATGGAGTCGGTTTACAAGGAAGGAAACATAATATCCAGATTGCTAAGCTTGTCTTCCACGCAAAGGAGAGTCCCATTCGGACACAAGGCGAAGTCTTGAGTCTTGTATCTTGACGCTTCTATAGTCCGGATGATGTATATAGTCCGGCTGTCTGGATACCCCCTTATCCAGGACTCCCTCAGTAGCCCCTGAACCAGGCTTCAATGACGATGAGTCTGGCGCGTAGTCTTGTTGTCTGCATTGCAAGGCGGGTTCCTCCTTCCGAATACTCCAAGGTTTCCATCATGACGAACAGTGTCCGGCATCTTCATCAATGTTGTACTCCTCGGCTTCAGTGTATCAATAATGACCCTTTCCATGTGTCGAGCGAATGTGAGGAGTCGAGGCATTTTTGCATTTGCCACCCTCGGTTGTTCGGGCTAGCCGTCTATTTGAAGAGACGGGGATTCCCAGATCCAAACCTCACTCTCCCTCCTCGAGCAAGCATCCAACAGAGCGCCCAGAAAAAATCATTCCAGCATGGCCGGTCGTCGCAGCTCTTCTGCTCGCTCCCCTTGTCCCAAGCGGGAGACTGGGGACATTGTTCAGTTTCTCATAGCCGTTTGATAAAGTTACAAACTCAAGGGCTCCTCCCGCCGGCATTCATGGTCCCCGTTCAAGCCGGAGTTGCCACCTACAACGGCGGAGAACAAGCGGAGAGATTCCCCAATCCATCTCTAGAGGAGAGAATATGCTTAATTCCGCATCTGCTAAGGGGCGTCGGGTTTCCTATTCATCCATTCCTTCGTGGGCTTCTGGAGTTCTACGGCCTCCACCTGCACAATCTTACCCCAGCCTCCATACTGCATATAGCAGGGTACGTTGCCCTTTGCGAGCTATTCCTAAGCTGTGAGGCTCATTTCGGATTGTGGAAGTTGTTCTTCCTTGTCCCCCGCAACCAGGGACAATCCCTATGTCAAGTGGGCGGGGCCGAAGTATGGCATATTGCTGAGACCGGATACTTGTCCGGTACTCCCAAGAAGGCTCCAGACAACTGGGCCTCAGAGTGGTTTTATATTGATGACGCTCCTCTCCCAGATCCAATCCGGACAGGACTCCCCAAGTTCAGTAACTCTCCGCCGAGGGCACGTCTAAGCTGGCGCCCCCGAGGCCCCCAAGAAGAGGATTCCAGGGAAGTACATTTCCTGATGAATAGGATAAAGTTACTGGCCAAATCCGGACTAATGATAGTCGAGGTGACGGCAATATGTATAATGCAGGGAGTGCAACCACTTCAATATTGGAGCAATCCCATGTGGCACTACAACGGGACAGACGATGCCACCCGCTGCGGCCGTAAGGGTCCGGACTCCCCCACCGCTCTGGCAAGGATATTGTCCGACCTGTACAAAGGAGAAGAGGAGGAATTCCTCCGTATCAAACCGCGGGACGGATTCTCCATGTACAATCCCCCAAACTGGGTGAGTCGTCATTTATTTTAGCGCTTCACTTATTGTGGCGTTCTTTGCTAAAGTTACCTGCGTTGATATTTGCAAGCAAGAACTGAGGAGGGACGTGGAAGGAATCACCAGCCCTTCTCTGTAGCCAGAGGACCCCGAAAGGGCCCTGGATCCAGGACTCAAAGAAGACCCAGATGCGGCAGTGGAGCTTTCCGACGGGATATTTTATCGGACGAGCCGTGATGGTGCCCTAGTGGCTATCACCGCCGATTATCCCGGACCATTACCTTTGTCGCATGTAAGCCAAGCCGAAAACTCTATCCTCCGAAGAGAATTCTTTCCTGATGTCACACCTTATCCCTGATATGTTGTGCTTTTTTGCAGAAGCGACGTCCGGAGCGCAGGGCCGAGCCCCTAGAGACCCATCAGCCATAGCCGTCCGGATTGGGCAGGCTCAAGAGGAAGGCGATTAGAGCCGACACGCCTCTGTAGAGGTAAGAAAACAACCTGTCATGCAATTTTGTGGTCGTTTGAAGTATAACACCGCCCTTTGTAGATCTTGGCAGGAAGAGGAGTATCCGGACTGTATCCGGAGATCCTGCCAACCACGCCTCCACCAGTCGGGCTCCACGACCAACTTCGATAAAAGACGCAGATATGCTCTCCGTCACCAATTTGGAGGTAGAGAGCGCCATGGATCATCAGCGTCGACGGGCCGTGCTTCGCAACAACATTTTTTCTGAAGAGGAGTTTAATGCCTTCAATTCCGGAGATGCATACATTCGAGCTGCTCAAGGCGGACTTGCTCGGGCGACAGTCCAGTATACCAAAGATATACGGGTAAGAAAGCTTTGATGAGCATAGATATAGTAGTAGCCCCTGAGACTTGAAATGGTTGAAACAACAATTTTAAGTATCAATTTCTGCACAGATTCTTGTTGATAAGAATGAGCAATTGGCTCGGGAGCTAGAGGAGTGCAAGACTCAACTGAGGGCCAGAGTTGCCAAGCTAGAGGAATCCCAGAAGGCCTCGTGTGGTAATATTTATCTGAATTATATAAGAATGCACCGGTTGGCAACCGGCTAGTATGACAAATTTAACAGAGAGTTCTGTAGACAACCCCGGAGTAAATCCGGAGGGCGGCGGGGAGGACGAGTCGCATCTCCAGAGGCAACTAAAGGCCGGTGAGCGCATCCTGACGCAAGTGAAGCATGATAAGAATATGCTCCAAGATGCCAATGTTCGGCTGGACGTGGAATTGAAAGACGTCCGCGCACAGCTGGCAGACTCCGTGAAGGAGAACAAAAGGCTTCGCCACGACATTTATCGTAAGTGCCTGAACGAACTTTAGTATAGTTCGGCGAGGAAGCATATTGAAAAAGTTTTGTTATGCAGGAATGCTGACGGGTTGCCCTGAGGAGGAGATGCCTGCTTCTGCAGGTGATTTACTGCAGGACCTCTCACAACTGTGCGAGCGAGCTCGGCAGGTGATGCAGGGCGTCGCGCGGTCTCTGTGGCCAGCAAGCTCCCTGCCAAACGGCATGGGGGGCTTGTGGACATGCTTTAGGGAGCACGGTGGCTCTTCCGTTTATGGAAGATATCAACCTGCCGGCAAGGTGCAAGAGAAGCGTGGGTGATCGTGAAGACGCGCTACACCAAGCTGGACCCGAACCATATGGCCGAAGTTGGACCGGCCGGGCCAGATGGGCAAGAAATTCCCGTGAGTCTGGTATATGACCAGGTGGCGTTAGCCGCAAAGTATTATCAACAGGATTGTAATCTGGATAGCCTGTTGGATGGTATAGAGGATGAATATAATCAGTCCAAATGACTGTGTAATTCGATGGACATGAGTAGCCCCTAGCCGGATTAAAAAACGTTTGTCTTGGCGGACCTTTTCGCTTCAACCCCCGGATCCTAAAGTCTGGGGTGTGTCCGAATACCCGCGCGGTTATACAAAACCGGAGTATGCGTGGAAACAAGGCGTAGGGGTCATAAGTGCTTGAACAGACAAGTACCCAACTAGTTATGTTATATTACGTGGTTAGTAAGAAACATCTTCCAGAGAGAATAGTTCCATTAAGGGTTCCTTTCCCTGGGTAAGCATGTGTCAAGGCACATTTCCAGACTGCGAACCAAAGCATAGAACACAAAACTTATGGTGATTAAAGTTATAATAAACAAAGACATCTTTTGTTCACCGAGAGAATATTCTCTTAAGGAAACTAGCTTTTGGCTTCACCCAGTCTGAGGTACACATCCGGCTCAACCGGCAGTAACAATCGCAGAGGTGCTCGCCTTAAACACATGAATAAACACAGGAGCCAGGCAACCCAGCTTGGCCACGTCTTAAGTCATATCGATGCATACAATGGTGAAGAAAAGGCACACATGGAAAAAGACACGCATGTGTGATGGGCAAGAAGCCCTTAAAGTAACTTATACTAAGCTTCCGTATAGGAAGCCCCCAGGTAAAGTTTACACACGTTGTGCGGCCGGAGTAATCCGGGAATCCGCACTGTATGAAATACTTGTGTGAAAAGAAAGAGATCGAGAAAGGAAAAAAGGAGGGAGCATAATTGAAAAAGGAGGGTTAAGTAGACGAACACTAAGTTCGGCGCTTAGGCGTAGAATCTCCGGAGTCTGGCCGCGTTCCATGGGTTCGGCTCGAGTCTGTTATCAGATGCATTACATAGGCCGTACGCTCCTCCAGTGAGAACTTTGTTGATTATGAAGGGGCCTTGCCACTTGGGTTTGAGCTTGTCCTTCTTCTTCTCTGGTAAGCATAGAATGAGTTCGCCAATATTGTAAGTTTTGGCCCGTACTTCTCTGCTTTGGTATCGTCGAGCTTGTTGCTGATAGAATGCGGAACAGGCCTTAGCGACATCACGCTCCTCCTCCAAGCCGTCCAAGTTATCCTGCCGATCTAACTCGGCTTCCTTCTCTTCGTACATACGTACGGGTGGCGAGTCATGTATTATGTCGCATGGTAGTACTGCTTCCGCGCCGTACACCATAAAAAAAGGGGTGTATCCGGTGGTGCGATTTAGCGTGGTTCGCAGCCCCCAGAGTATGGAGTCGAGCTCCTCGACCCACTGAGTATCCGACTCTGTCAAGGATCGCACTAGTATGGGTTTGATGCCGCTCATAATAAGACCATTTGCCCGTTCGACCTGGCCATTTGTTTGAGGATGGTAGACGGAAGCATAGTCGAGCTTAATGCCCATTTTGCCGCACCAAGATTTCACTTCATCGGCTGTGAAATTCGAGCCATTATCGGTGATGATGCTGTGGGGGACACCGTATCGGTGTACGACCCCGGAAATAAAGTCTATAACTGGTCCGGATTCGGTCGTTTTCACTGGTTTGGCTTCTATCCATTTGGTGAACTTGTCAACCATGACCAATAAGTATTTTTTCTTATGGCTTCCCCCTTTAAGGGATCCAACCATATCCAACCCCCAGACCACGAAGGGCCAAGTTATGGGGATTGTTTGGAGAGCGGTAGGGGGCATGTGGCTCTGATTGGCGAAGAGCTGGCAACCGACGCAATGTTGGACAAGGTCTTGTCCGTCTGCTTGGGCTGTCGGCCAATAGAAACCTGTACGCAAGGCCTTGCTGACTAGTGCTCGAGCCGCAGTGTGGTGCCCTCCCAGTCCGGCATGGATTTCAGCCAAGAGCTGTCGCCCTTCCTCTTCGGAGATGCACCTTTGGAGCACTCCGGTAGCACTTTTCTTATAGACCTCTCCTTCATGGACTTTGTAAGCTTTAGAACGCCGGACAATGCAGCGTGCTTCATTTTGGTGTTCAGGGAGCTCCTGCCTATTTAGGTAGGCCAAGAAAGGCTCAGTCCACGAGGCGATGACAGCCATTATCTCGTGGGTTGACGATGTTATTTCGGTGGCAGAACCTCCGACTATGTCTGATATTTCAGAATCTAGGGATGTATTCGGATCCGTGTTGGTGTGGCCCGACTGCCCATCCCATACCACGGATGGCTTGGACAGCCTTTCCGGGAATATGTTAGGTGGGACGGGGTCGCGTTTAGCGCCGATGCATGCAAGGACATCTGCCGCTTGATTGTTTTCTCGAGCCACATGGTGGAATTCGAGCCCCTCGAACCGAGCTGACATTTTAAGGACGGCATTACGATAGGCTGCCATTTTTGGATCCTTGGCATCAAAGTCTCCATTTATTTTTGATATTGCGAGGTTTGAATCCCCGCGTACCTCTAGGCGTTGAATGCCCATAGAGACTGCCATCCGGAGACCGTGCAATAGAGCCTCATATTCGGTTGCATTGTTGGAGTCTGTGTATAATATTTGAAGGACGTACTGGATCGTGTCCCCGGTGGGAGAAGTCAGGACTACACCTGCCCCCAATCCGGCCAACATTTTAGAGCCGTCAAAGTGCATGATCCAGTTGGAGTACGTGTCGTACTCTTTAGGGAATTCGGCTTCCGTCCATTCGGCGATGAAGTCGGCTAATACTTGTGACTTGATAGCCTACCGAGGCTTGTACGTTATGTCAAACGGAAGGAGTCGATGGCCCATTTAGCAATACGGCCCATGGCATCGCGGTTATTAATTATATCATTGAGGGGTACTTCGGAGGCCACCCTAATCGAACACTCTCGAAAGTAGTGTCGTAACTTTCGGGATGCCATGAAGACTGCGTATGCAATTTTTTGGTAGTGTGGGTATCGGGATTTGCAGGGGGTGAGGACCGTGGATACGTAATAAACCGGCTTCTGTAGCGGGAATTTGTATCCGTCAGCCTCTCATTCGACAACGAGTGCTGCGCTTACAACTTGATGTGTTGTAGCTATGTACAGCAGCATAGGTTCGCCGGCAAATGGCGCTGTTAGGACTGGATTACTGGCCAATAAGGTCTTTATTTCATCTAGTCCGGCCACGGCTGCATCCGTCCACACGAAGTGTTCGGTGCGTCGAAGGAGGCGATAAAGAAGCAATGCCTTTTCTCCTAGCCTGGAGATAAAGCGGCTCAAAGCAACCACGCATCCAGCTAATTTCTGGATATGTTTGAGGTCTGTTGGTATAGCCAACTGTGACGAAGCTCATATTTTTGCCGGATTAGGTTCAATTCCTCTGTTGGAAACGATGAAGCCCAGCAGTTTTCTAGAGGGGACGCTGAAAACGCATTTCTCCGGATTCAGCTTGATGTCGTATGTTCGTAAGTTCTCGAACGTAAGCCTCAAGTCATTAATTGAGGTTTCGACGTGTCTTCTTTTTACGACGATCTTGTCCACATATGCCTCCACTACTTTGCCGATTTGCTTTTCTAGGCATGTTTGAATCATGCGTTGATAGGTTGCTCCGGCTTTCTTAAGCCCGAAAGGCATAGTGTTGAAGCAGAAAGGGCCGTATGGCGTTATGAAAGTTGTTGCAGCTTGGTCGGACTCTGCCATGTTTATTTGATGGTATCCATAGTATGCGTCGAGGAAACATAGCGAGTCGTGTCCGGCTGTGGCATCGATGATTTGATCGATGCGAGGGAGGGGAAAGGGATCCTTGGGGCAAGCCTTGTTAAGGTCTTTGAAGTCGACGCACAGGCGCCAGGATTTGTCCTTCTTTGGTACCATTACAGGGTTCTCCAGCCAATCCGGATGTTTGATATCTCTAATGAATCCGGCCTCAAGTAACTTGGCTAGCTCCTCCCCCATGGCTTGCCATTTGGGCTCTGAAAATCGCCTTAGGGTCTGTTTAACAAGTTTGTATCCCTTTAGTATGTTAAGGTTGTGTTCGTCCAATCCACGTGGGATGCTTGGCATGTCCGATGGGTGCCAGGCGAAGATATCCCAGTTCTCGCGTAAGAAGTCGCGCAGTGCAGCGTCCATAGTGGGGTTCAATTGTGTCCTGATGGAAGCTGTCTTCATGGGGTCCGTTGGGTGGACTTGGAATTTAACTATCTCCTCTGCGGGTTTGAATGAGGTGGACCTTGGTCGCTTGTCGAGTATCACGTCGAACCTGTCCACGGTGGTGCGTAGCGTGGTTAATTCTTCGGCCGCTAGGGCTTCAGATAATGCTTCCAAGGCCGGCGCTGCGGTTTTGTTTTCGGCGCAGAGTGCGACATCTGGATCACTAGCTAGAGTGATGATTCCATTGGGTCCGGGCATTTTAAGCTTCATGTACCCGTAATGGGGTACGGCTTGAAAGCTTGCAAACACGTCCCGCCCTAGAAGGGTGTGGTATCCGCTGTTGAAGGGAGCCACTTGGAATGTGATTTCTTCGGACCTATAATTCTCTGGGGTGCCGAATACCACGTCGAGTGTGATTTTTCCCGCACACCGAGCCTCCCGACTAGGGATAATTCCCCTGAAGGCCGTGCCACTTTGCTCAACGTGGTTTTTGTCAATCTCCATCTTTTTGAGGGTTTCTTCATAGATTAGGTTTAATCCGCTTCCGTCGTCCATGAGTACTTTAGTGAGCCGAAAGCCATCCACTATTGGGCTGAGGAACAGAGCGGCCGGCGCTCGGACGGATTGGAATTGGGGTTCATCACTGGCATTAAAGGTTATAGCAGTGTCGTTCCACGGATTTACTTTTGCCACATGGCAAATTTCAACCGAGCTTCGGTCCGCTCGCTTGCGCCTATTGTTTGAGGCGAAGGTCTCGAAGACCGTCAGCATCGTATTGAGTTCTTTGGCGGGATGTGGTTCTGCTTTATGGCTCTCGAGGAGATCCTCGCCACTCTTAGCTACCTGCCGGAGTATCCAACATGCTCTAAGGCTATGGGTCGGCGTAGCGTCCGGCATGCTGTGAAGCTTACATGGCCCGTTGAGCCATCCTTCCAATACGGTTCCATGCCCTGGGGCGGGTTTTGGTTTCTTGGGAATTGAGTTGGTCGACTTATGAGAGTCCGGCCGTTTAGTTAGGACAAAGGTTCCGGTGAGGGCCGTACTATCCCAAAATTATGTCTAGGTTTTCCAGGCACTTTTCATCGCACAATCATTTCGTACTATGGTTGCCAAGTCTGCAAAGTGCTCTATGTCATGGCGACTTATAGCATTAAGGAGTCCTTTGTTCGTGCAGTTTCTGCAGAAAAGGGAGACTACGTCCTCCTCGCGGCAGTCCTTGACCTTATTAAGAGCAAGGAGAAATCTGGCCCAGTAATGATGTACCATCTCCTAGGGCTCCTGCCGGACACGGGAGAGATGGATTAAGTCCGAGCGGGCGTCACTGGCTGAAGCCGGATTTTGATTCGATCTGACGCCCGAAGTACCGAGCCTGACAGTTCGGGATCTGGAGTATTACCTAATCCCTTTAGTCCAGCGCCCGATTCTAAGTCCGGAACCTGTGTCATGTGGTCCTTTGGGTGGGCGTTCGGCTCACTGGATTCGGTGATCCGAACATAATCCATCCTCAAAGTTGAGGGGCGGCCCACGTGTGATTCCTCCACTACCGCTATCTCGTGGGTGGCCGGCGGGGATCTAATGTCCCTCTGATCGGGTTTAAGCCCAATCTGGTCATATTCCATAGTGACTCCCAAGCCGGCGATGCGATCCAAGAGTTCGTTAAGAGAGGAGAGCTCCATCAGATCCATCTGTTCGGAAAGCTCCGAACCAATGTGAAGGTTATGCGTGATGACCTGAGAGGCCATCGTTGGCGCGACAGCTGATGGGGCGGTCATAATGAAGCCGCCAAGCCGGAGAGTCTGGCCTACAGCCAGCGCTCCCCCAGAAGTGATATCGTCCTTGACAACGAGACAAGCCATCGAGCCCTTGCAGCGGCGACATAGAGGAACTCTCAATGAAAGCACCAACGTCGGTGTCAAAATCGGAGGATCTCGGGTAGGGGGTCCCGATCTGTGCGTCTTAGGCTGATGGTAACAAGAAGCAAGGGACACAATGTTTACCCAGGTTCGGGCCCTCTTGATGGAGGTAAAACCCTACTTCCTGCTTGATTAATATTGAAGATATGTGGAATACAAGAGTAGATCTACCATGAGATGGTAGAGGCTAAACCCTAAGAGCTAGCCTATGATGGTATGATTGTAATTGTGATCGGCCTTCTAAGGACCATCCCCTCCATTTTATATAGACACCGGAGGGCTAGGGTTTACATGGAGTCGGTTTACAAGGAAGGAAACATAATATCCGGATTGCTAAGCTTGTCTACCACGCAAAGGAGAGTCCCATCCGGACACGAGCCGAAGTCTTGAGTCTTGTATCTTGACGCTTCTATAGTCCGGACGATGTATATAGTCCGGCTGTCCAGATACCCCCTTATCCAGGACTCCCTCAGTGGACGCCTAGGGGGGCCAGGAGACAGGGGGCGCGCCCAGGAGGGGTGGGCGCGCCCTCCTATCTTCTGGCCGCCTTGATTTCTTCTTGACTTGCACTCCAAGTCCTCTGGATCACGTTCGTTCCAAAAATCACGCTCCCGAAGGTTTCATTCCGTTTGGACTCCGTTTGATATTCCTTTTCTTCGAAATACTGAAATAGGCACAAAAAACAGCCATACGGGCTAGGCCTCCGGTTAGTAGGTTAGTCCCAAAAACGATATAAATATGTAAAATAAAGCCCATAAACATCCAAAAGGGGTAATATAATAGCATGGAACAATCAAAAATTATAGATACGTTGGAGCTGTATCAGTAAGGTGGCCATATCACATGATAGCTCCATACAAAATGTCATGCTCGTTGAATCTCTTGGATACAATTCAATTTCAGTATCTAGACTTGCTAATTTTGGTTTCAATTTCCTATTCACTGAAGTAGATTGCCAAGTGTTTCGTAGAGATAATCATAAAATGGTCTTTACCAGTATACGTAGAGGTGATCTTTACATTGTTGATTTCACTAAAAAGGCTCAACCTAGAACTTGCTTTATTGCTAAATCCTCTAAAGGCTGGTTATGGCATAGACGATTAGGTCATGTGGGCATGCGAAACCTTGACAAGCTTATTAAAGGAAATCATATCCTTGGCGTTAACGATGTCATATTTGATAAAGATAGACTTTGCAGTGCTTGTCAAGCAGGTAAACAGGTTGGAGGAAGGCATCCCGTGAAGAACATCATGACCACAAGGAGGCCACTCGAGCTACTTCACATAGATCTTTTTGGTCCCAACGCCTACAAAAGTCTCAGTGGAAATTCTTTTGGTCTAGTTATAGTTGATGATTTTTCAAGATTTACGTGGGTGTTCTTTCTCGATGATAAATCGCAGGTCCAAAAGATCTTCAAAAACTTCGCTAGAAAGGCCCAAAATCAATTTGAAGTGAAGATCAAGAAGGTTCGCAGCGACAACGGAACGGAGTTCAAGAACGCAAATGTGGACACCTTTCTTGACGAAGAAGGGATTTCACATGAGTTCTCGGCTACGTACACAGCTTAACAAAATGGAGTTGTTGAGAGGAAGAACCGGACGCTCATCGAAATGGCGAGAACGATGCTTGATGAGTACAAGACGCCGAAGCACTTTTGGGCGGAAGCGATTGAGACATCTTGCCACGCAACAAATTGCTTGTATCTTCACAAGCTACTCGTCAAGACGGCGTACGAGCTCCTCACCGGTAACAAACCCCAAGTTGGATACTTTTGGGTATTTGGCTCAAAGTGCTACATTCTTGATAAGCATCGTTGTTCTAAACTTGCTCCTAAGTCTCATGAAGGTTTCCTACTTGGTTATGGATCAAACTCTCACACTTACCGTGTCTACAATAATTTCACCCGAAAGGTTGAAGAGACGGTAGATGTGAAGTTTGATGAATCTAACGGCTCGCAAGTAGAGCAATTGCCAATCGATGTAGGAGACACAGACCCTACAGAAGCAATCCAAGACTTGTCTATTGGCAAGATTCGTCCAACGGAGGTGAAGGAGAGTACCTCGTCCATCCAAGTGGAATCTTCTACCTCACGACAAGGTGAACCAAGAGTTGATACGGAAGCATCAACAAGTGGGACACACCAAGATGAAGAAAACGAGGAAGTGTACCAAGATGAACGCCAACAACCCCCTTCTACACCACGACAAGAGAACGACAACGTCAACAATGAGATTAAGAAGATGTTCCACCTAGATCCAAGCAAAAGCTTTCACGAGTTCGACAAGAGTTGCTAAAGACCATCCCGTCGAGCAAATCTACAATGATATCCAAACCGGGAGAATCACTCGCTCTAAAACACATTTAGCTAACTTTTGTGAACACTATTCATTCATCTCTAGCATTGAACCTATGAAGGTGGAAGAAGCTTAGGAAGATCCGGATTGGATAAACGCCATGCATGAAGAGCTACACAACTTTGAGAGAAATCAAGTTTGGACATTGGTTGAGAAGCCGACAACAACCACAACATCATCGGTACCAAATGGGTGTTTCGTAACAAGCAAGATGAAGATGGACAAGTAGTTCGCAACAAAGCATGTCTCATCACCCAAGGCTACACTCAAGTCGAAGGTATGCACTATGGTGAGACATATGCCCCCGTTGCTAGACTTGAGTCCATTCGCATCTTACTTGCCTATGCTAATCACCAGGATATTACCTTGTACTAAATGGACATTCAAAGTGGTTTTCTAAATGGTGAAATAGAGGAGGAAGTTTATGTTAAGCAACCTCCCGGATTTGTCAATCCTAAGAAACCTAATCATGTTTACAAACTTCACAAAGCTCTTTATGGTCTTAAACAAGCTCCTAGAGCATGGTATAAATGCTTGACCAAGTTCCTTATTGAAAAAGGCTTTGAAATTGGAAAAATGACTCTACTCTTTTTACTAAAAGGGTTAATGGAGAACTATTTGTGTGCCAAATCTATGTTGATGATATTATATTTGGTTCAACTAACCCTCACTTTAGTGAGAAGTTTGGACAGCTAATGTCGAAAAAGTTTGAGATGTCTATGATGAGTGAACTCAAGTTCTTTCTCGGTTTGCAAATAAAGCAAACTAAGGAAGGTACCTTTGTCTCTCAAACAAAGTACACCAAGAAATTATTCAAGAAGTTCAATATGCAAGAATGTAAAGGTATGACTACACCCATGCCTACTAGTGGACATCTTGATTTGACCAAAGATGGTGAACCGGTTGATCAAAAGGTTTACCGCTCTATGATTGGTTCATTGTTATATCTATGTGCTTCTCGTCCCGATATTATGCTAAGTGTGTGCATGTGTGCACGATATCAAGCCGCCCCTAAAGAATGTCATCTTAAGGCCGTGAAAAGGATAGTGAGATACTTAATCCATACACCAAATTTTGGCATTTGGTATCCGAAGAGGGCCTCTTTCAATCTTGTTGGCTACTCCGACTCGGACTATGCCGGTGACAAGGTTGATAGAAAGTCCACTTCGGACACCTGTCAATTTCTTGGCAGATCTCTTGTGTCTTGGTCTTCCAAGAAACAATACTCGGTATCCTTATGCACCGCCGAAGCAGAATACATTGCCGCTGGTTCATGTTGTGCTCAATTACTTTGGATGACCCAAACTCTTAAAGATTATGGTATATATTTGAAACATGTTCCATTGCTTTGCGACAATGAAAGTGCTATGAAGATTGATCACAATCCCGTCCAACACTCTCGAACTAAGCATATTGAAGTTCATCGTCATTTCATTCGAGATCATGTTGCCAAAGGGGACATTAATCTTAAACATGTTCACACCGATAAGCAATTAGCAGATATTTTCACTAAACCACTTGATGAGAAAGTGTTTTGCAGGTTAAGAGGTGAATTGAACATCATTGATGCTTCAAACTTGGAGTAGGAACTCCATTTGATACATGCAAGACATGAGCCTATGACTAATCCTTGATATTTCTCTTATGATGATAATCTTATGTCTTGGATATATTTGCACCTTACATGTATCTAACCCGTGTAGGTACTTGGATGAATCTAAATCTATGAGATTGCCACTCACTCACATCTTGAGCAATCTCTACATTACCAAGTCTCTACACAATGGTGGTTGAAGACAAGGAAGCACGAAACCACTCAAACATATACTTTAACAAATTTATTATTGAGATTCATGATTGTCATTTTGGATACACAAGTGCTCTTCCTTGCAAAACTAACACATGTAGGTAGATGAACTCAAATTCCAAAGTGGTGCTCCCAACTCTTGATGAGCTACATCAACCTTGAGCAACCCACATAAGTTCAACTACATGATCACGATCAACACCACCACCCAAGGTATGTTATTCCGTCTTAGAGAAGCTTTACTCCAGTTCATGAGTCAAAGCAACTCGACAAGATGTGAATACATCGAGATGCTTAAACGAAAAATGGTAACTCCATTTTGAGCTTAACGATGAGTATGACCCATGATCAAGTGATCTCACTTGACTCCTAAGTCAATATACTCTAACATAGGTGACTTTGTCGCCGACCAACTCTAGATGAAGCTTTCTTGTATTATTCTCTGTGCTCTTGCATTTGTCTCATGCATGTTTGTTTCCCCTTTCAAAAAAAAACTTCATCTAGATTTCTTCTCTGTTTCTTTTTATTCTCCATTCCTTGCATCCAATTCATTGCAAATCTTTCAGTTAATTCCTTGCAAATCCTTATGAGACCTTACTTGTTTAGAGAGCTGAGGTGACAAGTGCTTTCTCTGTGATGAACTCGGTCACACCGGTCTGTTGTTTTCGGTCCAACCGAATCCTTTCGGTGCAAGCAAAGCATAAAACTCGGAGTCACCGATTTCACAGCAGGAAAGACATTTTGCCACTTGTTTCTGCATTCTTCTTGATCCAGCTCCACTCAATGAATCTTGTCCTCTACCAGTATCACATTCAACTTGCTGCTTTGCTCTGTGACTCAAGGACCAAACCCATTCATGACAAAAATCCAGAAGGACCCTTCTTGTAAATTGATGTCAAAGGGGGGGAGAGAGAGATCACATCAAAGCTTAATCATATCTATAGGGGGAGAGATTACTCAAGGGGAGAGAGAGTAATCATCAAGGACCCCGGATGCTTAGTATTCAAGAGGAGAGAAGTCACATGTCTTCAAGAGGGGAAAGACATGTTCATATTTGTTTGTTTGTTTGCATTAGCTCTGTTTATTTTGGTTGAGCTCTGGGTTTCTATTCCCTATCTTCTCCCAGTATACCATGCTCGATTCAGGGGGATCAGGACATCTAAGGGAAGGAAATCCTTAAATTCATTGCACATCTTTACCTTTGGGGACATGTCTATGTTCAATGTGGTACTTAGTACTCACTCTACATGTCATCCCAATCTTGGTTCTCTTGTGGTTTCTTTTGTTTGCTCTGGCTAGTAGGTGCATCTGTGTTATCTAACCTTGTTTACGCAGGTTCATTCCATCCTAAGCCAAGTCAAGACCACAAGGTAAGTATGCATCACAGTAGTGTGTATGAGGATCTCTTGCTGATGTACATACTGTTTGCAAGAAGGACTCATGAGCATGAAGGTACATTTCCCATATTCACATATTTTGCTCTGATGCATATAGCCAAGATACATGTAACACATTTCTTACTCTGTCATGCTTATGCATTCACACGCTCCTATATTCCATATTTACATGATTTCATACATGTAGGGGGAGCCTATGCATGTTACATGTCTTTCCAAAGCTTTACTTGTTATTTTCTGTATCTTTATCCAAAACTTTGATGTATGGTGTCATCAATTACCAAAAAGGGGGAGATTGAAAGCACAAGTGCTCCCTGGGTGATGTTGGTAATTTATGTCAACATATCTTTCGTTGGCCTAATAATTTTACCTAGTATGTTTCACATAAGTTCAACAATGAAGTGGCATGGACTAGAGGATGTGGAACCCCTTCAAGATGTTAAGGACAAAGGATTGGCTCAAGCTCCAAGCTCAAGACTCTACATTTTTTATTTTAGTGATCCAAGATCACATTGAGTCTATAGGAAAAGCCAATACTATCAAGAGGGGATGAGGTGTTGCTTAATGACTTGCTTGCTCAAAGTGCTTAGTGATATGCTCCAAAGCCCTCAACTACTTTCTCATATCCACATATGACCCAAACCAAAAGTCTAACTCGGCCCCACTGATTCTTTCTATCCGGCGCCACCGAGTTCAGATGTCATAGCCACTGCCACAAACCCTAATCAAGTTGGTCTCACCGATAGGGATCTCGGTATCACCGAGATGGGATTGTAATCTCTCTGTATGAGTCCATTACCAAAATCGGTCACACCGAGTTTGTGTAATTGGTCCTACTGAGATTACAATGCAAACTCTCTGTTCCTCTTTGTAACATTTCGGTCCAACCGAGATGAGCGAATCGGTCCCACCGAGTTTGCCTGACCTACCCTATGTGTGTCCATTACCAAAATCGGTCTCACCAAGTTTGTGTAATCAGTCTCACTGTGTTGCATGTCGGTCCCACCGAAAATCCTAATGGTCACATTATTTGCTAAATCTGTCCGACCAAGTTTGACGATTCGGTCCCACCGAGATTGGCAAGTTGTGCATAATGGTTATATTTTGTGTGGAGGCTATATATACGCCTCCACCCACTCTTCATTCGTGAAGAGAGCCATCAGAACGTGTGAATCTTGATCTCTAGCCTTCCTGAGAGAGAACCACCGAATCATGTGTTGAGACCAAGATATTCCATCCATACCATATGAATCTTGATCTCTAGCCTTCCCCAAGTTGCTTTCCACTCAAATCTTCTTTCCACCAAATCCAAATCCTGTGAGAGAGAGTTGAGTGTTGGGGGGACTATCATTTGAAGCACAAGAGCAAGGAGTTCATCATCAACACACCGTTTGTTACTTCTTGGAGAGTGGTGTCTCCTAGATTGGCTAGGTGTCACTTGGGAGCCTCCAAGAAGATTGTGGAGTTGAACCAAGGAGTTTGTAAGGGCAAGGAGGTCACCTACTTTGTGAAGATCTACCCTAGTGAGGCAAGTCCTTCGTGGGTGACGGCCATGGTGGGATAGACAAGCTTGCTTCTTCGTGGACCCTTCGTGGGTGGAGCCCTCCGTGGACTTGCGCAGTTGTTACCCTTCGTGGGTTGAAGTCTCCATCAACGTGGATATACGATAGCACCACCTATCGGAACCACGACAAAAACATCTGTGTCTCCAATTGCGTTTGCACACTCCAATCCCATCTCTTTACATTCTTGCAAGTTGCATGCTTTACTTTCCGCTGCTCATATACTCTTTGCATGGTTGCTTGATATGTATTGTGATTGTTAAACTTGTGCCAAAACTCCACTTCAACTAAAAGAAATAAAAACTGCAACTTTTCTCACTTAGTGTCTAATCACCCCCCTCTAGACACCTCTTCTTGATCCTTTCACTCTTGTAACACTTTATTTATGATTGTTAGCATTCAAATTTGCAGGATCCAACTGAAACTTCATTGGCACAACAGGTATGTTTTCAGAAACTTCCTTGTTTACCTGGTTTGCTGCTGCAACTTATTGCTGTAATCATCCTACCAACTTCAAGTTTTCAGGATCCAATTGGAAGTCCAATTGCACAGCAGGTACATTTTCAAAAATATATGTAACATGTTTGCTGCTGTAACTTGTTGCTCTAATCAAGTTACTGACTACTCAACTTTTTAGGATTAAAGAGAACATCCAATTACACAACATGTTCCTTTTGCAAAACTTGTTTGTTTAACTGCTTTGCTTCTACAACCGGTTTCTCTAATCACGTTACTAGGTACTCAACTTTTTAGGATCCAAGAGATGCTCCAATGCCACAACAGGTTCCTTTTGCAAAACCTTTTTGTTTAACTACTTTGCCGCTACAACCAGTTGTTGTAATCACGTTACTGGCTAATAAACTCTTCAGCGTCCAAGAGAAACTCCAATGCCACAACAGGTACCTTTTGCAAAACTTGTTTGTTTAACTGCTTTGTTGCTGCAACCGGTTACATGATGTAATAACTACTTTTCAGCATCCAATTGAAACTCTTTAATTCCTAGTTTGTTTAACTGGTTTGTTGTTCTAACTCCTAGTTGAGATGTTTTGCTAACTTCAACTTTTCAGAATCCAATCGGAACTTTAATGAAAAAACAGTTAGTCCAAGATCAAAGAGCGAGGTCCCCATGGACGTTGTATCTTCCCAAAGTAGTGGCACCGTCCCTATTCTGCATCATGAAATGCCAACTGCTGATGCTCTAGAGGCTAAACTATTGGTAGAAATAGATTTTGCTTCTGCACTTAGAGATGAAGTTGATAGGTTGAGGAAGCAAAGAACACAATCAAAAGCAGTACTCCAAACATCCATTAAATATTTGGTGGATTTGAAAATGAAGCAAGCTGAGACTAACCACATTGTTAAGGTCCTGAAGTAAAAAGGAAATTAAATTCCCACTTGGTAAATCATAGGTGAAATGTTCTTTCCACCGTTGAATAACCTTTGTGTTGTTTTTCATGTAATCGATCAAACCATTTGTTTTAGAGATCATGTATTAATTCTTTTTGTTTTTTGGTTTGTAATTTTTTAGCATGAGTCTGTATTAATCGATAAGACTCTCAGACATTTCATTTTGATTGTTGTGCCAGACCTACCAATATGCCGATCAGGCTGAATGTGCATTCAACAATAATAGTAGTATAGGTGGTCCTTACGTGGCACGCATCTGAGAGGGCCAAGATGTTGTACTAGCTTCGCTAAAAAAATGATGCTCTTCTGGCAAAAGAAGTACAATGGCCTGGCTTATGTATGTTAGTTGATATTATTGATCTACATACTCTATAAGTGTTTATATATCTGTTAGTTTTGTATGTTATTGGTTGATTGACTCAGTATTTTGAATCTTGAGACATCGCTTGTGTACATATCTAAATGGGAGTACACATTGTGCCGCGTGTGACACTTCAGTTGGACATAAAGTGGTTTCAAATATTTGAATTCACCTTAAACTGGATTCTAGCTTCTGAATTCGAGTCTCGGCATTTGTAAATCATATTCATATATGATAGTGGAATACATCTTTGTTGTGCTTTTGAAGATATATAAAAAACACATAGAATGATTTATAAAGATTCGTATAAGAATACAAAATGGATTCCAATTTAGTTGCCAAGGTAAATGTGGATGCTTATTGTCCCAAAATTTGAAAGAAGTGGCAAAATATCCACTCCCACATCGGCTGCCCGAAGCCAGTGTTTGTGAGATGGAAATTACTGTGTACCCCTTACACAGACAATCCATCGGCTTGATTTCCACTGCTCTCAATAGGGGTAGGTTAGTAACTTCAATTAGACAAGACATGACCGCCTTTGAGCCCATTCAGACACGGTAGGCGTCAAAGCACATTTGATTCAAGCTCGTCCGAAAGACCTCTATCTCTACCTCAATTTTCCCATTCATACATGGTCGGCAGCAAAAGAAACTCGACTCGGCCAAAATCGATGTAGGCAAATATTTTCAATTGGGTAGGTTTTCTAACTTCACTCAAACGTGACACAACCGACCTACCTGTCAGCCCCGTTCATACACCATGGGTGCCAACTGTGGGCGTCAAAACACCCTCTCGTCACCTGAAATCGCTTTGGGAAAATATTGGGGAAATGCGAGATTACCGTCCTATCCCCAACCGACGAGATGTCCAAATTTTAAACGGGGGCTAAGTTCATAACTTTCCCATATTTCAGACAGGTGTGTCCCAAAAACATGGTTTCCTATACATCTCGCTCCATTTTCTCATTCATACACCGTCCGCGTTGGAACACCATCCCCACACCAGCCTCCTCCGTCTGCCACCCCATCCATCGCCGCCGTCCTCCACCATTTCGGAGCGCCTACCAACACCGCGTCGTCCACTACTAGAGATGGACGTTTCTCATCCCCGACGACGGACCAGGAGCCTTGCATTGTGTCCTCTCGCTTCATCGGCGCCGTCCTCCTCCTTGCCGGGCCGCTCCCACGACCTTCTCGTCCACTTCAACGGGACTTATCCCCCGATGCACCCATCTATTGTCGCATATCTGCTTCAATGCCACCGACAGCCATCGCACACCCGATGCCTACGTGATGCCGCAAGAGAGGTGGTACTACTTCATATCTGCTCAACTTTTTGATCTCAACCAGAAAATAGATCGTAACTTGGTTACTATACTTTCTTTCCATCTCTTATAATTTAGTTCTTAGTTTGAAGCAAACAATGGTTGCTAAATAGCATTTCTGAGGTTTGCAGCTTTGAATCTGCCATGGCACAGTCATAATAGAGTTTTATTGATCAGGCTTAGGGTTTCCCCCTTTTATTGATCACTATACGATCAACATACGTGCTTAGTGTCATAATAGCACTGCTCCACCCATCAAGCTAAACAAGCTTAGTTGTTCAAATACGAATCTGATATTATGAAAACAAAGTCATTTAATTGGTCACCTAAATGTTCCTAATTTTGTTTCAAAAATGCATGTACGCCGCTCGGGTGTAGATCTACAGGCTGCCCATGGTGGGCCGCGGCCCACCCTGGGATTTTGTGTCATCCCAGGCTCTGATTCCCCTCTGTTCTGCTGCGCTTCCGATCTCTACTTGCCCCCAGCTGCCTGCCTCGCCGGTGACATGCCGTCCCCGGACGGCATGACTCTAGGAGGAGACGCCGGAGTAACAGGAGGTCAGGAGCCGCTCGCCCAACAGTGTCACCGTTGCCCGGGCGCACCGCCGTGCCTACCTTCCCAGTCCTACCTTCCAAATCCGTTCAGGGCCTAGGCATGCAGCAGCCACTAAGCCATCGCGATTAATCCTGAGATACGTCCTCGACACTCAATAGCCACTCCTCATCACCCATTTTCTAATTGATTCATTACTCATTAGGCCGGACTGTCATTAGGATTTGATGTGTATTGAGTGGTACCTACACTTAATGGTTCAGATGTATTTCAGTAATCTTTAGTACCTGTAAAGTTCACAGGGTTTCAAAATTCTGGCCCTAGGAACACACACTAGTAATTTGGGATTGTTTTTCATAGTGATATTGACCCAGATTACTACTACAGATCAGGTTTGTTGACAATTTTACTTGTCTTTCTTACTCATTCGATATGATATCCAATTATTCAGGTCTATTAGTTGCAAACTATAAGTGCTAGACCAATTTCCTTATTCAGATTTTGGACGGTCTCTTACTGCAGTTAAAATTCTGCATACTTGTCCTAGTAAGCTCACAAGTAATGATTGATTCACTA
The DNA here is from genome assembly GCF_018294505.1 of Triticum aestivum. Taxonomy (NCBI): domain Eukaryota; kingdom Viridiplantae; phylum Streptophyta; class Magnoliopsida; order Poales; family Poaceae; genus Triticum; species Triticum aestivum. Next base: position 351,204,662 of record NC_057813.1, read on the forward strand.
CCTCTATGCTTGCTGTAACATCTCAATTTTCTAATTTGCATGTTAATAGATCATTCATGTGCATATCATGTTTTTCCATGCATTATTTGCTTTCTCGGAAGTATTCTTTTCATTATGCAACTCAAGGCAATTTATTGGAGTGGAGATAACATGACTTCTCCCCTGTTTTAAAAATGTTCATAATGTCCGAAATGTTATCTCCAGTTATCTGATATGTTCTGGCATTTTTCATAATCTCCAAAATATTTTATTTGGGTGTTTTATTGTTGTTTGTGTGGCCTATTGCACAAAAAACTATTTTCAAAATTTCATTACATGAGGAACTAGTTGTTCCTGTAGTTATATTAGGTGTATATATTTTGCTTTGTGTATATATATTTTTTGTTTAGTTCTTATTATGTTCTTTTTAATTTAATTATATTTTAACTTTTTTTTGAGACACTCTCGCCAAGATTTATTCAAAAGTCTCAAATATTTACAGGTAAAAACAGCAATTCCCCAAGCTGGCCTAACCACACATGCCTGCCAAAATCGAGAGTTAAAACATGCTTAGCGAGATTGTGAGCCTCGAAATTTGAGCTCCTAAATTCGTGAACGACATTACAAACCGAAAAAATCCGTGAGCCTTGAAATTCGAGCTCCTAAATTCATGTACTATGGCCCCATACTCCGTCGCCGAATTCTGCTTGATGTCGTTCACCACTATCTTGCAATCCGTCGCAATCTGAATTTGATGGACATATAAGTCTTCTACAATTTCTTATCCTTCACGAACTGCCAGAGCTTCCAATGTGGTAAGGATCTGAAATAAACATGAGTTTGATCGCGGAAGCTCCCAAAAAAGCGCCATCTTGATCTCTACACACCACCGCCACCGCTCATGATCACCTACTCTTCCTACTGCTGCATCTGCATTTATTTTGGTCAGTCCTTCTGGTGGTGGAAGCCACCCCGATGGCTGAATAACAGGGACCTTGATCAACTTCGGCGCCTTCTTCCCTATGAACTCAAGATCATTCAGAAAAAAGTTGATAAAAGAATGTGTGGAAAAAGGAGTTTGATAAATGTCTTCATGGATCACTTTTCTACTAGCTCGCCAAATCGCCCACAGTGTCACCACCATGCGGCTGAATTCTTCATGCTCTAGCTTGTCATACAACATGAAGACCCAATTCTCCGAGTTCATCGTCAGGTTATCATACATGCAATCCACTGTCTCTTCAGAAGATAAAGACCACACACTTCTTGCAATTGGTCAGTCTATTAGAGCATGTTTCCATGAGTCAGGTGCAGAACAAAGGGTGCAGATCCGTGTTGTGGTCATATTATAGTGGTGTAAAACATCCAACGTTGGAAGAGGCTCGTGGCACAACCTCCATAAGAAAATCTACAGCTTGGAAGGCACTCTCAAACTCCACAAAGACGTCCAAGCCTTCTCCTCTACCGTTATGTTTGAACAACCGCCGGCTTGCTCCAGGAGTGCCTCTCGCTGCTGTTTGGTCTTCAGCAAAAATCTGTAAGCTGAAGCTACTGAAAACACACCTTTGTCGTCTTCCCCCCATGCCCAAAAGTCCCGCACATGTCTGGTACACAGCGGTATTCTGAGAATTATATCAGCATCAGCAGGGAGAAAAACAGTCTACACCTTATCTTCTCGCCAAATAGTAGAAGAACTATCGATTAATTCCGAGACTAAATGAGGTGTATCATTAACCAGAGACACAATTGGTCCCATCATTCCAGATCGAGGGATCCAATTTTGTTCCCATATTTTTGTTTCTTCTCCCGTCCCAATTCTTCTTATAAGACCCCCTGATAGAGCATCTCTTCCATCTAAAATCGCTCTCCAAATTTGAGAGGGATTATGTCCCAGTTCCGCTTCTAGTAGAGATACATTTGGGAAGTATTTGGCTTTTAAATCTCTCGCGCTCAACGTCATGGGAGCTTGAATCAATCGCCACGCTTGCCTAGTCAAGAGCGACAAGTTGAAAAGCTCAATATCAGCGCTTCGCTTCCCTGCACAGTTTCCCGCATTTTTGACACTCTTACATGGACCACAACATGCTGGAGCGACCACCCGCCGCCGAGCCGATGCACCAGAGCAGCCGCCATTCACCTCGTCGCCACCGCAGTTCGAGGGAGCCCCGTCACTGTCGAACATCATCACCACCTTCGCTGTTTGATGCTGCACCCACCCGTTACCTCACCTTCATCGGAGGACCACCGCAGCAGCGCCGCCGCCTACGCCCGAAGCCCCCGCCGTCTTCCTTTGTTTCCGGTGAGCACGCACGCGCAACAATTCTTCAACCAATCGGGCGCTGCCACGCGGCACTTTGCTACAGGACACGCACATGAGTTGCTATAGGAACCAGATATTTTCTGTTTTTTTTTGTTTTTTTTTCAGATTTCAATGGAATTTTCTTTTAGCTATATCTTTTAGTCTACAAATCCTTTTTAGGTGATTCTTTTTCCTATGCACTGACAAAAATCAGCACTTATCGCAGTACCAACTTTGCACATCTTTGCACTTTTCAAATTTGAATTCGTTCGAATTCGAATCAAACCTTCCGGAGGCCATAACTTTCAAACCGTTAGTTGGTTTTGAGCGTTTCTTTTTGCATTGTGATCTGAGTGCCATTTAGGTGATTTGTACATGTTGTTTTGCTGTTGTTATTTGATTTTTAAAATTTTCTTGCTGTTGGTTTTATTTTGGCTTTATTTGAGTTTCGGTGATTGATTTGTTGAATTGTGTGAAACGTGTAGATTGTCCGGAGTGTAATGCGAGCTATTGTCAGGAGTGTGACTTTTTGAAGCAGAACCAAGGCAAGTTACATGTTGATCATCCCTGACCTATTGTTTTCTATGCATGTAGTTATCTCACACTATAAATTTATGCATGTATAGGAATACTATATTATTGTGCTATGCTGTTGAGCTATCTCCCGTCAATGCATATCGTGGTAGTTCTAGTTTTGCTATGCTTTGTAGACGGGGTTGGTTAGTGTATACATTGAGATTATGTGAGGATTATATATATAATAGATCGAGTAGTAATTAAGGATTTAACTCACTTCAGGGCAGAATTGTATTGATGGGTGGTTTCAAGAACATCGTGGTTTATACCCTCTAAATGTAACCGGACAGCTGCCCAGGCTCAAAAAGATCAGACATGTTTAGTGACTAGTAGCTTCCACGCACAACCACTAGCTAAATGGGCTCTGGCTTAGTTCAATATGTTGTGGGATCCTCGCCCAGGTAACCTCGCAGATGTAGATATGAGTAGGTGTACCTGCTACCGGTGGGTGGAGGTGACTACTTCTGAAAGACTTCGTCTCAATCTTCGGGTTGAGTCTAGTTGGTAAAGTGTGCAAAACTCTGCAGAGTATTACAACTAATCATGATTAGCTGTGTCCCCAGTTATGGACAAATTTGAGCGACTATGCCATTACAGTTGTTGGATGATCTTGACAGATGTGACACTTAATAATATTTGTGGGAAAACTTAATAATGGGTAGGTGGAATTGGAGCTTCCAATTCAACCTTGTGTATTTAATTCTAGTAATAAAAGAACTAAATAAAAATTTGACCATTAGGTAGTTATGAGGACAAAATCAGCTTTCTGCAAAATAAACCCTCAAGTCTTCCTTTTGTTGTACTATGCATATACATGTAGGTCTACTATATTGTTACTCATGTGTAACTTGCCAATACATTCAAAGTATTGACCTATATGGCTGCAACGTCTCATGTTGTAGGATATTAAGACGAAGCGTAAGGTACCATTAGGGTCGCGAGTCTGCACTCAACATCGCCAGTGGGCTATGATTGGACTCATCGTTATTTACTGCTACTTTCCGCTGTTTGATTGAATAAAGCTAGCCAAGTGCTATGCAGATTGTTTTATTTTATACATTCTGGATCATACGTTGTAATAAATGATGAAGTTGCTATTTTGGTATTCATGTATACTATGTGTGCTAGCGAGTTCGATCAAGGGACTATAACGGTAAGCACAGAGACTCAAATCCTTCGAGGTTTGGTCATTACAGATGGCATCAGAGCAGTGTGTTGACTGTAGGACGTGACCCTACAAAATGGATTAGAAAAGCTTTAGGAGTGAAAATTATTTTTATGAACTAGTTATACTTCTTACTGTTTATTAATTAACCCCCTCAAGTATGTTGACAAATTAAGTAGGAACTAGTGTTGAGACCACCATTTATGTTTGTTTTATATTGCAACGTTATCGTGTTAGCATATCTAATTATGCCCACTTCTGTGGTATGAACATACTAGATTGTTTGCTTGATTGGTAGTTTGTTTGTTAATTTATATCTTGTCGAAATTATTCGACTATACATATATATATAATATTATCATATTGTTTATTGTTTGTTGTGTGTTTGTTGGTGTTATTCGTTGTTGTGTTTTGTTGCCTTGATCATATTATGCATATGGGTAGAATATATTTATATATACTTAGATTTTGGCCTTGTTATATCTATACCTCATCTATGCTTGCCCACCAGATGCCGCCGAGGCATGACACTAGACGCACTGCTGCAGGAGGATACAACAATGGCAATGATGTAAGTCGGTGTACAAAAGGATGGGCTCTTTCTGTACCCCTTACTTGTGCACGGGCAGTCGTAGCCATGCCTGTGGCCGGGCCCGGCAGGCAGCAGAAGACAAAACACGAAGACTACCAAGGCAGATACTGAAGTCGAGGAACAAGGAGCAGAAGGCGAGCTGGACCTCCCCCGGCAACACCCTTGCCGGGGAAATCTACGTAACACCAGCATGCCCATCACCCTTGAGCCTGAGAGTTATGAAACCATCGACAATGTTAATACCAAGATTTGGGAACACATGCCTGGTAGCATGTGGATCTTCATAGAGATTGATAACCTACGGGTCCATGTGGGACCAAAAAGACGAACACCCCCGGAAAGATCCTTGTCGGGGGCGACTATGAGGCCCCCAACAAGCCTTGCCATGGACGATTGCTAGGCTACGACCTAGCCCGTGCCCCGCAAGGGTTTGCCACCTCACCACCACTCTAGTGTGACGAACAGTGTGCCAACTAAGTAGGCGCCTGCATGGCGGTATGCAGATCTTCGTGGAGGTTCTACCATCGCGCCAACACAGCAGCTAGTTAGCTAGTGTGGCGCTGCATGCCTCGTTAGCCTGGACGTGTGTCGAAGTGAGGAGAGGCGGCGACAGATGGGATGGCTTCTGTTGTTGTCCCCGATAAAGAAAGAGGGCACGTAGGCAACGCATTAAATGCGTTTGTCCTACGGTGCCGAGCGATAAGCTCATACAATATAGCTTGCTTTCCAACTCATGTATGCCACTGTGGTGACCCCTTTATGTATAAAAGGAGTCCCAAGGCGTACAGAGGGAGGATTCGGACTTTTGGACCGTGCTGGCACCGTAGCTAGTTCAAAAGCTCAAGAACGCATATTTCCAGACAAGCAGGACTAGGGTATTACGCATCTCTGCGGCCCGAACCTGGGTAAAGACCCCCTTGTGCTCACTGCTAGCCCTGCTCTTCGTGCATCTACTCCCCCCGCCGAACGTAGGAGGGATTCCTGTGATCCCATAGGTGTTTGTTTCCCCGACATCTTTGGTGCGCCTGGTAGGGGGGATTAGTTGTGAGAATCTCGTCTATTAGTTAGTGCAGTAGTTTCTTCATCGCCATGGCTCTGAAGATGAAGGCGATCGCAACGGTCGGCCCGTCCAGAGCTGCTCCGCCCGTGCCAGCGTGGACAGGCAATGTGGCAGACGCCAGTGGTGGAGGAGATCAAGATCTCCCACGCCACCCAGATACAAGAAGCCAAGCGAGCGGCGTCGTTCGTAGTGGAGACGGCGGTCCACACACCACCACGCCTCAGGACGGGGCCGCTCTATCTACGGGTGGCGCAGGGACCTCCAAGGGCAGGAAGATGACCCCGCTAGCGCACGTGTCACGGTCCTTTCAGCTCGTGCGCGACGAACAACACCGCGATGTTGAAAACCCCGGGCATCGCCACAGCAAAAGCCCTTAGCGTCACTCTCCAAACGCGCAGGGCCGACATGCATGCCATTATGCTAGCGAAAAGGGCGCGCGGCCACAGAATCATTATGGGACTCCTTCTAATGTAGTTAGAAGTCCGAGTTCCTCCCTTTCCTCTTGCCTGCCGCTGCCACCCACACGAGCAGAAGCATTGACACAGGTGCAGCTACTCCTCGACTTTCCTCCTGCCTTGGAGAGGCAAGAAGAGTGGAGGGCTGCCATCCAAATCTTTATTGGCCATGCCAACAGGAATGGCCACCAGGAAGTAAGTCCCTCGTGGCACCGGACCGAGGAGCCGGCGTGTATAGGCAGTGGACAGGTTGGAGGCGCCACAACCATGGTGCGCTCCCCTCCACCGCGGCCGACCCATTGGGTTGACGCCCATGACAATGTGTCCACAGTGTCGTCTAACCCACGGGCGCGTTGCGACCAATGTCAATTCCTTCGAGAGCGGCTCAAGGAAGACGCTCGGACCACTATCGAGCAGCGACGGTAGGCACGTCACCAATCTTATAGTCGTGCTGGGCGTACTGCATACAGGCCTGCGCCACGGGACGCTGGTGACTTGCCCTATGCAATAACTTGTCCGGCGTTCACCCATGAGCTGCGGCAGTTCCAGTGGCCCAACACTCGTGTGTTCAAACTGGAGGTCCTGGAGAAGTACGACGGCAAGACCCATCCGTCTGAGTTCCTGAGCATTTACACCATCGCGATGCAAGCTGCCGGAGCACGAGACGACAAGGTACTTGACAACTATTTCTCGTTGGCACTCAAACCCAACATCAGGTCATGGTTGATGTATTTGCCGATAGACTCCATCTCCTCTTGGTCCGATCTGTGCCACAAGTTTGTTGGTACCTTCACGGGCGACCACGTAGCTCCTGGCTAGGCAAGCGATTTGCATGTGATCCCTCAGAGGGACGGCGAATGCTTGCGCAAGTACATACAGAGATTCAGCCGTGTGTAGTACAACATCCCCGATGTTCATCCCGCCGCTGTCATCAGTCTGTTCCATCAGATCATGTGCAATGATAAGATGCGTGAAGAGCTGGCAATGAACAGGGTTGCAGATGTTGCTGAACTGTATGTTCTGTCCGACAGGTGTGCCCGAGATGAGGAAGGAAGAAAGTACCCCGGCGAAGATGCCGACACGGGAAGTGACTCTAAAGGAGAAGATGTTGTTGGCTCGGCAAAGAAGGGCCCATTATGCAACAGGAAGCGCAAGGGAAAAACTGTGCTTGCCGTCGAGGAATCCGTCGACCCTGGCACCACCAAGAAGGCCAAGGTTGACGAAGCCAGCAAGGAGATTGTCGGGTGCAACGCCTGCCGGGCCTTGGCGGCTGCCGGCAAGTCAGAGGGCTCCGACAAGCAGTACTGCAAGATCCACCATACCAAGGGCCACGACCTCCAAAATTGCCGCCAAATGGAGCTGCTAATGGAGGAGCAAAGGGCTGAGTACGAGAGACGAGACAAGGAGAAGGGCGACGGTGGCGCTGAAGGATCTGGCAAGAAGCGCGACGGCCGAGGAGGTCGCGGCAATAAGGAGAAGCAAAAAAAATAGGCCTGCCCAGGGCCGCGACAAGAAAGAAGAGGATGACGATCATGATGATGAAGACGAGTCCACCGAGCATGAGTTTCAGAAGGCGACAGAGTCATGTGTGTTGACGGAGGTGCCTCTTTGCATTCCTCCCACCGCCAACTAAAATAGTGGGCGCGTGAGATTAATGCAACAGAACCGATGGTCGACGCCCAGAAGCCACTAAGGTGGTCCCACATGCCTACCATTTTCGACACCGAGGACCACCCTATTCGCACAACTGCGGTCGGGTGTTTGCCGTTGTCGGTATCACCAACAATATGCAACATCAAGGTGACAAAGATGTTAGTTGACGGTGGGGCCGGCCTAAACTTGATCTCGCCCAACGTAATCAAGAGGCTGCAGATCCCTGACGAAGATCTTGAGGAAACGGGTACGTTCCAAGGGATGAATCCGGGGAGGAGGCAACCCAAGGGAAAGGTCACGCTACCAGTCACGTTTGGTGGCGACCTAAACTACAGGACTAAGAGAATCATTTTCGATGTTGCGAGATCCCATTGCCATATAACGGGATCCTTGGCCGCATGATGCTGGCCAAATTCATGGCGACATCACACTATGCATAGCTGAAGATGCCCGGCCCGATGAGCATCATCACCGTCAGCTGCGACAGGAGGGATCTGCTCATTTGCGCTGATCAACTCTATCGAGAGGCACTTGCAGCGTCCGCCGCCAAGGCATCTGCTCCTGCCGCCAAGAAGAAAACCAGCAAGGCCTCGGCCGCCGGCAAGACTCCTGGCTCCGGCAAGGGTTCCTGCACTCACTCCGGCGAATGCACCTCTTTGGAGTGTTGCGTTCTCGCTGAGTATGTGCCAGAGAGCTCTACCGGCAAGTGCAAGAAGTCTAAGGCGGCCCCACCAAAAACTAAGAAGGTGCCAGTCAAGGAGGATGGCATGGACAGAGCTTTTACCATAAGCTCCACCCTTGACAGCAAATAGGAAAGCGTGCTCCTTGCCTTCTTGCGGGCGAATTTTGACGTATTTGCATGGCAAGCATCCGACATCCCTGACATTCCCAGGGAGGTGATTGAGCACCACCTTGCTGTTTGTCCCCATGCACGACCCGTCAAGTAGAAGGTCAGAAAGAAAGCTTTGGGGTGACAAGAGTTTACCATCGAGGAGATCTGGAAGTTGGAGGCGGCAGGCTTGGTCAAGGGAGTACTCCACTCTACGTGGTTGGCCAATCCAGTGGTAGTACGTAAGGCGAATGGGAAATGGAGGCTATAGATCAACTACACTGATATCAATAAAGCATGTCCAAAGGATCCTTTCCCATTGCCACATATCGACCAGATAGTGGACTCCACTTCCGGGTGCGTCCTACTGTCATTCCTTGACGCCTACTCAGGATATCATCAGATCTTCAGGAAGAAGGAAGATGAAGAAAAGACCGCGTTCATCACCCCATGTGGTACGTACTGTTTCGTACGAATGCCTTTCGGGTTGAAGAGCGCTGGTTCGACATTCCCCCGAGCAGTCCAAATTGGTTTTGAGCCCCAGCTCCATAGAAATATGGAAGCTTACATGGATGATATAGTGGTCAAAACCAAAGACAAGGCTATGCTCGTGAAGGACCTGGAAGAAACCTTTGCAAATTTACGCAAGATCAACCTCAAGCTCAACCTAGAGAAGTGCATGTTCAGCGTCCCATCCGGCAAACTTCTCGGGTTCTTTGTGTCTCAACACGGAATTGAAGCGAATCTCGACAAGATCAAATCAATTGAGCAGATTGAGGCACCCAAATGAGTCAAGGATGTCCGTAGGCTTACTGGCTATGTTGCCGCCCTAAGCAGGTTCATCTCTAAGTCTGCTGAGCACCCCCTCGCCTTTTTCAACATTTTGAAAAAGGCGGGTCCAGTGAAATGGACTCCGGAGGCAGAGGTAGCGCTGCAAGATTTCAAGAGATACGTCTCCTCTATGCCGATACTAGTCACACCCAAACCAGAAGAGCCATTGCTGCGATATTTTGCGGTAACGAATCAAGTGGTCAGTGCTACGCTGGTGGCGCATAGAGAATTGAAGAAGAGGCAATGGCGGCAGCAAGGTCGTCGGATGAGGAACCAGGGCCGGCAGGGCCTGATGCCGACAAGGCAGAACCCCCGACAGAGTCCGGTCCTAGCAAGACAAAGTCTTTGCAAGTAAGCGAAGTAAGGCAGAAGACGAAGGTGGTTTAGCACCCAATCTATTTTGTCAGCTCCCTCTTGCAGGGGGCTAGGTCAAGGTATCCTGGTATGCAGAACTTGCTTTTCGGCCTTCTTATGGCCTCGAGAAAACTGCGTCACTATTTTCAAGCACACGAGATTACCGTCGTCACTCTCCTCCCGTTGCAACAAATCTTGCACAACCTAGATGCAACGGGGAGGATTGTGGAGTGGGCGTTGGAACTGTCAAGCTTTGGCATCAAGTTTGAAAGCACTTTAACGATCAAAAGTAGAACCTTGGCAGAATTAATAGCAGAATGAACAACCGCCCGACGAAGAGGTTCAAGAAACCACCCTTCCTGGCAAAGAGGCAAGTAGTCATTGGATTATGTACTTTAATGGGGATTTCTTGTTGCAAGGTGCTGGTGCCGGCGTGCTGCTCGTCGCACCCACCGGAGAGCACCTCAATTACGTAGTCCAAATGCATTTCCCCCAAGAAAAGTTAACGAACAACACCGAAGAGTATGAGGGGCTGCTTGCCGGTCTCAGGATCATGACAGACCTTGGAATCAGGAAGCTTATTGTTAGAGGAGATTCGCAAGTTGTCGTCAAGCAAGTCAACAAGGATTATCAGACCCCACTGAGGGAGGCCTACGTGGATGAAGTGAGGAAGTTGGAAGAGTGCTTTGACGGTCTGCAAGCAGAGCATGTTCCTCGAGCAGACAACAGTGTTGCCAATACCTTGGCAAAGCGTGCTGCCTCAAGTTACCTGTGGAACCAGGTACCTTTGTGCTTCAGTTAACTCAGCCATGAATTGAACCATTAGCAGGACAGAACAAGCGAAGGAAAGCAGGCCCCGGCAAGTACTTTCCAACAGAGCTCCCAGGAGCCGCCGGCAAGGAAGTTGCCGGGTACCCCAAGTTTGCTGGGGAGCAGCAGCCTCTGGCAGAGCCACGTGCCCTTGCCATAGAGACAGTTGTCCCCGCGGCAGAAGACATGCCTTTAGTCCTTGCCGTTGAGCATCAGGCTCCAGCATGGGCGTAGCATACATTTCGTTTCCTCCAAATAGGGGCGCTCCCTGAGGAACAAGAAGAAGCAGAAAAAGTAGCCCATTGGTCAAGCATGTACTAGTTTGTGGATGATGTCCTATACAGAAGGAGACCGAATGGCGTGAAATTGAAGTGTATTCCTCGGGAGGACGGACTGGAGCTGTTGGCAGAGATTCACCGAGGCATATGTGGTTCCAACATAGGGTCAAGAGCCCTTGCTGGCAAGGCATTCCGGCAACGTTTCTTCTGGCCCACTGCCCTCCAGGATGCAACTACACTAGTAACCAAGTGTGAAGCGTGCCAGTTTCATTCAAAGAAGCTCCTTCAAACAGCCCAGGCTCTTCAAACAATTCCTCTTTCCTGGCCATTTTTGGTCTGGGGGCTCGACATACTGGGCCCCTTTCCCTGTGCTGTTGGGGGCTTTGAGTACTTGTACATTGCAATTGAAAAGTTCACAAAGTGGCCGGAAGTGGATCTAGTGAGAATGGTGACAACGCAGTCGGCCGTCAAGTTCTTCAAGGGACTCGTTTGGCATTTTGGTGTGCCAAACAGAGTCATCACCAACAACGACACACAGTTCACAAGCCGCACCTTCATGTAGTATATCCAAGACCTTGGCAGCAAAGTTTTCTTTACTTCTGTTGCTCATCCAAGATGCAATGGCCAGGCCGAAAGGGAAAATGCTGAAGTATTACGAGGCCTCAAAACAAGGACATTCGACAGGCTACACAAGTGTGGAAGGCGCTGGATTGATGAATTGCCAACAGTTCTTTGGACAATCAGAACAACACCAAATCGAGCCACTGGCCACACCCACCCTTTGCCCTGGTATATGGGGCAGAAGCAGTTCTCCCCCCGGAACTCATATACGGGTCACCTCGAGCGCTCGTTTATGATGAGCTTGAGCAAGAGCAATTGCGCCAAGATGATGCAACACTCCTTGAGGAAGATCGTCTTCAAGATGCTATGCGAGCCGCTCGCTACCAGCAAGCCTTGCACAGCTATCATAGCCGCAAGGTTCACGCCCGAAGCCTTGAGGAAGGTGACCTTGTTCTTCGGCATGTTCAATGTGCGAAGAATTCAAACAAGTTGACGCCAAAGTGGGAAGGCCCTTATCGGGTAATACGAGTCACCAGGCCCGACGCAGTCTGCGTGGAGGCCGAAGATGGCATTCCTGTGAGCAACTCCTGGAATATCGAACATCTTCGCAAGTTTTACCCATAGGTCGCGGCTGCCGGGAGCTCCATCAACCCCCTTTTGTACTGGTCTTGCCGGCAAGGCATGCCCTATGTAAAGAGCCAGACGCAGACCCTGTGCGCAGTCAGATAGCTTTTAATATGTATAGTTCCCTGCTAGTTTCCATGTTTATATATATGGGTATATACATGCGTGCTTGTCCGGGATATTGTGCTATATTAGGTCTAACCAGGTACTGACGAACCGCCAAGGTTCCGTGCTTCTGCCTTCTTCTCTTTTCAGCCACCGAGGCGACGCTCCGGCAAGACATCCAGAAGACTGCCCGACATGGTGATACCCGGCGGGTTAAACAGATAAAGTTCACCTCTTGTCCATCCATGTTCGTAACTTGTGACTTGTTCATTAGAAAACCTCGCCACTCTGTTTAGACTTAGGTGCTCCCATCCCCGACTCGAATGCTGCTTCGGTCGGGGTGGTCGCAGTAACCTTTGGTAAAAAGAGATTGGCAGGGGGCTGGACCCTGTGTCTATAACCCGGTGGATGTGACTCTCCGGTAGGCACAGAGGGCACCGGCAAGGTAGCTTGCCGGGGAAACTCATTTATTTTTATTAAAGGGGTGTTTCTCCTCTGCACGAACGTATACGTGCGTGAGTTCCCGGCAAAAGCTCATCTTTTTCATTGATATGCTGATGCGAGTACAAATGTAATGGAACATGAGCATGGGCTCGAGAGATTACATTTTCTAGAAAGTTAAGATTTGGCGAGTGCCTACAGATTGAGAAAAAGAAAAGTGCCTCGTAATCCCCGTTCTTACCCCTTTCCTCCTAGGCACAGCAAGTGAAGATGGGGACGAGCATGGGGAACTCGTTGATGGAGAGCTTGACGGGGAAGCTCGTCAACCACCGACGTCAGAGCCAGTAGGATGCAACCCCCGACAAGGCGTGCTGCCAGGGGAGAAGGCAGAGCAGATGATTGTGCTGCCACTGATGGCAGCCGGAGTTGGAGTCGTCATCCACCAGCCCGCTGTTGTCCTCATCACTGGCGATGTCCTCCTCGCCACTGTCCTTTGAGGAGGAGCTTTCATCGTCGGTGGAACTCTTCACGCAACACCCTAGGCGGATTCCTGAGCTCCCAAAGACCTTGAAGGAGAGCAGGCCATTCTCCATTAACATAAAATGGAGAACATGCTCCTCCGACAAGCTGTGGGCACGTGTGAAAGTTTTCCACCCACGGCGCAGGTACATGATGTGAGGGCGAGGGAAGCCGACATCGACCCACATGTTGTCGTTCCCGCAGCCCCTCATGTGTAGCCTAAAAGTTTGCGGCGGATCGTGCTCTAGCACTCGAGCAAACGGGGTAGGGAGGCGGAGATGGCCGCACATGCACTTATACAGCCTGATGAAGAACTCGTAAGGCTGGTCTCCGACGTGGTCGTCCATTGGAGGAGGGGCCGCCAGCGGAGGCGTAGCCTGCGCGCCATGCCGTCCTCATCTTCCCCAAGTACCAAAGCAACCTCGACCTCGTCCCCTTTCTCTCTCCCTCGTGGCAGGCTCTACCGCCGGAGCCTCTGGAGGAGGAGGAGCACACTGTCAAGCAGAAGCCCTCGTCACCGCCGTCGAAGCGCCAACGCGCCCTCTCACCATGGCAAGTGGAAGAAAGATGCCAAGCAGCCAGAGGAGAAGAAGGAGAGTGTGGGAAGGCACCTTCTCACGCCGTTTTTATAGAAGGGCGGGGCCAGAGCCAGGCATCCCATCCCAAGGGGCGGCTTCCCCGCACGACTAATGCGGCCTCCTGAAGCACAAGGAATGGGGACCGACCCGCTGCCCCAATCAGCGACATCTCGTTTCCTGCATCGATGTTAACACCCACGTCCTCCGCATCCATCGTTCTCCCTTCCCAAGGCATGGGGGACACATGGCGAGCGAGTCAGAGGCGTGGGAGCAGGTGGGATGACCGTTTTCCATCCCGTGATCGTGGGGTGCGGTGGCATGCAGGCTGCGACCCGGGTCTACTTAGTAAATGAGTAGCACCCATGCAAATCCCTCCTTTTTAATAAAGGAAGCACGGGCCGCCTCTTTACTATCGACTGCGGAATGACGCAAGCATGCTGAGGCCATCCCATGCATGACCCCCACTTCATGCGCTCGACGCGGATCGTGGGGAAGCTCAACTGGCAAAGAGATCACGGAAGATTAAGTCTCTGCCACACGTGCCCGCGCACTGCTTTGGGCCTGGCCCAACTACACCTTGCTCTCACGTGTGGCCTAGGCCCGGGGGCTTCTGTCAGTGTACAAAAGTATGGGCTCTTTCTGTCCCCCTTACTTGTGCACAGGCAGTCGTAGCCACGCCTGTGGCCGGGCCCGGCAGGGCAGCAGAAGATAAAACACTAATACTACCAAGGCAGATACTCATGTCGAGGAACAAGGAGCAGAAGGCGAGCTGGACCTCCCCCGGCAACACCCTTACCAGGGCAACCTACGCAGCACCAGCAAGCCCATCACCCTTGAGGCTAAGAGTTATGATACCATCGATAATGTTAAGACCAATATTTGGGAACGCATGCATGGTAGCATGCAGATCTTCATAGAGATTGATAACCAACCGGTCCACGTGGGACCAAAAGATGAAGACCCCGGCAAGATCCTTGCTGGGGATGACTGCAAGGCCCCGACAAGCCTTGCCGGGGATGATTGCTAGGCTGCGACCAGGCCCGCGCCTGGCAAGGGTTTGCCACCTCACCACCACTCCAGTGTGACGACCAGTGTGCCAACTAAGCAGGCGCCTGCGTGGTGGCATGCAGATCTTCGTGGAGGCTCTACCATTGCTCCAACACAACAGCTAGTTAGCCAGCATGGCACTGCATGCCTCATCAGCCTAAACGCCTGCCAAAGCGAGGAGAGGCGGCGACAGATGGGATGGCTTCTGTTGTCATCCCCGATAAAGTAAGAGGGCAAGTACGCAATGCATTAAATGTGTTTGTCCTACAGTGCTGTGCTATAAGCTCATACACTGTAGCTTGCTTTCCACCTCATGTATGCCACTTTGGCGACCCCTTTACGTATAAAAGGAGGCCCGAGGCATACATAGGGAGGATTCAGACTTTTGGACAGTGCTCGCACCGTACCTAGTTCAAAAGCTCAAGAACACATATATCCAGACAAGAAGGACTAGGGTATTACGCATCTTTGCGGCCCGAACCTAGGTAATGACCCACTTGTGCTGACTGCTAGACCTGCTCTTCGTGCAGCTACTCCCCCGGCCGAACGCATAAGAGATTCCTGTGATCCCATAGGTGTTCGTTTCCCAGACAATATAGTGCCGTACATGCAGTAGGTTCTCCAAGGACAGGCTCAGTTGATCCAGTTTCTTACTAAGAACATGGGAAACAACAACAATAACAACAACAATCCGCCGCCACCGCCACCTGTGGATATGCTTACCAGGTTCTTGAGGTTGAATCCTCAGATGTTCTCTAGTTCCCTTGAACCTATTGTGGTGATGATTGGCTCCATGCAGTCAATAGGAACCTGGAGATGGTTGGATGCACAAATGCAGAGAGAGTGAGTTTAGCCTCACATTCGTTGGAGGGTCCTACCACAGCTTGGTAAGATAATTACTTGGTCACTTATCCCATTGCTACTATCACATGGCCTCTGTTTCAGGATGGTTTCCGTGCTGGACATGTGTCTGTTGGTGCTACGAGTCTGAAAAAGAAGGAGGTTCGCAGTTTGCGCCAGGGTGGTCGCACAGTTAATGCGTATGTGGAGGAATTTAATAATCTTGCATGTTATGATCCTAATGATGTTAACACAGATGCAGCTAGGCAGGAGAAATTCTTGGAGGGCCTAACTGATGAGTTGAGCCTTCAGTTGACAGTGGCCACTTTTACGAATTGCCAGGATCTAATTGATAAGGCTATTGTGCTGGAGGGAAAGCAACATGCCATAGAGAATTGCAGGAGGAAGTAAAACAACAATAATAGGCATAATTCAGACCACATCAGAAGACCATATCATGGTAATAGAGGTAATGGACATAATCATCATGGAGGTAATGGGCATCACAATCATCATGGAGGTAATGGACACAACCATAATGGCCACCATCATCACAATGGACACAAGAGTAACAATGGTAATGGTGGAAATAATAACCAGAGCGACCAAAGTGCGCCTGTGTAGAGGGACATTAGCCAGGTTCAGTGCTACAAGTGTAGGCAGATGGGCCACTACTCCAATGCTTGACCAGGGAACAAGAATGGTAATGGGGATTCAGGAGTCAGCAAGACAAACCCCTTCCAAAAGGTTCATGTCAAACATGTTAATGTTGACAAGGTCTATAATGAACCTGATGCAGTGATTGGTAAGTTTTGATCAATTCAATACCTGCGCTTGTTCTTTTTGGTTCTGGTGCATCGCATTCATTCATATCACAGGTATTTGTTGATAAACATAAGCTTCCTACCGTAGTACTTAAGTCACCTATTCTAGTAAATTCTCCGAGGGCTGAGATGGCAGCAAGTTTGGGTTGTTTTTAGATGCCCTTGTCTATTGGGAAGCATGTTTTTCCTATAGATTTGATTATATTGAAGTCACAAGGTCTGGATATTATTTTGGGTATGGACTGGATGATCAAGTATGAGGGTCTTATTGATTGCGCCAGTCGATCTATTACTCTCAGTGCACCAGGAGGGAAGAGGATCAAATATGTATGTAAGTATAAGCGTGATCAGGTATAGGTGAACTCTCTTGAGGGGGGTAGCCCGGAAGAGGTGCCAGTTGTGAGGGATTATCCAGATGTGTTTGTAGAGGAGTTTCCAGGTATGCCACCAGATAGAGAAATTGAGTTTCTTATTGATTTAATACCAGGCACTGGACCTATTGCAATGAGACCATATAGAATGTCTCCTCAAGAGTTGGAGGAATTGAAGAACCAGATAATAGAGAATTGCAGGCATGGGGATTTATTCGCCCAAGTTCATCACCTTAGGGAGCTCGCGTTTTGTTTGTGGAGAAGAAGGATGTGACCTTGAGGATGTGTGTTGATTATCGTTCTTTGAATGAGGTAACCATTAAGAGTAAGTATCCTTTGCCTATGATAAATGATCTGTTTGACTAGTTAGAGGGAGCTACTGTGTTTTCTAAGATTGATCTTTGTTCTGGCTATCATCAATTTAAGATTTGTGAGCAAGATATTCCCAAGACTGCTTTTACTACGAGGTATGGGTTGTATGAATATACTGTTATGTCATTTGGATTGACTAACGCTCCTGCATACTTCATGAATATGATGAACAAGGTGTTTATGGAGTTCTTGGATAAATTTGTGGTTGTTTTCATTGATGATATATTGGTGTTCTCCAAGAATAAGCAAGAGCATGAGGTGCATCTTGGTTTGGTATTGGAGAAATTGAGGGAACATCAGTTGTATGCCAAGTTTAGCAAATGTGAGTTTTGGCTGGATGAGGTAGCTTTCCTTGGACATGTTGTGTCATGTAATGGAGTTGCAGTTGATCAATCTAAGGTTGCTGCAGTTATAGATTGGGAGACACCAATGCCAGTTTGGGAGATTTGCAGCTTTTTGGGCTTTGCAGGTTATTACAGGAGGTTTATTGAGAACTTTCCCAAAATTAGAAAGCCTATGACTGAATTGTTGAAGAAACAAGAGTAGAAATTTGTTTTGACTAATGAATGTGAAGCCAGCTTTTAGGAATTGAAGCAGCATTTGGTTACAGCACCAGTCTTAACTCTGCCGAATATACATAAGGACTTCCAGGTATATTGTGATGCTTCTCGACAAGGACTTGGGTGTTTTTTTATGCAGGAAGCAAAAGTTTTTTCATATACTTCATGTCATCTTAAGAATAATGAGCATAATTATCCTACACGTGATTTGGAGTTAGCCTCAGTTGTGCATGCATTGAAAACATGGAGGCCATATATTATTGGTAATCATTGTGATATATATACTTATCATAAGAGCTTGAAGTATTTTTACTCGGAAGGATTTGAACCTCAGGCAGAGGAGATGGTTGTAGCTTATTAAGGATTATGATTTGAATGTGCAGTATCATCCTGGTAAGGCTAATGTTGTTGCTGATGCATTGAGTCGTAGGAGCCATGTTAATGCAATTAATATTGATGATATGCCACCGGAGTTATGTGAACAGTTCAGGAATCTTAGGTTGGAGATGGTTCCTAAGGGATATTTAGCAACATTGGAGGTAAAGCCTACTTTGCTTGATAGGATCAGAGAAGCTCAAAAGTATGATAAGGAGATTGTTGTGATAAAAGAGAATATGACTAAAGGTAAGGCAGAAGGTCTACATGACGATGAACATGGGGGCATATGGTTTGAGAAGTGTATTTGTGTACCTCAAGATGCAGATATCAGGAAGTTGATTCTTCAGGAGGCACATGATTCACCTTATTCTATTAACCCAGGTAATACTAAGATGTATTTGGATTTGAGGGAAAGATTTTGGTGGCCTGCCTGAAGAGGGAAAATGCTGGGTATATTGCAACATGTGATGTGTGCCAGAGAGTTAAACCAGAACATCAGCAACCAACACATTTGTTACAAACATTGCCTATACCTGATTGGGAGTGGGATGAGATTGGTATGGATTTCATTACAGGTCTACCCAGGACTCGGTCAGGTTTTGATTCTATTTAGGTAGTTGTTGATCGTTTGACTAAAGTTGCTCACTTCATCGCAGTAAAAACTACTTATACTAGCGCTCAACTAGCAAAGATTTATATGTCTAAAATTGTTTGTCTGCATGGAGTTCCGAGAAAGGTAGTGTCTGATAGAGGTACTCAGTTCACATCCAAATTTTGGCGCTAGTTGCATGAATCCTTGGGCACCAGGCTGGAGTTCAGTACAACTTTCCATCCACAGATAGATGGGCAGACAAAGAGGGTAAATCAGATTTTGGAGAATATGTTGAGGGCTTGTGCTGTGGAATACGAGTCCAGTTCAGATGACAACTTACCTTATGCAGAGTTCTCATATAATAACAGCTATCAGGCCAGTCTGAAGATGGCACCATTTGAGGTATTGTATGGTAGAAAGTGCAGGACACCATTGATGTGGGATGAGGTTGGAGAGCGTTAGTTCTTTGGACCAGATTTGATCAGAGATGCTGAGGAGAAGGTCAAGTTGATTCGTGATAGACTGCAGATAGCACAATCCAAACAGAAAAGTTATGCAGATGGAAAATGTAAGAAGGTGACATATGAGGTAGGAGACCGTGCATATCTTAGAGTATCACAACTACATGGGATTAAGAGGTTTGGAATCAAGGGTAAGTTAGCACCACATTTTGTGGGGCCTTATAAGATCTTGGTGCATAGAGGATTGGTAGCTTATCAGCTGGAGTTGCCAGAATCCTTGTCAAGAGTTCATAATGTGTTTCATGTATCCCAGTTGAAGAAGTGCCATGAAGAGATGATGGATGTTCCATTGAGGAACACAATGCCACTTGAGGAAATTCATTGGAGAGTGATTTGACATATGAGGAGAAGTCTATTAAGATTCTAGAGAGAGCAGAAAGAGTTACTCGCACCAAGACAATCAAGTTCTGCAAGGTTCAGTGGGATCATCATTCAGAGGAGGAAGCTACCTGGGAACGAGGGGAAGATCTCAGGCAGGATCACCCACACCTATTTGCTAGCCAGCCCGAATCTCGAGGGTGAGATTCAATTTAAGGAGGGTAGGTTTGTAACATCCCAATTTTCTAATTTGGATGTTAATAGATCATTCATGTGCATATCATATTTTTCCATGCATTATTTGCTTTTTCGGAAGTATTCTTTTCATTATGCAGCTCAAGGCAATTTATTGGAGTGGAGATAACATGACTTATCCCTGTTTTAAAAATGTTCATGATGTCCAGAATATTATCTCCAGTTCGTCTGATATGTTCTCGTATTTTTCATAGTCTCCAAAATATTTTATTTCGGTGTTTTATTGCTCTTTGTGTGGCCTATTGCACAAAAAAATATTTTCAAAATTGCATTAGATAAGGAACTAGTTGTTTCTGTAGTGATATTAGGTGTATATATTTTACTATGTGTGTATATATTTTTTCTTTAGTTTTTATTATTTTGTTTTTCATTTAATTATATTTTAACTATAGTGGTTTCTTTAAAAAGAAAGCAGCGCTGCGCAGCGCCGCAGCACGACCCAGCAAGCCAGTCGTGGCCCACCCCGGTGCTAGCGCACCGCGGCCCATTTGGCCTACCGAATCGCGCCGCACCCCGGAGCCTTTCACCACCCCAGTCACTGACCCGCGGGTCCCTGCACCTATCTCCAACGCCGAGCTAGACGCCATCGCGCCGCGCGCACGCTAATACAGACCAGAGTCGGGTACATGTCCTCGAGCCGCCCCGAGCACGTCCGAGTGGTCTAGTTCGAGACCACGCCCCCGGAGAACCCTACCATAGCCTATTCCCCCCTCCCGCCATCCGCACGCAGCCCCAGGGTGATTTGGATCTTGCACCGGAGCTCCGCCGTCCACCGTCTTCGCTGGAGGATTCTGCCGTCGTAAGGACACCTGAAGCCGCTCCGACTGCTTCCTTCGCTTCCCTGCACGGTTTCCCGCGTTTTGACACTCTTACGGGACCACAACGTGCCAGAGCGACCACCCGCCGCAGACGCACCATAGCAGCCTCCATTCACTTCTTCGCTACCATAGTTTGAGGGAGCCCCGTCGCCGTTGAACATCATCACCACCTCCGTTGTTTGACGCCGCACCTATCCGTCACCTCACCTTCACTGGAGGACCACCGCAGCAGCGCCACCGCCTACGCCCGGAGCTTCCTCCGTCTTCCTCTGTTTTCGGTAAGCACACATGGGAAATAGCTCTTCAACCAATAGGGCGCACCCATGTGGAACTTAGCTATAGGACACGCACAAGAGTTGCTACAGGAACCAGATGTTTTTTTTGTCTTTTTAAGACTTCAATCAAATTTTCTTTTAGCTATATCTTTTAGTCTACAAATCTTTTTAGGTGATTCTTTTTCCTATGCACTCAAAAAAATCAGCACTTTATCATAGTAGCAACTTTGCACATGTTTTCACTTTTAAAATTTGAATTCGTTTGAATTTGAATCTAACCTTCTGTAGGCCATAACTTTCAAACCGTTTGTCGGTTTTGAGCGTTTCTTTTTGCATTTTGATCTGAGTGGTATTTAGGTGATTTGTACATGTTGTGTTTATGCTGCTGTTTGTTTTTTAAAAAGTTTCTTGTTGTTGCTTTTATTTTGGCTTTATTTGAGTTTTGGTGTAGATTGTCCGGAGTGCGACGCGAGCTATTGTCAGGAGTGTGACTTTCAACCAGAACCAAGGCAAGTTACATGTTGATCATCCTTTACCTATTGTTTTTCTATGCATGTAGTTATATCACACTATAAATTTATGCATGTATAGGAATACTATATTATTGTGCTATGTTGTTGAGCTATCTCCCGTCAATGCAGATTGTGGTAGTTCTAGTTTGGTATGCTTTATAGACAGGGTTTGTTCGTGTATACACTGAGCTTATGTGAGGATTATATATATAACAAATTGAGCTATCTTCTTTATCGCCTCGATCTCCTGGAGGGCCTTCTGGGCTTCGGCCTTAGCGGTTTTGGCACTCTCAAGAGCCAAGGCGAGCTCGGACTCTCGAGTCTTCGAGTCACGCCTCAAACTCTCGTGTTTCTCCATGAGAGCCTGGAGCTCTTACCCCACCTCCGCCACCTGCGCCTCCTGCTTCTCTCGCTCGGTGCGCTCCAAGGCCACACTGTTTTCGGCCTTGGACACCGCTTCCTTTAGGATCGCCACCTCGGTCGTGGTCCCTGCAACATTCATGTTGGTCATGTCATTATTTGCAACTAGGTATTTCTATATACATTTACATACGGTATTACATACCCTCCTTGTCCTCGAGCTGTTTCTTGGCACAGCCGAGCTCGTTCTCGGACCGCTCGAGGCTCTTCTTCAATGCATTGACCTCCGCAGTCAGTGCAGCAGTGGTCAGCAGTGCAGCTTGCATTCCCATATTGACATATTTATGTTAGACTCCTGCGTATATCTTTTTAGATCCTCGGCTCGGCTTTTCTTTCCGAACAACAAACTGAGCATCATGGGCTACTGTCTATGCGGTACATATTCTTACATATCTTAAAACTTACCTCAAAGCCTGTTAGAAGGCTGGTACAGGCTTCAGTCAGCCCGCTCTTGGCGGACTGAACCTTCTGAATCACCGCACTCATAACACTGCGGTGTTCCTCATCGATGGAGGCACCGTTAAGCACCTCCAGCAAATCGTCCGGTGCCTCCAGTTGGACGGAGGCCGCCGGCGTCATAGGCGTGCCCTTCTTGCGAAGGCGCCGCCTACCGGTCTCTGGAACCGTTGATAGTTCCGGAGCGGTGTCCGGCCCAGGGCCGGACTTAGATCCCTCTGGGGCTTTACCCCCTTTTGTCCTGGAGCCCGGGAGGTCGCCTTGCGGCGTCTCCAGGACCACCTCCTCCTGGTTTAGTCCCTTTTGGGACTCCACCTCGGTGTCGTCTGTAGGGAGAGGGGAGGAGGCCATCGGAAGTGAAGCGCTATTCACGTCCGACGAATCCAGGGAGCCGCATGACGAATCGCCGAGATGAGCCTTGGGCGGACTGCAGGATTGAATTCGGCGTCAGAAGGTACCATACAATAGAGGAGCGCCATAAGTTATTCTGGTATCCGGACACTTACAATTTTGCCAGGGGCTTGACCCTGGATGGCCATTCCTCCCCGTCGTCTTCGGCATCGGAGGTGTAGTCCGGCAGAAGGGTCCTCCCCTTCTTGGACCCTCCAGCCTCCCCAGTTGGGGTGGCCTTCGTTTTCTTTCCTCCCCCCGTTGGAGGGGGATAGGCCTCTTCTTCTTTCTCCTCCTCGTCCTCAGAGGCGGAGGGTGCTTCGGGGTTGTCAGGCGATGAGTCCGACACCACCAGGCGCCGGGAGCTCTTTCGAGTCCCCGTGACCTTCTTCTTGGCCTTCTTCTCCGGCACCACGTGAGGTGCCGGCACCAGCAGCTTTGTCAAACGAGCATCCGCTGGGTCTTCAGGCAGAGGAGCCGGGCAGTTGATCTGTCCGGCCTTTTTCTGCCAGTCCTGTTAAAGGGATGGGAGTTTAGATCCCGCATAGAGTCAAACTATGGAAAACAAATACCCCGTGATGGGAAAATTAAGCTTACCGCACTGTCTTGCGCTTTGCGCAGAATCCGCGATCCTCGGTGATGGGAGGGTGGACCTCGGAGCTCTTGAAAAGCACCTTCCAGGCATCTTCGTGCGTTGTATCGAAGAATCTGGACAAAGTTTGGTGCTGAGCCGGGTCGAATTCCCACAGATTGAAGGCCCGTCGTTGACACGGGAGGATCCGGCAGAAAAGCATGACCTGGACTACGGTGACAAGTTTGACCTTCATGTCTATCAGATCTTTGATGCAGGTTTGAAGTCCGGTCACCTCTGCCGAACTACCCCACGACAGGCCCGTCTCTTTCCAAGATGTGAGCCGTGTGGGGAAGCCAGATCGGAATTCGGGGGCCGCTGCCCATTCAGGGTCACGCGGCTTGGTGATATAGAACCACCCCGATTGCCACCCTTTGATGGTCTCTACGAAGGCGCCCTCGAGCCATGTAACACTGGCTATCTTGCCCACCATGGCGCCTCCGCACTCCGCTTGGCGGCCGCCCACAACCTTCGGCTTGACATTGAAGGTCTTCAGCCATAAGCCGAAGTGGGGCTGGATGCGAAGAAAAACCTCACACACGACAATGAACGCTGAAATGTTGAGGATGAAGTTCAGGGCCAGATCGTGGAAATCTAGGCCATAGTAGAACATGAGCCCCCGGACAAATGGGTGAAGAGGAAAGCCCAGTACGCGAAGGAAATGGGGGAGAAATACAACCCTCTCATGGGGCCTAGGGGTGGGGATGAGTTGCCCCTCATCTGGAAGCCGGTGTGCGATGTCGTCAAACAAGTATCCGGCCTTCCTCAACTTTTTGATTTGTCCCTCCGTGACGGAGGAGGCCATCCATCTACCTCCCGCTCCGGACATGATTGGAGAAGGTTGAGGTGGGAGGTGCGGACTTGGGCGTTGGACCTCAAGTGCGCAGGGATGGATAAGCAAAGGAGTAAGAAGGCGTAAATGGAAAGGGTAGATCCTTATCCCCTTATATGGGAGGCCGAAACTACAAGCCCCCACCAGCCTAATAAAACTCTCTTATCTCCCAAGCGCCGCGGTTAATGGCGCGGTTGGGTTACCCACGCCCGTATTGATGAGAATACCGGAATGAGGGGACACGATCTCTGCTTTGACAAGACGTGCCAAGGAAACCGCCTCGCTAAACGCGCTGAGGTGGAATAGTGAAACAATTCGAATAAAGGCTTGGCCATGGTGTGATGTCACGCCGCGGAATACGTCAGCAGATTAGATTTGTGCAGATATTATTGTCTCTACGGTGGTATGTGGAACTTATTTTGCAGAGTCGGACATTATCCTTGTGTTCAACATCTTCTATGAAGTATTCGGAGGAGGAACCCGCCTTGCAATGCCGAAGACAATTTGCGCGCCGGACTCGTCGTCATTGAAGCCTGGTTCAGGGGCTACCGAGGGAGTCCTGGATTAGGGGGTGTCCGGATGGCCGGACTATGACCTTTGGCCGGACTCCTGGACTATGAAGATACAACATTGAAGACTTCCTCCCGTGTCCGGATAGGACTTTCCTTGGCGTGGAAGGCAAGCTTGGCGATATTATATGAAGATCTCCTCCCATTGTAACCGACTCTATGTAACCCTAGCCCTCTCCGATGTCTATATAAATCGGAGAGTTTTAGTCCGTAGGACGAACAACAATCATACCATAGGCTAGCTTCTAGGGTTTAGCCTCTCCGATCTCGTGGTAGATCAACTCTTGTACTACCCATATCATCAATATTAATCAAGCAGGAGTAGGGTTTTACCTCCATCGAGAGGGCCCGAACCTGGGTAAAAACATCGTGTCCCTTGTCTCCTGTTACCAACCGCCTAGACGCACAGTTCGGGACCCCCTACCCAAGATCCGCTGGTTTTGACACCGACAATGACCTTTAGGTGGGTAGATATTTTGGGACAGCTGGCGCGTAGCACAAAAACGGTCAGAATGTTGGGGTTCGAATTCCTCAGGGCTATCATGTTCCTCACTTGGTAGGCAATCCGCACTGGTGAATTCCTAACTCTTCAGTCAGAACAAATCCCTCAGAGACCAGAAGAACTTCATCTCTGTCACTGAAGAATATGACTGAACTGTGCGAGATTTCCAATGGCTTCACTCGAAAGGGATTGGTAGGTGTAGGATTTTGAGTTGAGCATCACATGGAAATTTTTCCTTAGTATTTCCTCGACCCCCTTTAACAGTACGGTGTTTCCTATGACTCAAGAAAGAGAAAATGAAACAGTAAAAACAAAAGTCTTCATGCTTCATATTCCTTGAATGATTACCAAGTCTTCAAGGTCACACCAATTTCTTCACTTTCAAGGTCTTCAAAAAGTCTTCAGAAATCCAAAGTCTTCAGTTGAAGAAATTCATTTTTAGGGGTCGACTTTCTCTATAAATAGCAAACTATTCATAGACTTATAGACCTATGTATACTCACAAACGCATCAGTCCCTTAACCTATAAGTCTTCAATACACCAAAATCACTAAGGGGCACTAGATGCATTTACAATCCCCCCTTTTTGGTGATTGATGACAATATAGGTTAAGTTTTCAATGGGATAAACATTTGAAGTGTAATTACTAATGTAGAGGAATTTGATTGCAAGATATAGAAGAACTCCCCCTGAAGATGTGCAACGTGAGAAATTTGCTTTTGAAGCAATGCACACTTGAAGAGTATAATCATGGAGATCTCCCCCTATATCTTGTAATTCATACACGCATTTGACATATAATGTGAGGAATTTGAAATGCATGATGAAATATGGTGACTGATGTAATTCAGCGTGCGTGCATTAACATTAATGAGGAATAAGCATGCAGAAGAACACATCAAAAGTATCAAGCCACCATAGAGTTTAAGATTACAAATCGATCCAGCAAAGTCATTAGAAGAACGAGAGTTGTAACTTAGCAGAAAAATGCCCATATATAGACCCGCTTGAAGACTAACTCAAATTTCTCCCCCTTTGTCATCGAATGACCAAAAGGGTTGAAACTGAGGACTAATGCCCCTGAAGAATATCATGATGATGGAGGAGCCCCAGCATTGTCAGGGTCTTGAGTCGTTGTAGGGCCTACTGCAGTGTCTTCCAAGTCTTCATTCTCGTCCGTGGCGCGTGATGAATAATATGAGCTGGCCACGAAGGAAGGAACCTTGAACTTCTTGAATTTCTTCGGTGGTGGTGCAGACCAGTCAAAGTCTTCCTTGAAGCCCATTTGCTTCAGATCTTCTTCACCATATAGATGTGACAAAATAGCCTAGGTGCGATCAAATACTTCATGGAGGTAGTAGTGGTTTTTCTTCACTGCATTATGTGTAGAAGTCATGTTGTGAAGAATAGAGCCAAACTGACGCTTAACCCATTTGTGATTCCGATCGACCTTCTGGTGAAGACTTATAAGAAGTTCACGGTCAGTCATCACACGAGGAGTAGTAGCTTGAGGACTTGAGTTTGGAGCATTGGCAACAGAATCATGTGTGGCAGAGTCATCATTGGTGGAGTAGGATGCAGCTTTGCGGAACTGACCATCGAATGGATGAGTGCCTTCATCGATCACAGCTGGTGACTTGCCCTTCTCATCAGATGAGGAAATTGTCCGCTTGAGGACTTCAATTGGGGGCAAGTAGCTGAGGTGATTCTGAAAATCAACCTTGTAGTTGAGTGAAGACCTTGTTCTGAGGAATCTCATGATCCACGGCGCGTAAGGCTTCAGCTCAAATGGAGAAAGTGCAACATTTGCGAGAGTCCTCATGAAGAAATCATGGTAATTGATAGGAATACCATGCATGATGTTGAAGAGCATATTCTTCATCATCCCCACAATTTCTTCATCAGATGAATCATGACCTTTGATTGGACTGATAGTCTTTGTCAGAATGCGATATATAGTCCTTGGCACATACAACAAATCCTTTACGACGAATTTGGTCCTTTGGGCTTGTCCAGGCTACAACGGCTTCATGAGCACTTGCATATAGTGACCAGTAAGTTCAGGTTCATCATACAGATAGCCAGCGCCTTCTGGTGGAGGACTGGTTGGCAAGGCACGAAGCAATTCAGAGGTTGGTGCCTTGTAGTGAGTGTTTTCAGTCATCCAGTCCAACACCCATGAGTTGATGTCAGCAGCATTGCCTGTGATATGCAAAGTTGCGTAGAACTAAAGAATAAGTTCTTCATTCCAATCAATGATGTCAGTGCAGAAATTCAGCAAGCCTGCATCGTGAAGCATACTGAGAACCGGCATGAAGCAAGGCATAGATTCCATGTCCATGTGAGGAATGTGCTCATGATCAAAGACTTTGTCCTTGTCAAAGAGGACTGAGGAGTAGAAGTTTGCCTGGCTAGCAGTCTAGAAACGCTTCCTTCTAAGACAAGCATTGTCATACGGGTTGAATTCAGTGAAGAATACGTGATCGCCGAAGAAATCATCAACCTTGATTTTCGGCTTCTTGGAGAAGGGATTCTTTGGCTTTGGCTGAGGAGTGTCTGAGATTTGCAATATCACCTCAGGAATCACAATCTCAGGTTCCTCATGCTGAGGAATTTCATTTTCTTCTGCATGTACAGCCTGAGTCATCACTTTTTCATTCACAGTTTCTTCAACACTAGTGGCTGGAATGTCTTCATGAACAGATGGGGTTGCACATGGTTCATCAGATCCCACTTGAACTTCAGTAGTGGCTGGGAACTGAGGAACATCTTGGAGAGGAGTGAACATTGGTGAGTTTGGATGTTGACTGTCCCAAAATTCATCATTCAGCACAGGAGTGGTACATCCAATGTCCACATACTCATCTTCAATTTCTTCAACACCTGCCTCTTCAGCACTAAACTGAGGCATAGGTGAGGAAATGACAGGGGTTGAAGGAATCTCATCCACTTCAATTCCTTCGTCCAACTGCTCTGTCGAAGCAGCAGATGGAGTTTCTTCATCAGATTCCTCGGGAATCTCATATTCTTCACCAAAAGGAACAAGGTCCTTTGATGGCATTGATGAGACGAGAATGACATCAATTGGATTGTCAATTGAACTGATCAGAGTCTTCATCTTCTTTGGAGCTGAAGAATTTGATGAAGCTGATGCCTTCCTTTTCTTCATCGCTGCACGTTCTGCAGCCTTGGTCTTCTTCACATCAAGAGCAGATGGAAGGATAGGAGTTGGTGTAGGCACAGGAGGTGCATTTTCTTCAGCCGTAACTATTGTAGTTGCCCTGACTTGTTCACTTTCTTCAGGCGCATCACTAGTGGATGCCCTGGCAATATCATCAGCGGCTAGAATGGAGTCATCAGCCCTAGTACTCTCATTTTCTTCAGCAGCCATACAGACATCAGCGGTGCTGGCATGTTCTTCAGTGGGCCGAGCAGATTCTTCAGCCTGAGGAATTTCAACATGCACCGACGCAATGGCAGTTGAAGAGAAAGTCTTCGTCAAATTGACAAATCGAACCTTTGCTCCCTTCCAATCAGCATGGTATCGATTGAAATCATCACTCAGTTGCTTGATTTCAGCTTGTACAACAATGAGTTGTTCGGGGGTGAGAGTGAGGACATTGTCCTTGAGGTAGCACTGTTTCTTGTATTGCGCTTTCTTCAACCTTCGTCCTTCTTCATATTTCCACTTTTCTTCCTCAATGAAGTGAGTGAGCACGTGACTTTGACGAGGAGTGAGGTTCATCTCTGGCAAAGGTGTAGCGGGGTCCTTGTGTCATAAGTCAATGAAATCGAGGATCAGCTTGGGATCTAGAAGTAGTGGCACATTGCTGCCTTTGGCTCTAGCGGCCCTGGCTTGCCTGTCTCTGATGATTTCAGCAAGTTCATCATCATCCGCCTCATCATCATCAGAGGGCACTTGGAAAGCGACTTGCTTCTTGTGAGGACTTGGTCGAATACCTCGTCCAGCAGTGGCCTTTTTCTTCAGAAGTGAGGGACCAGCTGAGGAAGGTCGAGCAGCTGAGGAGCTTGCAGATGCTCCTGAGGCAATAGAGAAGCCTTGAGTCCTTTGGCACGTGGCAAGATGCACAGGTGCCGAAGATTTTGTCGGATCAGCCGAAGACTTTGTCGAAGGAGGAGGAGCAGACTGAGGAATTTGCCGTGAGGGCTTTGAAGGGGAAGCATTGGACTTGTGGGCAGACTTCTTTGGCATAGCCTTCTTGGGCTTACTACCAGATGCCTCAGCAGCGTTAGCAGCAGCAGCAGAATCTTCATTGAATTTCCTCACTGCTTCTTTTGCTTGCTTGGCTAGTTTGGCCTGGCGCCTAGCCCATTCAGTAGCATAGTCCTCACCACGCTTGAGGCTGGTGGGATCCGCCAGTTTGCCAGGTCTCAATGGAGGTCTTGAGCATGGAGGATTGAGCGCGAATTTCTTCATGTACTTGGGAGTAACATACCGGTACTCCCTCCATTCTCATGCCCATCTCCTGTCAATACGTTGGATGCGCACTTTGCGCTGATTCTTGTTCTCCTTGCCAAACTTGGCCTCATCAGGAGTGCAGTATCCAGCATAGATATCTTCAGGGATTTCAAATGCTGTGTTGACCTCAGGCCTTTTTCCTCCCTTTTGTGACTTCTTGTCAGCCATTTTCTTCAGCTGAGGAATATGAACAACTGAAGTTTCTGAAGAGGTATGCAACTTTTCTTTAAGGAATGCTGCAAATGACTTAAGTTGATGAGAACCTAGTGATTCAGCAGCGGACATTTGTACCTGTGAACAGAGTATAGTTGCGAGGAATTTGGATAGGTCATATGCATTCTCAGAAGATTTTCAAAACAGAATAGGTTTGAGGAATTTGACCGATGAGTCTCGAAAAATTTCGCTAAGCGTTCTTTATCTTTGGTTCCAGAGTTGTATAGATTTGAAAATCCACACAATTGAGGAATCTTGAAGAAAATCATTGCTTAGAGAAATGAATCAAGAACAGATAACATGTGAGGTGTTTTAGTGTGTGAAGATTTGAAGAATAAACACTTTTGAAGATTTTTAGGAAAACACATGAATCAAAGCGGGCAATAAAAGTAACTTTTAATTACCCGAAGTGATGAACACGACGAACTGAGAAGTGTTGAGGTGAAGTTCGTCCGTTCAGATCTTCCACGCCCTAACTCGGCAGAGGAAGATGGCTACGGCAGCGGCGGAGTGAAGAAATCCGCAACCGGCACGAGTATGACGGCGACGAGGTCGAGGCAGTGAAGCTCTTCCTCACCGTCGACGATGAAGTAGCGGCGGCGCTAGGGTTTGGGAAGCTCGAGCGGGAGAGAGAGGTTGAGCAGAGTAAAAGTGAAGTGAGGAGAAGGCAGGGGTATTTATAGTGGTAGTGAAAAACTGTGCGCCCGAGGATTTCGGACGAACGTGCCCCTGGCTTTTCGCATTCACATGACATGTGTCACCCACGTACTGTAAGGTGGCGATCGTGTAGGATCGTGGGTGAATAGATATGTATTTGTCGTGAGAAGTGGAACGGTTTGAGCGGCAAAGCCGAAAATTTAGATAAGATAAGTTTTAAGTTACCGTTCGCAATTTCTTCAGCTGTCAAGGACACAGTGAAGATTTTGAACGAGTTTTAAATCAGAACTCATATGAAGAATTTGTGAAAAGATTAGATTGAGTTTAGCATAGAGGGGAAGGGTCCGATCACATTCACTTAGTGGAAAAAGTCAACTTGAAGAATTTAGCAATAAGTGAATGTTGTAGAGGACATAAACTCATATATATATTGAACTGAAGAGAAACGACAGAAATAGTGAAGACATTTGCAAGTTGAAGAATTTGAAAACTGAGTAATTTCAAAACTAAGGAAAAAACTCAAATTGAAGATCTTCAACTTTTGTGGTGGCGTAACCCACCGTATAAGAAAGTTGGCTTTAGACACCGCGTACAATTGTCGTAGGGCTCTGAGAGTCAATTTCTTCATTAATTTCTTCACACTTAGAGGATTAGTCTTCATTGATTGAAGAAAAATGTTACTTCGTGTGTTGCACATCTAAGTCATCAAGTCAGCATAAGTGTTAGGATGAGTGTCCATTTTAGAGAACATTTGAAGATTCTAGGATATTTAGCTCACACCACAACTTGCTAAATCTCTTCTCATCCAAGGGCTTAGTGAATATATCAGCCAGCTGATCTTCAGTTCTTGCATGGCAGATGGAGATATCGCCCTTCAACACATGATCGCGAAGAAAATGATGACAAATCTGGATGTGCTTTGTCTTCGAGTGCTGAACTCGGTTGCGAGAAATCTTGATAGCGCTCTCATTGTCGTAGTAGAGAGGCACATTCTTGACGTTGATGCCATAGTCCTTGAGAGTTTGCTTCATCCATAGTAGTTGAGCACATCATGATCCAGCAGCATTGTACTCAGCTTCTGCAGTGGAGAGGGATACGCAATTCTGTTTCTTCGAGGACCAACAGACCAAAGATCGTCTGAGGAAATGACATGTGCCTGATGTTGAATTGCGGTCCACGCGATCGCCAGCATAGTTAGAGTCTGAATATCCAATGAGATCAAATGAAGAGCCCTTGGGATACCATAATCCAAGTGTTGGTGTGTGAGCTAGATATCGAAGAATATGCTTCACAGCCTTATGGTGTGATTCCTTCGGTGTAGCTTCAAATCGGGCACACATGCAAACACTAAGCATAATATCTGGCCTAGATGCACATAGGTACAATAAAGAGCCAATCATGGAGCGGTATACCTTTTGATCGAAGTCTTGACCATTTTCAACAGTGCATAGATGGCCATTTGTAGGCATTGGAATTTTGACCCCTTTGCAATCTTGCATACCGAATTTCCTCAATACATCTTTGAGGTATTTCTCCTGCGATATGAATATACCATTGCGCTGTTGACGAATTTGAAGACCTAAAAAGAATTTCAACTCTCCCATCATAGACATTTGATATTACTCACTCATCATATGGGCAAATTCATCACTATAGCGTTGGTCAGTACAGCCAAACATAATATCATCAACATAAATTTGGCACACAAACAATTCACCATCATAAGATTTAGTGAAAAGAGTTGGGTCGAGTGAACCGGGTTTGAAGCCTTTCTTCATGAAGAATTCCTTCAAAGTGTCATACCACGCCCGAGGGGCTTGCTTGAGGCCATACAGGGCCTTGTTGAGTCTGAAGACTTTGTCGGGATTCTTTGGATCTTCATAACCTGGGGGTCGAGCAACATATACTTCTTCCTCAATCTTACCATTGAGGAATGCACTTTTCACATCCATTTCTTCTAAGAAAATATCATGATGGTTAGCGTAAGCAAGTAATATGCGAATAGCCTCAAGTCTAGCAACAGGTGCAAAAGTTTCATCGAAATCAATTCCTTCAACCTGTGTGTAGCCTTGAGCTACAAGCCGTGCCTTATTCCTCACCACAAGCCCATTTTCATCTTGCTTGTTGCGGTAGATCCACTTTGTGCCAATGATGTTGTGCTTGCGAGGATCTGGATGTTTGACCAGTTCCCAGACATTGTTGAGCTCGAACTGATGTAATTCTTCTTCCATAGCCTGAATCCGCTCAGGCTCCAGAAATGCTTCATCTACCTTAGTGGGCTCTGAGATAGAGACGAAAGCAAAGTGCCCACAAAAGTTAGATAAATGTGAAGATTTTGAGCGAGTGAGAGGACCTGGTACTTTAATGTCATCAATGATCTTCTCAATTTTCACTTCATTAGCAATGCGAGGATAAGTGGGTTGTCTTCGAGGAATTTGATCAGTATTCCCTTCAGGAGCATTTTCTTCAGCACCATTTTCTTCAGGTGCTCCAGCTCGGTGATCATCATGATCAGGAATGAATTCTTCAGCAGATTCTTCGGTAGGAACGATATCCTAAGTAGCCATGAACTTGATGGAATCTTTAGGTGCTGGTTTATCGATCACAGAAGGTAGGTGCTCTCTTTGCGAGCCATTAGTTTCATCATACCTCACATCTGCAATTTTAACAACTTAGTGAAGAACGATGTTGAAGACTCTGTAGGTGTGCAAGTCCTTTCCATAACCAAGCATAAAACCTTCATGTGCTTTCGGTGAGAATTTAGAAGTGTCATGAGGATCTCTCATCCAACATTTTGCACCGAAGACTTTGAAATAACTCACATTTGGCTTTTTGTCAGTGAGGAGTTCATAGGCAGTTTTCTTGAAGAATTTGTGAAGATATACCCTGTTGATGACATGGCACGCAATGTCGATTGCCTCAATCCAGAAGCGATGATGCGTCTTGTATTCATCAAGCATGGTGCGATCCATTTCAGGGAGGGTTCTATTCTTGCGCTCCATGACGCCATTCCGTTGAGGAGTATAAGGAGTAGATAACTCATGAGTAATACCAAGTTCATCAAGATAGCCATCAAGACCGGAATTCTTGAACTCGGTCCCATTGTCAGTTCTGATGTGCTTGATCTTCACACCAAAGTTGGTTGAAGCCCTCGAGGAAAATCGTTTGAAGACTTCCTGCACTTCATGTTTGTAAGTGAAAATGTGCAGCCATGTGTACCGAGCATAATCATCAACAATAACAAATCCATATTGAGATGCATCATTAAGAATTGCAGAATAGTGGTTAGGACCAAAGATATCCATGTGAAGCAATTCAAATGGACGAGTGGTAGTCATGACAGTCTTCGCTGGATGCATGGCCTTTGTCATCTTTCCAGCTTCACAAGCTCCGCATAAGTGATCCTTGAGGAATTTGACATTCTCAATGCCAATGACATGCTTCTTCTTCGCAAGCGTGTGCAGATTCCTCATGCCAGCAT
This sequence comes from Triticum aestivum, assembly GCF_018294505.1. Classification (NCBI taxonomy): domain Eukaryota; kingdom Viridiplantae; phylum Streptophyta; class Magnoliopsida; order Poales; family Poaceae; genus Triticum; species Triticum aestivum. The sequence continues at coordinate 351,238,686 of NC_057813.1, forward strand.
GACCAAGTCATCGATGCCATGGCCAGCCTTCTGAAGCTTTTGCAAGTAAGCACACGGGTGGTTGTGGTCCTGTAGAGAAATCAACAATATACAGATCTCCTCTCCTAAAGCCTTCGAAGACTTTGGAATTGTCAGCTTCCATGATCACAACAAAACGATATCTTCCAAAGACAACAACCATATCAAGATCACAAAGCATTGAGACAGACATGAGGTTGTATCCTAAGGACTCGACAAGGATGACTTTGTCCATGTGTCGATCCTTTGAGATCGCAACCTTACCTAGACCCAATACCTGACTTTTGCCTTTGTCAGCGAAGATGATATGCTTCAGATGTGATGGTGATAAAGGAGCATCCATCAATAGATTCTTGTCACCCGTCATGTGATTTGTACATCCACTATCGAGGACCCACTCGTTTGCTTTGGGCTGATCATCCTGTAGATGAATTAGTGCAACTTACGAACTCATACACTTCATCAGTGAAGAATATGACATCAATATCATCAGTTCCATTTCATCAAGCAATAGCACATATAAATCAGTATGAGGACGTGAGAAATGAAAATTCATTTCTTCATGATTAGCCTGCGTCCTTTCATTCATACTCAGGTCTCCAGCAAATTCTTCAGTCGTTTTGAGCACGACTGGAGACCTGACCCTGCATAAGAGATTAGTTCTTTTTATTCACCACCCACATCTGAAGGGGCGGCAAAGAGTTCATCACTCTGTGAGCACCATATGAGAAAGGTGGCATACAAGCTAGTCTGCTTCATTTCACATAAGAGGGGTTAGGGTAAGCATATGAGTATGCAGAGAAATTCTTCAAGGACTTATGAACATAATAATTTGAAGAATAATACTCATATTCATAGCCCTTAGCTCTACCCTGCGAAATAGAAGGGTTAGCTCGGTGATGATCATATGAGGACTTTGATCCTTTTGAGGAATTTGATCCATATGAAGAATTTGGTCCATATGAAGAATTTGATCTGGGGTTCCTATTCTTCACAGGTGGTGTCATGAGGACATTCACCTGAAGACTTTCAAGATAACTTTTGGGAACCCAGATTTTCTTCATAGGTGAACCGTTCCTGCAGTTAGTGCCAACATATCTAGCAAATACTTCACCATTCTGATTTTTGAACAGTTTATAGTTGGAGTCAAATGACTCATCAGAAGAATGAGGAGATTCACATGTAAAGCCAGATAGATTGGATGGATCAACTGGAGGTCCCTTTGCTGCAACCCATGAGGTTTTGGGGTACTGCTCAGGCTTCCAATATGTTCCATCAGCATTGAGTTTCCTCTCAAAGGCAATACCCTCTTTCCTAGGGTTTCTGTTTAGGATCTGCTTTTTGAGCACATCACAAAGAATCTGATGCCCTTTGAGGCTTTTGTACATTCATGTTGCGTACAATTCCATCAGCCTTGCATCATTAGTAGTAGTAGCAAGGTCCTCAAATGAGGAATTAGTGATAGCAGAGACAGGTGAAGAATTTGTAACATTTGAAGCATTTGAACATTCAGGTGAAGAATTAGCAGATTCACGTTCAATGCACTTAAGACAAGGAGGAACAAATTCTTCTTGAGTAGCGCTGATATGTTGAGCAAGTAATGAATCGCGATCCTTCTGATGATCTTGATAACTCACTCTTAGCTTCTCAAGATCTTGCTTTCTTTGAAGAAATTCATAAGAAAGCTTCTCATGATCAGATAAGAGAGTGTTATGATGACTTTGAAGGTTGTCAAACTTAGACTGATGTCTCTGAAGATTTTCAGTTAAGTCTTTAGTGCGGTCCATTTCATCACCCAACATATCATCACTTTTGTCTAGCATGTTTTGAAGCTTTTCAATAGCCTTTTGTTGTTTCACAGCAATCTTAGCAAGTTTAGAGTAGCTGGGCTTAAGATTTTCATCAGATTCATTCTCACTTGATTTAGAGGAGGGGTATTTAGTTACCTTGGCACCATTTGCCATGAAGCAATAGGTGGGAGCGTAGTCATCATTGCCTTCATCAGCGTTGTTGGTGTTGCCATTTTCTTCCGAGTTGAAGATAGACTTGCTAACAAATGCGGTAGCAAGAGCTAGACTTGCCACGCCTGACTCGGACTCCTCAGATGCCTCTTCTTCCTCATGATCCTCAGATTCAGCCTCAGAATCCATTTCCTTGCCAATGAATGCCCGAGCCTTCTTGGAGCTGCTCTTCTTGTGAGATGAAGACTTTTAGGATTTTGATGATGAAGACTTTGAAGATTTCTTCTTCTTGGCATCATCAGAATTGTAATCCTTGTATTTCTTCTTCTTTAATTCCTTGTCCCACTGAGGAAAATCTTGAATGTAGTGCCGGGTTTCTTGCATTTGTGGCACAACCTTTTCTTGTAGTCACTAGATGAGGAATCGTTGCTCCTTGAGGATTTTCCAAAGCGACCACGTCTTGAGAACTTCTGAAATTTCTTCACAAGCAGTGCTAGTTCCTGGCTCAGTTCTTCGGGATCACCAAGGCTGCTGGTAGAGTCTTCTTCCTCAGACTCAGAGACTGCCTTGGCCTTCAGAGCACATGGTTTGCCATAGCTCGAACCATATAGATCTCTCTTCTCAGCAAGCTAGAACTCATGAGTATTTAGCCTCTCGAGGATATTAGCGGGATCAAGTGACTCGTAATCAGCACGCTCTTGGATCATCAGTGCTAGAGTGTCAAATGAAGAATCGAGCGATCTCACCAATTTCTTCACCACCTCATGGTCGGTGATATCAGTGGCGCCAAGCACCTGAAGCTCATTTGAGATATCAGTGAGGCAATCGAAGGTTTGCTGAACATTTTCATTGTCGAGTCTTTTGAAGCAGTTGAAGAGATTGTGAAGAACGTCAACACGAGAGTCACGTTGAGTTGAGACTCCTTCGTTTACTTTGGAGAGCCTATCCCAGATAACTTAGTAGTTTCCAAAGCACTCACTCTACCATACTGCCCTTTACTCAGATGGCCACATATGATATTCTTCGCTTGACAATCGAGTTGCTTGAATCTCTTCACATCAGCAGCATTTAGGGAAGGTGTGACTGAGGGAACACCATTTTCCACTTATACCAGAGATCGTTGTCAATTGCCTCAAGATGCATTCGCATCTTATTCTTCCAGTAGGGGTAGTTCGTGTCATCGAAGGTAGGACACCCAGCGGAGATCTTGATCATACCCGCGGTCGACATAACTAGAACTCCAGGTGGTTAAACCAAAATCACACAAAACAAGGGAGTACCTTGCTCTGATACCAATTGAAAGTGCGTTATATCGACTAGAGGGGGCGTGAATAGGCATTTTTTATGAATTCTTCACTGAGGAATTTGCTAGTGAGGAAATTCCTAAATGAAGAACTACTTGCAGCGGAATAAGTACTCAGAAGGAACATAACAGAACACAAGCATAGTCATCATGATGAAATGTAGACAAGCACAGAGTATAGAAAGCGTAAACACAGGATAACACAAGGAAGAAGATGATCAGACTGAAGAAATAGAACTGAGGAAATTGAGAAAGTCTTCAGTCAAAGTCTTCAAAAAGATATGAACAAACACACAACAACAAACATGAGGAAATTAAAGAGTTGAGAAGATAGAACCAGTTAGCTTGGTGAAGACAATGATTTGGTAGACCAGTTCCAACTGTTGTCTCAGTTGTACATCTGGTTGGAGCGGTTGAGTATTTAAACTCGAGGACACCCAGTCCCGGACACACAGTCCTCACTGTATTCTCCTTGAGCTAAGGTCACACAGACCTCGCCCAATCACTCGTGGTAAGTCTTCGGGTGACTTCTGAACCTTCACAAACTCGGTCACTCAGCGATCCACAATTCCTCTTGGATGCTCTAGACCTTGACGCCTAACCGTCTGGAAGAAGCACAGTCTTCAAAGGAAACAAGCGTCAGATCCATGCAAGATCAATCTCTTCAGTAATGCTCAATCACTTGGGGTTTTGTAGGTTCGGGTTTGGGATTTCCTCACTTGATAATTTTCGCTCAAAGTCCTCGGAGGATGGGTTGCTCTCAAATGACAAGTGTCAGTTTCTCTCGGAGCAGCCAACCAACTAGTGGTTGTAGGGGGCGGCTATTTATAGCCTAGGGAGCAGCCCGACATGATAAGAAATAAATGCCCTTGTCTGATATGACCATTAGGTGGGTAGATATTTTAGGACAGCTGGCGCGTAGCACAGCAACGGTCGGAATGTTGGGGTTCGAATTCCTCAGGGCTATCATGTTCCTCACTTGTTAGGCAATCCGCACTTGTGAATTCCTAACTCTTCGGTCAGAACAAATCCCTCAGAGACCAGAAGAACTTCGTCTCTGTCACTGAATAATATGACTTAACTGTGCAAGATTTCCAATGGCTTCACTCGAAAGGGATTGGTAGGTGTAGGATTTTGAGTTGAGCATCACATGGAAATTTTTCCTTGGTATTTCCTCGACCCCCTTTGACAGTACGGTGTTTCCTATGACTCAAGAAAGAGAAAATGAAACAGTGAAAACAAAAGTCTTCATGCTTCATATTCCTCGAATGATTACCAAGTCTTCAAGGTCACACCAATTTCTTCACTTTCAAGGTCTTCAGAAAGTCTTCAGAAATCCAAAGTCTTCAGTTGAAGAACTTCATTTTTAGGGGTCGATTTTCTCTGTAAATATCAAACTCCTCATAGACTTATAGACATGTGTATACTCACAAATGCATCAGTCCCTTAACCTATAAGTCTTCAATACACCAAAATCACTAAGGGGCACTAGATGCACTTACAGTTCTCGCTCCCAAGAGACACGCCAAAATACAATGACTTAGTGAAGCCGGAAGACTGGTTGATAGACTGCTCCACTGCAGTCAGCATAGCAAACGACAACAGGCGTGTTGCCGTGAAGTACGTCCCTCTCATGCTTCAAGGCATGACACACACCTGGCTGAACAGCCTCAAGCCCTATAGCGTCAACAGCTGGCTAGGCTTCACGGAAGTCTTCATTCGCAACTTCACCAGCACGTACAAGTGAGCACCCAAGCCTCGTCAGCTCCCCCTTTGTGTCCAAGGCGCGACCAAGTCCAGCCGCAACTACCTGACGCGCTGGGCCGAGCTCGGCAACTCCTGCGAAGGGGTGCGCAAGATGCAAGCAATAGAGTACTTCACCGTCGGGTGCCGAGAAGGCACCCTCCTCAAGCACCGACTTCTCTGCGACGAGCCGGCTACACTCGAACAACTGCTGATCATAGTAGACAAGTATGCCACGGCCGACTCCTCAATGAAGACCGAGATCCGAGTGGACGCCTCTGGAAAGGTGCTTCCTCCGGCTCCAAAGACGCCGGCTGGCGACTCCAATCGATGCCCACATCAGAGCGACAACAAGCGCAAGGCTCCTATGCCACCTCCCACCAGTCGACAGGTGGCCACGGTCGAAGACAAGCAGCCCGAAGGGCAGCCGATGCCCAAGCATCCGAAAGGCGGCAGGCCGGCATGGCAGCCGGCTTTCTCCTACGAGCAAACCCTTGATGCCCCCTGCAAGTTCCACAATGGCGCAAAGCCGTCCAACCACACAACCTGAAAATGTCATTGGCTCACGCAGATCTCAAAGCGAAGGACTGTTGCCCCCTCCGCCTGCTGGCCAGCTGCCTCCGGCTCCTCAGCAGCCGGCCGCTCGCCAAGTAGTCGGAGCCATTCAAGATGAGTTCCCTAACGAGCATGCAACCTACATCATCTTCACGAGCCAAGCTGAGGACTGGTGCAGCCAGCACCGACAGCACAAAGAAGTCAATGCCGTCGCCTCCAAAGATACAGAGTTTATGCATTGGTCTAAAAAGCCTATCAGCTGGAGCCAGGATGATCACCCAGAGGTGATGCCGTCTCTAGGCTCTTATGCATTGGTGTTGGAGGACACCTTCGCAACAGAAAGGCGAGCTGCTCACTTCTCTCAAGTTCTGATTGATGGTGGGAGCAGCATCAACATCCTGTACCGTGACACCATGGAGAAGCTGAACATCAAGTCGAATCAACTTTTGCCCAGTCGGACCATATTCCATGGCATTGTACCCGGCCTATCATGCTCACCAATCGGCAAGACCAAGATAGATGTCCTCTTCGGAGACAAGGATCACTTCCGCTGTGAAGCAGTCTGGTTTGAAGTGGTGGATGTAGAGAGCCCTTACCATGCTTTACTTGGCCGACCTGCCCTGGCCAAGTTCATGGTTGTGCCCCACTATGCCTACCTCAAGATGAACATGCCAAGCTCCAAGGGCATCATCACCATAGTCGGAGACTACAAGAAATCCTGTACTTGTGCTACAGCCAGCAGCCAGCTGGCCGAGTCCCTCGTGATTGCTGTTGAGAAGAAGATCATTGACCGGGTTGTGGCCATGGCTGGCAAGCAGCCGGACCAATCGTCTGACCCCAAGGAGTCGGAAGCTCAGGGCTCCTTCCAGCCGGCCAGGGAAACAAAGAAGATACCTCTGGACCCAGAGCACCCGGAGAGGTTTTTTGTGCCAGGAGCAAACCTGGTCCCCGGAGGACATGTCGGGTGTTCCGACCGATTTCACTGAGCACAAGCTACATGTCCGAGCAGATGCAAAACCACTCAAGCAGCCCCTCCGACGACTGTCAAAGGAGAAGAGAAGAATTGTCGGTGAATAGATAGCCTAGCTTCTGGCAGCCGGCTTCATTATGGGGGTGTTATTTCCAGAATGGCTTGCCAACCCAGTTCTTGTACTGAAGAAGAACAAGAAATGGCGCATGTGTATAGATTATACCAGCCTCAACAAAGCTTGCCCCAAGGATCCGTTTGCCTTGCCCCGGACTGACCAAGTGATAGACTCCACAGCCGGATGCGAGCTATTGAGTTTCTTGGATGCCTACTCAGGTTACCATCAGATGAAGTTGGATCCAGCCGACCGCCTGAAGATTGCCTTGATCACACCATTCGGAGCTTTTGCTACCTGACTATGTCATTCGGCTTGAGAAATGCTGGTGCCACTTTTCAGCGTTGCATGCAGAAATGCCTCCTCAAGCAACTCGGCAGAAATGCCCATGTCTACGTAGATCATATTGTGTTGAAGACGGAGAAGCGTGGCACCCTGCTAGATGATCTCAAAGAAACATTTGACAACTTGGCCGGTTTCAGATCAAGCTCAACCATGAGAAATGTGTGTTCGGAGTACCAGCCGGCCAGCTCCTAGGCTTCCTGGTCTTTGAACATGGCATTGAGTGCAACCCAGTGAAGATCAAGGCCATAGAAAGGATGGAGATTCCCACCCGGCTTCGAGATGTCCAAAAGTTCACCGGGTGCCTGGCTTCCCTTAACCGCTTCATCAGTTAGCTAGGGGAGAAGGCTCTCCCCCTGTATCAGCTCATGAGGAAATCCACTCATTTCGAGTGGAACGACCAGGCGGACGAAGCTTTTCACAAGTTGAAGAAGATGTTGACCATGCCGCATGTCCTGGCGGCACCGACTGAGAAAGAGCCCATGCTCCTTTACATTGCCGCAACTAGCCGGGTGGTCAGCACTGTCATCGTGGTTCAGCGCCCAGAAGAAGGGAGAGCTCAGCTGGTCCAGAGGCCGGTGTATTACTTGAGCGAAGTATTGTCAACATCAAAGCAGAATTACCCCCACTACTAGAAGATGTGCTATGGCGTGTACATTGGCGCGAAGAAGCTCAAGCCCTACTTTCAAGAGCACCCCATCACGGTCGTTTGCACTGCTCCGCTTGCTGAGATCATAGGCAGCCGAGATGCATCTAGCTGGGTGGCCAAGTGGGCCATTGCGCTGGCTCCTTACACCATCTTCTACCAACCTCGCACCGCCATCTGATCCCAAGTGCTGGCCGACTTCCTTGTCGACTGGGCCGAAACCCAGTACCTGCCACCAGCACCCGACTCCACTCATTGGCGGATGCACTTTGACGGATCCAAGATGCGCACCGGCTTGGGAGCCGACATCGTCCTCACCTCTCCCAAGGATGACAAGCTTAGATACATGTTGCAAATTCATTTTGCCGCCTCCAACAACGTGGACGAGTACGAGGCGCTCATACATGGGCTCCGGCTGGCCAAAGAACTCGGCATCCGCCGGATGCTGTGCTATGGCGACTTAGACTTGGTGATCCAACAATCATCTGGCGATTGGGACGCCAAGGACGCAAACATGGCGAGCTACCGCTTCCTTGTTCAGCAACTCAGTGGATACATTGAAGGGTGCGAGTTTCTCCACGTCCCACGGGCGGACAACGAGCAAGCAGATGCCCTGGCACGAATCGGCTCCACCCGACAAGCTATACCCACCGACGTCTCCCTCCAATGCCTCCTCAAGCCGTCTGTCAAGCTGTCTCCAGAATCAGACTCCATCTTCGTGTCGGCTGATACTGATGCAGTCAGATCCAACTTGGGGAACCCAGTAGGCGGCTCGGGGACTGCTGTAGTCGCACCCGGCTCGGGGACTTCAGAACCCGGCCCGAGGACTGCAGCAGTCGGCCTAGGGACTACGACGACACAACAGGCGGTGGCCGACTCCAACCCTTCTCCACCCAACCCACCCGCCCTGGTCGCAGTAGCAGTGTTGGCAATAGAAGAAGTTGCAGCTCCATCATGGGCCCAGCCCATCCTTAACTTTTTGGTGAACAGAGAGCTGCCGACTGACGAGATCTCGGCAAGATAGGTTCAAAGCCGAGCCGGAGCATACACAATAGTGAATAGAGAACTCATTAGGCGCAGTGTCACTGGATTCTTCCAACGCTGCGTCGAGCCAGAGAAGGGCATTGCAATCCTCAAGGACATCCACCAAGGCGAGTGTGGCCACCACGCAGCCTCAAGATCACTCGTTGCTAAAGCTCTCCGCCATGGTTTCTTCTGGCCGACTGCTTTGGAGGACGCCAAAGAATTAATTAAACACTGTAAAGGGTGCCAACTTTTCAGCTCCAAGCAACACCTGCCGGCTTCTCCACTCAAGACCATCCCCCTCACCTGGCCTTTTGCCATCTGGGGGCTGGATATGGTGGGCCCATTCAAGACGACACACGGCGGGATGACACACCTACTTGTCACTGTAGACAAGTTAACCAAGTGGATTGAAGCAAAGCCAATAAAAAAGTTGAATGGACCGACTGCCGTGACATTCATCGCAGACATCACCACCCGGTATGGCATACCACACAGCATCATCACCAACAACAACATGAATTTTGCCAAAGGAGCATTGGCACGTTTCTGCGTGACACATGGCATCTGAGTGGACTTAGCGTCCGTTGCCCATCCGTAGACAAACAGCCAAGTCGAGCGATCAAACGGCCTCATCTTGTCCGACATCAAGCCCCGACTAGTCGAGCCATTGGAGCACTCGGTCGGCTGCTGGCTCGGGGAGCTGCCGGCCGTCCTCTGGATCTTGCGTACCACCCCGAACAAGTCAACCGGCTTCACTCCTTTCTTACTTGTATATGGTGTCGAGGCTGTCATCCCAACTGACATCGAGTTCGACTCACCTCGAGTCACCATGTACACGCAAGCGGATGCAATGGAAGCATGAGAAGACGGCGTTGACCTGCTGGAAGAGGGGCGGCTGTTAGCACTCAGCCGGTCCGCCATCTAACAGCAGGGATCCTTCCAAGAGGGTGATCTTGTGCTCCGGCTGATCCAGCGAATAGCCGGCCAACACAAGCTCTCGGCCCCTTGGGAAGGCCCATTCGTCATTAGCAAGGCCTTGGGCAACGACTCCTACTACCTGATCGACGCACAAAAGCCCAAGGCATGCAAGAGAGATGATTCCGGCAAGGAGTCGGAATGACCATGGAACGCCAATCTCCTTCGAAGATTTTACATTTAAATGCAGTATGTATCATGCTATCTTTTGTATTAAGTACAAGACATCGGCCCCCCCGAGGAGCACTCGGGGACTACCCTCTTTTATCTATATGATGAGTATAATGCCTATGCATGTGTCACTATTTGTTCTTCTGTCCGGCACCGGGTTCGATCAATCGGCCCGGGGACTTGCCGCCTTGAATTATGTTAAGTACCACCTGCAGTCAGACAAGTAGTGTTCCGGCACCTAAGCCATCTCTTGCCAAAAGTCACAGCTCGCAGAATCGACTGTTCGACTGGCAAGAGTTAAAGGCAGGAAAAGATGCCCACGCGAAAAATGGCTAAGGACCAATGGGCTTACATAACTCAAGCCGGCTCCCCACCCTGCCAACCGACTGTTAAGCAGACGGCTGGCCGGCTTCCCACTCACCTTGCTACTATATAAGAAAGCTAAAGTACCTGCCCTCCCACACGGCCAAGTACTTTCCCAGCCACAGACTGCAGAGCAGCTGTCCGGAAAAGTTGAAAAGCAAACACAGTCGGAAGCCAAACACATGCAAGATTATATTTACGCAAAAGGCCTTCGAGGGCCGGCATTCAACTTAGTTTGAATAGACCCCGAGTGGGTGGAACTGCGTGAATTTAACAAATATTGTTCAAAGACCAATGAGCAGGAAGGCAAAGATAAAGATGGCGGCTCAGGCCAAGGGTGCAACAGGCGAGCTGGGCAGGTCTGTGGGGACGGCGGTGCTGGCTGGAGGAGTGGCTGGCTGGTGAGTCTCAGCTTGGTCATCACCAGTGGCAGGCGGCGTGTTCGCATGTGCCTCACTGGTGGAGGCACGGTCAGGCTGAGGCTGGTCGGCTGCTCCACCATCCGGCATGGCGTCTTCACTGTCCTCTTCCTCCTCCTCTTCACCCTCGTCGCTGGAGTTGATCTCCTCCGCCGACTCTTCACCATCTGCTAGGTTCAGCCCAAACCACGCGTCCGGTAGAGCGGCGCCATTGTTGTTCAGCTCGGGGATGAAGACGCTGGTGTCGGTATACTCGGCGATCACCGAGGCGCGCTAGATGATAGCCGGCCGCACCGCCTCTAGCTCTTCATTAGTCTCCTATCGAAACATGGCCAGCTGGGTCAAGTCCAGCCCGGGATACCATGCTCGGATGAACTCTAGTGCCCGCCTGGCGTCTGCCCTGGCTGCAGAGGCCTCCTAGGCCTCGAAGCGTCCAGCCGCCACCTCCAGCCAGTCGGTAGTCCGACTGGGGGTGCGGGGAATCACTTTGCTAAGCCAGAGGGCGGATAACACCTGGGCTCCAATGCGCTGAAGGCGGCGGAGCATGCGGTGAGCCGGCTGGAGACGGGCCTAGATGGCGAAGAGCTGTTCCTCGATTTTCCGATGAGCATCCGGTGCAATCTCAGCACCAGCCTACCTCTGCACATTGCGGTGGGCCTCGATGAGTTGGCTAGCGGCAACAGATTAGCCGGGGAAGTACTCTGCACGAAGAAGAAAATAAAAAAAACACAGTCAGAAGTCGGACCAAGCAGCAGGCAGCAAACAAAGGGACGAAGAGGAACGCGGCTTACCGTCGACCATGTCTTCAATATGGCCGTAGCCATCATTCATGACCTGCCTCGACTCGTCCCAGTTTGCTGCCTCGGTCTCGTACTCGGCTTGGAGGGCGGCCATGCTGTCCTTCACGGCCTCCTGGGCCGCCTTCTGGCTCTCCTCCTGGTCGGCCAGCTTCTTGGCCAGGCGGTCACGATCCTGAGCCGTAGCGTTGCACTTGGCCTCCTTGGCACGAAGCGCAGTTTGGGCTTGACCCAGTTGCTGCTGCAGGTCGGCATTGGCCTCTACAAAGATAGCAAAGAAGAGTCAACAGTAAGAAAGAAGTCAGCAGAAAAGATCCGGCTCGACTGCTCAGCAGTCGGCCCGAATCTCGGGGATTACACCCAGTGGGTGCGCTCACGCGCCCCCACGAGAGATAGAAGATAGAGCACTTACTCTGGCTCTCGGACAAGTCGGCGGTCTTCTGAGTCAGCTCCCGGGTATGGGAGTTGAAGGCGGTCGCGCGGAGGTTATGATAGTCCTGCAAAAGTGATACACGAACAAATAAGGACAAGTCAGCACCCGAAGTCTACTAAGAAGTTCCAAGCCGCCTGCTCAGCATCCGACTAGGAACTCGGGGACTACACCCAGTGGGTGCGCTGACGCGCCCCCATGGAAGAATTCAAGAACAAGAAGAAAAAAGCGAGAAGATTACCTGGATGGCTGACCGCATCGCCAGGAACTCTTGGTTGTCGTTCTTCAGCATGGCGGACTGAGACTGAAGCCGGGTCCGGACGTCTTGCGCTGCCGTGTTCAGCACGGCTGTCCCGCCACCCAGGTCCACCCCGGCGAGCTAACACTCGCCGTCCCCAGCTCCTGGGCCGACGAGCTTGAGCCCGCGGCCTTCCGTGGGTTCGGCGCTGAGGCCACCTTCCCTACGCGCTGGCATGCTGGAGATCAGACGACGAGGTCTGCCCTCGCGGCCGGGTCGCCTCCAACAGATGGCACATGCGCCGCGCTGGGTTGGCTGCCTTGGTCCGCCGCAGTTGGCACTGGCTGAGCCGCCTCCTTCTCTAGGGCAACGACGTCGCCCTCCCCACTCTCCATCACCTGCTGGTCACCACCGGCTCCCTCCGACGGCACCACCGGAACCTCAGGCGCCACGAAGCAGAGGGGGATGACGAGCTGCAGAGGCTGGTTGCGCAAGGCTTCCTCCGCCTGCATTGTGGCTGTAGCATCCGCCTGGGCCTTGGCCGCCATGTCGGCCTGCGCCCTCGCCGTCTCCTCCGCCGCCTCCTGTGCTGCCTTGGCGGTAGCCGCCTTCTGCTGCTCCGCCTCCCGCTCCTCCCGCGCCTCCCATGTGTTCCGCTCCATCGCTGCTTGAAGCTCGACGCGAGGGTCCACGTGGTGGGCGCTGGTGGGGCCTCCCACCGCTCCAACCACGGAGGCGGTGACAGACCGCTCAAGAGAGAGCGGAGCTCTGTTCCCAAGCAAGACAAAGAAAAATCAGAAGAACATTGGAAAGAAGGAAGAAAAGAATACGTGAGGGAGTCAGCACTTACGCAGAAACCATTTGCGGCTCCTTCACCACCTTGTGGAAGCGGGTGGCTTTCGCCGCCGCTTCGTCCCGCTTGGTCACTACAACTGAGCCCTTGGGCTTCTTAGGCCGGCTGTCGAACAGGATCGGCGCGGCCTGGCGCTTCTGCGCGCCGCGTCAGGCAGCCGGTGCGGTAGACGAGCTCGTGCCCTGCTGGTCAGATGCCGGCTGGCGACGTGGGGCGACTTCTCCCTCATCGTCATCTGGCCAGTCCTCGAGGCCGGCTCCACGCCCTGAGGCGCCTGCCTCGCCGCCTCCTCCCATGACGTCGTCATCCAAGGTGGCCGCCCCCAAGTCGGGGTCGTCCACATCGCTCTTCGCCCGGTCGGGGAGAAATTGACTCTCCAGCCCCACAGAGGCGGCGACAGACCACTCAAGAGAGAGCGGAGCTCTATTCCCAAGTAGAACTCGGTAATAGAAGAAAGAAGAAGAAGAAAAACCTACCATAGGCGGGGGATCAGCGCGTGAATACGGCTCCTTGCCGAATTGCCATTCCTCCATGAGCTTGCAGTTTGCAAGGTATGTCACCATGTGAGCTACCTCTGCGTGAGGCATCTACTTGGTGCATAGTCGGCTTGGGTCTCGGTGCCCGCTCATCTGACAGATCATGTGCGGGCGGCCCTGGAGCGGGAGCACCCGGCGCGCCACGAAGGATGTAAGCAAGTCGGGCCCGGTCAGGCCCTCCGATTTGATCAACACCCGGAGCCGCGCGATGGCGGCAGCTCCAAAAGGCGACAGCGTCCTGGCCTGATACGACCAGTTAGGCCGCTTCCTAGCCGGCGGGCCGACTATGTTAGCCGGCAGATTGACCCAGTCGCCCCCGGGAAGATGCTCTTCACGTAGAAGTACAACTATTGCCACATCTTCACCGACTCGATCAACTCGATGGGAGGAAATGGGTTGTCGGCTGCCAACCTCCGCATCGCAACGAAGGCGCCGCATTGAGCCAGCACGCTCTTGACGACGGTGCCGAGCTTGCAGTACAAGAACTCCCGCCAAAGCTCGATGGTGGGGAGGACACCAAGGAAGCCTTCACACAGAGTGACGAAGGCGGATAGCAGCACCACCATGTTTGGGGTGAGGTGGTGTGGCTGGAGGTTGTAGAATTCGAGGAAGGCCCGGAAGAAGCCACTCGCCGGTAGGCCGAGGCCACGTAGGCAGTGCAAGCGGAAGATGATGCGCTCGCCCTCTTCCGGCGCCGGCAAGGTCTCCCGCTCCGGCGCGAGGCAGACCCTCACGTAGTCCTTGTCGGGAAGCAGCCACGTCTTACGTAGGAAATCAATGTGATCTTCGTGGATGTTGGAGCCGTCCCAGGCTCCGGCGTGCGCCATGAAGGCGAGAGGCTGACGGAGAAAGTGCGGCGACGGCGAGAGCGCGACCCAGGAGCAGCGAAGCTGCGGTGTAGCATGATGGATGGTGGAGCGGCACAGCGTCAAACAGCAGCGGCGACAGAGAGGAATAAGAAGGAGAGGATGGCAGAGTGGGAAGGCGAGCGCGGTTGCTTCTGCCGCTCCCCCTCCTCCCCCTATTTATAGCCTAGGTGCGACGAAGCTGAGGGGGCGAGACGTGGGGGATGTCGGATTAACTACGCCCACTCCCCCACGACCCACGATTATTGTGCCTTAAACAGCATGCGAAAACTACCGCTGGAATGCGAACCGTCCGCCTCAGCCATAGAGGATCCGTGCGTGGGCCGAGGCATTGTAGTGGTGGGCCCTAGCCTGCAGCGATGTCCCATCGCGCGCGTGGGCTGGCAGGCTAGTCCAGCCGAAGGGTGCCACATGGCGCATGGATGGTGGGCGGCTGGCCCGCCGCCTGGCATGCGCGCCAGCTGGTTCCCGCCTTCATACTCCAACATCTTTCCAGACGGCGCGACTGATCAAGGCCGCCTCCTAGCTGTCGGCTCTTCAAGATAGGAAGCTGCTTAGGCTTCTCGTCCCCCTTTAAACCGCGAAGCCCGACCAGCCTCGGGGACTACTGTCGGAGTAAATGACCACAAGTAGCCTAACTGGCTCCCCCTGGCTCTTCAAAAAATATCGGGCCGACTGAGCCCTCAAATATCCAAGACGCAGGGCCGCCTTCTCTAGGCTGACTGTCCCACTAGCCGGCTGCCGGAAGGTGGAAAGGCTCTAAGAGCTCTCTCGAAGAGGGACGACTCCTAGCAGCCGGCCACCAAAGTGGCCGACTCCTAGCAGGCGGCCTGGCTCACACCCTCAAAGTTTGCACCCACATAATAGCGATAAGATGGGGTGTGCCTACAGTGAAGCGTGCCACCCCCGAATCCCGGATCAAGCATGGCCATAGTGCGCCTTACGGGGAAGCCACTCCCCGTCTGGCGCGGCATTGTTGCCATCTTGACCATGACATCACCCACGGTAGATTGTCAGTACGGCCCACAGGCGGCGGGGCCCTCCTACCAGAGAGATACCAGAAGGCGGCCTTGCTTGACCAGTCGGACTAAGGGGAGGCCGGCTCCCAGCAGTCGGCCCACCCTCACCTTGGAAGTTTGTGAACCATTAAGCAAATAAGATGGGTAAGGCTATAGTGAAAGCCCGCCAGGCGGCGGCACTGTAGCCATGCTTACCCCGACAAAGCCATCGTCACCAAGAGCAAGGCTACAGTAACCAGCAGCCGACAAGACCCCCAGGCGATGGTCCCAGCCTGTCGGCCAAGAGGCCGGCAGCTGGCGGGACCCACTAGTCGGCGGGCCCCAGTGGCCGGCAGAGAAGCCAACGACTACAGACACTGACGGCCTAGACCCACATCCAGCCGGATTACCATTGTACCCCTGTGGGTAGGCCTATATAAACCCCTGGGGCACCCATGCAAACGGTTGATCTCTTAGAGTTTTAGACACCACATAGAGAGAAGAGGAGAGCTAGTCTTGCCCTTCTTCTTCCTCTAGCGAAACAGCTCAAGGAGCCTCTTGTAGCTACTTGTTTTGATCTAGTGATCATGCGGAGACCCCGTAGAGCAGGACTAGGGGTGTTATCTCCTAGGAGAGCCCCGAACCTGGGTAAGATTTGCCGGCGTGCATGTTTTCGCCTTATCCTGTTTCTAGGCACCGGCGATGTCTTACTGGCTCCCACAATGATATGCCACCCATTGGCATACGTCTTACCTACCACCTGACACCACCTACGGATTCATGCTCAAAATATGATCCTAACAATGCTTCTGAGCTAGAGGGAGACCTAAGTCAATGTAGCTCCCTAGTGGAGGAGTCATAGGCATATGTCCTATCTTATTCATCGATCAAGGTCCTTGCTCTAACTTTCCAAGGTTATATTGGTCGCACATATCTTGTAGTTGATGCTTTGCATTGCTTCTACTTTGTTGCACTGCCATTAGCTTGGTTTACACATCTTCTATGTGAATACGCCCTGCCTATCCATTTTTAGTACATATTCCATCTGTCATCGGACTATATTTATCCATTCAAATGTTGTTCTTGTGTATCATACATTCAAAAGGAAGAGGGTGATTGCTAATCGCGGAGGAGCACGAACAAAGCATTTGGAAAAGGTAATGACATCTGATAAATCAAATAGCCCTTTGGTGTAGTTGCAATATCACCAGACCTAGAAGACACGGCCACAACTCTAGCAGACTCTAGCCCCACTACACTGGCATCTCTGATGCCTTAAATCAGCAGATCCCAAATGCAGCAGATAGTATGATGATGCCAGTTGACATAGCACTATCTCTACAACGTAAAACCCCCATTCTAGCATAGATTAAACCAAATCCAGTTGCCAAATCCCTTTTCGAACAAGAGAGAGCCCCAATTGCAGCTAATAGGACTCCTGTACCACTTCTTCCCAGCTCAAAAGACGAAGCTTATATTGTTGTTAGGAACTTCGTGCATATCTTTCCTTGATGGAAAGATTATACCACAAACAATGAATAATTTCCAATCTTCCTCCGCAACTTACGCGTTAGTAATGTACTAACGTTATTCATGGTAATTACTACATATATTTTTGCTGACAGAAGACAAAAGATTTCATTCTTTTAAATAGGCAAGGACCAAACTAGATAGTCAAGACGAGCAAGGGTTGGTTGCGCTTTTCAAGCACTTGTTGATGAAGTATCGTCCCTACCTAAGGCAAGCGCACTTTGAGTTTCAAGCCTCTAAATGAAAGTTTTGTAAAGTATCTGGTGCTACATTTATCAGACAGTGACTGGAATAATCTTGTTACACATTTGTCTCGTCTGCAGCATAAGGTACTGTCTATGGTATCACATCACAATTTGAACTACATTTCTGCATGTGCCTTAACATCTCACTTGTACAAAAACTGTTTGCAGAAGAAAATTCATTCACAAGGGACCACAGAATCTCGCAACTTTACTGCACATTGCATTTCTCTTGTGAGTACCTCTTGCCCTGTATGACCATATTTACTTTCATAGTTGGTTAATTATGTAGCATCACTACACATGTTAGCCTCGTTATCCTCCATTTGGTGGACATTATAACATCCGTATCGACTCCTACATAAATTTAGAATAAACCCAATGCTTTTGAAGAGGTTTAGCTCTGTAGTCCTCTTGTAAGGACTGAACATTGTCTATCACTGTACTTAAATTAACAGCTAGTCCCTCCGTCCCACAATATAAGAGCATTTTGTAGAGTACACTAATAATTCTCCAATGTATCTATAATTTTTTATTGTTCCATGCTGTTATATTTTCATTTTTGGATGTTTTACCATCATTTTATAGCAACTTTATATCATTTTTGGGGACTAACCTATTTACATAGTGCCCAGGGCTAGTTGCTGTTTTTTGCTTGTTTTTTACTTCACAGGAAATCAATACCAAACGCAGTCCAAATGCAGCGAAACTTTTTGGTGATTTTTTCTAGACCATAAGACACTAGATGGGCCAAAGAAGTACAAGAGAGGTGTCCCGAGGCGGGCACAACCCACCTGGGTGCGCATGGGGGCCCAAGCACGCCCTGGTGGGTTATGCCCACCTCGGTGGCCTCCTGCACCGCCTCGTTGCTCTATAAATACTTCAAATATTCCAGAAACCCTAGGGGAGTCGACAGAAATCAATTCTAGTCACCACAAGTTCTAGAAACGACAGATCCAATCTATACACCATCACGCAGTGGTTCATCCTTCTCATTGGTCCCTCTTTGATGATGCGTGAGTAGTTCATTGTAGACCTACGGGTCCATAGTTAGTAGCTAGATGGCTTCCTCTCTATCTTTTGATTCTCAATACAATGGTCTCTTGGAGATCTATTTGATGTAACTCTTTTTGCGGTTTGTTTGTTGGGATCCGATGAACTTTGAGTTTATGATCAGATCTATGTTTTTATCCATGAACGTTATTTGAGTCTTTAGATCTCTTATATGCATGATTACTTATAGCCTCATATTTCTTCTTTGAATCTTTGGTTTTGTGAGGCCAACAAGAACGATTTTTCTTGCCACGGGAAGAGGTGCTTTGTGATAGGTTCGATCTTATGGTGCTTGATCCCAGTGACAGAAGGGGAACCGACACGTATGCATCGTTGCTATTAAGCATAACATGATGGGGTCTATTTCTACACAAATAGATCTTGTCTACATCATGTCATCGTTCTTATTGCATTACTCTATTTTTCCATGAACTTAATACACTAGATGCATGTTGGATAGCGGTCGATGTGTGGAGTAAGAGTAGTAGATGCAGGCAGGAGTTGGTCTACTAATCTTGGACGTGATGCCTATATAATGATCATTGCCTGGACATCATCATAATTATTTGAAGTTCTATCAATTTTCTAACAGTAATTTGTTTACCCACCGTATGCTATTTTTCTCGAGAGAAGCCACTAGTGAAATCTACAGCCCCCAGGTCTCTTCTTTATTATATTTGTCTTCGAGATCTATTTTATTTGCTTTTATTTTTAGATCTATTAATCCAAAAACACAAAAATACCTTGCTGCAATTTTTATTTATTTATTTTATCTCATGTTCCCGCGAGATCTATTTATCCAATCTACTACAATTTTACCTATATTTTTACCCGTGAGGGATCGACAACCCCTCTCTTATAGTTTGATAACCTTGGTCTCATCAACGAGGGAAATGCCTACCATAGCTGTGCTGTATCATCCCTTCCTCTTTGGGGAAATACAGACGTAGTTCCAGCCGCATCATACACCAGTGTTGAAAACACTCTTATATTATGGGAAGAGGGATGGGTTAATTTGGTAGCATTCTGCATCTTATCTCCCTCACCCACCATTTACAAAAAAATATCAGATCTATATATAATCTTATCAAAAAGATGATTACACAGATAATGCAAGTGCAGAAGTGTAGCCCATTGCTCTTGTCAGTACATTTTGTCCTGTCACGCTTGTACTTCCAAGGATTGGTAGCTGATTATGTAGCATCAATTCACATCTTATCTTCATTATCCTCTATCCCTTCCAGTATTATCATATCTATAATTACTCTCGACAAAATGTAGA
Source organism: Triticum aestivum (assembly GCF_018294505.1). Classification (NCBI taxonomy): domain Eukaryota; kingdom Viridiplantae; phylum Streptophyta; class Magnoliopsida; order Poales; family Poaceae; genus Triticum; species Triticum aestivum. Next base: position 351,258,115 of record NC_057813.1, read on the forward strand.
GTACATGCAACGCTTATGAAGAAGATTCTGTGCTGAAATTCTTGAGTTATCCTTCCCTTGACATGGAGAAGGCATTGTAAAGCCGGTGTTAACTGTTAATGTAAGTCAGTCCTTCTAAAGCCTTTATCCTGAACTGTTGTTTAATTTTCTCATACTCCCTATCGTCAACTGCTATTTAGTTTCGACAACTATAAGTTCCATGTTTTACTTGTAAAACCAAATTCCTTATTCATACCATGGACATTACTCAATACTCCCTATATGTATGCTTGTTTTTTTGGATCTATAATCTAGTGTGGTGAAGCAGCCCATGTTTGCACCTTGTCATCTCCTGTTTTATCTTACTGGTGTGGCTGATGATATGAACAACATGTCATGCACATTAACCAAAATAGATACAATGATTGTCTTTGACCTTCATCTATGCTTGACATGGTAATCTAGTAGTGTGTTTGAGCTCCCCGCATTATGAACAATGAAAAATTATGCTATTGATATTTTGAACTTACTCTTTATTTTCTAATTTTAAATTGGATGGAATTGAAAACACTATTACTATATTTGTTTATACACATGCAAAACATGTCATCTCTCTGCTTATTTCAGGGTGATATGCCTGATGGTATGCACAAGTCTGTTGAAGGCTGTGAGACAAACCCAACATATATTGCAGCAAAGAAGGAAAACATCTTGAAGATAGTGAGACAACCCCAAAGTCTTGTCTTGATGCAGTGTTCACGTTACTTGAGACTAGCAGTCAAACAAGCTCACAGAATTCAATGTCTGAATCAGTTTGACTTCATCAGTCCCTAGTTCTAGCAGATAGGCATTCTGCAACTCAACTTTGACTTGAAGTCCTATCTCTAAGAAAGATTCTGGAAAACACCAATGGGAACCTCATTACTAAATACCTACACCTGGAAGTTATGACCAACATGCTAGGCCGGTCCCACAGCCTTGCTCAGTAGCTTGCACAACAGTTCCGACACAAGGCTAACCTTTCTTGAACTGTCTTCGACATGGTATTGGTTCATTATTATTTTGTTATGCTGCAATGTCGCCTAGTTTTTGTAATCTACTTCTTTGTTGTGCTTTATGATCACTGGTGGCAAACTTTGATGCCCAGTGGATGTAATATACAATGAATCATTTATTGTATAGTGTAGGTTTATTATAAGTTACTATGTCGTAATTTCTCTATTTTATAGAGTAGGTTTGTTCTTAATTCGTACTAATTACCGTATATGCCACCATTCGCTATCTGAAAAAGGGCGAAAATCTGATGTAGTCGACCAGGCCGAAACATTCGCCTCTAACGGGCCTGCATTTAGCGGGCCACAAATGGGCTGGCCTGCATCTTTCTTGGGCCTAAAAGGCCATTGGGGCCTTCACACTTTGCGCCAGGCCCACAACTTACACGGGCGTCTATTCGGCCCAAAGGTTAGTTGGGCCTTTAGTAGACCCAGTGCTTAGTTGGGCCCATGTAGCTTCTGGCCATTAACTGGGTGATTATTCTGCTGGCCTGTTATGACCCACAAGAGGCCTTTAGCAGGCCGAAATGCATGTTGGACCTCAATGTTCACTAGTCATCGGTGGGCATTCAGCTGGCTGAAATGTAGATCGGGCCATTATTGGCCCAGTTATCTGACGGGCCATTACCAGGCTGAAACATATCTCGGGCCTTAGTTGGCCCACTGATATCATGGGCCTTTAAGAGGCCGAAAGCTTATAGAGGCATCAACGGGCCGAATTATACGACAGACCTTTAACATGCCCAAAGTCACATTGGGCTAAACTATTGCCACCTTGATCACGGTTCATTAGAGGGCTGGATGTTGTGTCGGACTATATATGGCCCATGGACATAACGGGTCATTCACATGACGAAATACACATCAGGCTGAAATGGGCCCATGTCCACATCGGGCCTCTAACAGGACAAAATGTCATTGGGCCGTAATTAGGCCAAATATTTAGCGAACAATTAATAAGACAGATCTGGCTTCAGGTCGTAAATGGGTCATGTTTAAACAGGCCATTAGTGGGTTGGCCCACTAGTACCTGATTAAGTACTATAGGCCTTTGATTGGGCCGACCTTTTTAACCTATATGGGCCTCAGTTGGCCCCTGCCATGTGTCGACTTATCATAGTCACGTATCCTCCACTGGACAGACAACATCTGGCCCATCGAGGAGTCGACACGTGCTTCCTCCAGCCAATGATGATTTTACACATGGAAAATCCCCATTGGTCTGGGTTGTTAACGGGTTATCGAATCCAAACCGGAATCCGATAGCTTAACGGCCACCTGTTATGGTGGATGCCATGTGTCGGTTACCCTTGACGAAAGCACTTATATGACACGCCATTTATCATCATGGAAGTGGACACTACGGTGATGATAATTTTGGTATTGTCATGGAACACTTCTACGACAGCACATGTATGACTATCTTGATTATTTCATAAAATCGTCATGGATGTACATGCATGACAAAAAACATGACCTACTATGACAAACATGTATCATCACGGAAGTGGTTTTTTTGTAGTGCATCCCCTCGGCTTGCCCATTGCTCTGGGGATGAGCAACAGAGGCAAAGGAGACCTTGCTCCCAAGGCTTTGGACGTACTGCAAGCAGGCGCGGCTCGTGAATTGAGCGCCGTTGTCAGTGATCACTCTGCTGAGTACTCCAAAATGACATACCAATCCTTTCAAGAACTTGACAGCTGACTGCGCAGTCACCTTTCTCACTGGCTCCACCTCAGGCCACTTTGTAAACTTGTCAGTTTCAACGTACAAGAATTCAAAGCCCCCAGTAGCATGGTTGAAGGGGCCCAAGATGTCGAGCCCCTAGACCGAGAATGGCCACTGTTGGGGATATAACTATTGAGTATAAACCTCCAAGGTGGGTCCGGGTTATACCTGTGACGAGTTATCCATATTGAAGCCCATGAAGACAAGGAGTGTGGCGCTTTGTTGAAGAGACTTAGAGGCCCAGGGCCCAAAGGCGGATTAGGGCCCATAGACCTAAACCGCCATATACTATGTAACTTGTGTTGTAAGATACGAAAGGGTACAAACCGAGCCGGACACTTGTATGAGCCGGCGTCGGGATTCTGTAAACCGCCGTGTGTCAACCTATGTATATAAAGGGACGACCCGGCGGCGGTTCAAGGACAAGAAACAACAACTGAGAGCCAGGTAAAGCGGATTCGCTCCCTGATCATCAAGACCCTATCAATTCCACCACAACTGGATCGTAGGCTTTTACCTTCACCGCAAGGGGCCGAACCAGTATAAATTCCCCGTGTCCTTTGTCTGGTTTAACCCCTTTAAGGTAATCTCATTGTGATGGCTCCACGACTAAGTACTCACACTAGGACATCTGACGTGATAATTCCACGACAATTGGCGCCCACCGTGGGGCTATCGCACGATGGTCTCAAGTTCTTAGAGGGCAATTTCGAAGGAGTCAATGGATACGCAGTGGGTCGGATGACCAAGAGTCGTTACGGCAAGCTCTACATCGATTACGCAGGCTGGGATCCTGACGTCAGCTCAATCAATTATGGGTACCAGGTCCCCTTCGGCGGAATTCATGTCTTCATTGGCAAGAACGGCGAACCGGGCCCTGAGCCAGACATCTGTGCCGACCTCATCGAGATGGCTCAGCGTGCAAGCCCTGCCCGGGTTCAGTCCGCCATGAAGCGTGCATTCGTAGGGTTCATCAATGATGCGGAGTCTGAACCGGCAACCGACGGTGAGACGGTTGTCTATTCAGATGGAGAATCATCCACCGGTGAGACCGAGTCACTATACCAACTACAAGATGGCTGGTTTGGGGTTGTTCCGATGGCGACAGTATTCCGGACCCCCTTCCGCCAAACCGGGTTGCGATCTTCATGGCTGGTACACAGCCCACACAGCACTCCTCAGCTGCAGCAGCAATGATTTCTGGATCGGCAGCAGGGGCAGGAGGCCCCACGCGCCCGCCGGCTCAAGTTCTTGTCCGGTTTATTGGACGCCTGGACGACATTGTTGACCACAGAGGTTACCGCGGACAATCGAGATCAGCATAACGCAGAGGTCACAAAGCTGCGAGATCACATAGCTCAGGCCAAGGAGGACTTGGCGGTTGAGGAAACCAGGATGGCTGAGGAGCGGGCCGCTTTGGATGCTCAAGCACAGTGGATTCAGGCAGAAAATTACTGCCTCATGCTAGATCAGAACGCTTCAAATGACGTGTTGAGGAGGGGGCATCAGTCCCGTCTACCACCGGTTTATCAAGCAATGAACCTCTTTAACACACCAGGAGCAGGAACTAGTAATCTGGCAGCGGTAAACCGGATTGAGGCACTAGGGACAGGAGTGCCGGATCGGTCACGGACGACGGACCCGCCTCGACGGAACCATGACCCGCCTCAGTACATGCCAACACAGCTGGGTCACTTTTCCACTCCTTTGGATAACATGATCGCTGCAGCGTCGCGATTGGCAGCTATTCCAATGGAAGGCGAGTCTCCAGCAGCGATCGAGACGCGGCGAGCCAGAGATCTCCTTCAAACGGCAATGGTACAACAGCAGGCTTATTCATATAGTCGAGACATGATTCATTCAACCCCTCGCCCGAGCCGGAGTTACAACTAGCGTATCGATGAACCGACTGTGTCAACCAGTGCATGGAACCGTAATGCACCTCGAGGGCCTAACCCAGCGGGCGGTGGCGCAAATGCTCAGGACATGGTGGACCACAATAGAGCGCCTCGAGAAGCTGAGTTAGCAGCACAGTACATGGACCGTCAGCTTACTCCAGTTCATCCGACAACTTCAGTGGAACCAGGAGCTGCTTTCAACTCTTGGGGGGTGCCGTGTCTCACCCCAGCTTTACGCAATGTGCGGCTGCCCAAGGATTTCAAGGGTCCGCGTAAAGTGCCCAATTACACTACTGACTTACCCCCCGAGTCGTGGGTCGAAATCTACGAGATGGCAATGGAGATGCTGGATGTCGATGAGGTGGCATGTGCAAAGTACTTCACCATGATGTTGGATAGAACAACTCGCACTTGGCTGAAAAGTTTGCCAGCTAACTCCATTGGGTCATGGGCCGAGTTAAAGGCCCGGTTTATACTGAACTTCAAGGATACGTGCAAGCAACCCATGTCAATTGTGGATTTAGCCACCTGTGTCCAAGAAGAAGGCGAATCGACCACCTATTGGGTGCGCCGGGTTTCGGAGATCTTGCATTCATCAGAACGCATCAATGCTGATTCAGCAGTCATAACGTTGGAGGGCAATTGCCAGTTTAAGCCTCTGAAGCTGAAGTTGGGACGGCTCAAGCGTCCCTGCAATGACATTGGAACACTTATGGCACCTCTGGTTAAGTATGCCAACTCTGATAGTACCAAGGACCCCGAGTCTGACAATAAAAAGCTGGGGAAGGGAAAGAAGAGCGGCGGCACCAAAGGGCAGCAACATAATCCGGCAGGCCATGGAAACAATGGTAAGCCTAAAGCGGATAATAGTTCAGACTTTGTGGCTAACACCAATATGCAGGATAAAGGCCAGCGTCGTAAGGGTAAACCTCCCCCGCGAATTGGAGGATCAGGTGTCAATCTTGAGAGCCTATTAAATCAGCCTTGCCTGAGGCACGGGATGTGAGAGAAGCCAGCTACGCACCTTTGGAAGGATTGCTTTATTATGTGGGAGTTCAAAAACTCGGATATTTTCTGATATGATCAAGGACCGTCCGGCGGTTCAGGACCCGGGTCTCACGGGCCGGGTTATGGTGGTGGCAGTTCTGGCTCAGGATTCCAGGGTAATCAGGGCGGACATGGCAATCAAGGTAATGAGGGCAATCAGGGTGGTTATAATCAGCAGGGGGGTCAGCAGCAGCAACAGTCGGGTTACTAGAGCCACCCGAAGCAGTTGAATAGTGGGCAGTTTCATGTCTTCACCACTAGCATGTGCAAGCGCGATCAAAAGCTCCATAAAAGGGTAGTGAACTCCGTTGAACCGGCGGTGCCCCATTACTTGCGCTGTTCTGAACAACCTATTGTGTGGAGTCGAGAGGATCATCCACCCCGGGTTGATAATCCGTGTCATCTGGCATTGGTGGTGGCGCCTCAGGTTGGGGGTTATAAGTTCACCAAGGTACTCATGGATGGAGGGAGCAGTATCTACATCTTGTATTATGAAACCTTCCATCGCATGGGGTTGACAGATAAAGATCTTAAACCGTCAAACACTGTTTTCCATGGTGTAGTGCCTGGTAAATCGTCTTATCCAGTCGGTAAGATATCTCTGGAGGTTGCTTTTGGAGATGAGCATGATTCAAGATCAGAGACATTAACTTTTGAAGTGGTGAAAATCAGGAGCCCGTACCATGTCTTGTTTGGACGGCCGACTTATGCTAAGTTCATGGCAAGGCCATGTTATGTTTATCTGCAGCTCAAGATGCCGGGTCATAAGGGAACCATCACAGTACATGGAAGCCGAAAGATCGCTTTGGAATGTGAGAAAGGTGATGCAGCCTATGCTGAGTCGGTTTGTGCAACAGAGGAGTTGAAGTTCTATAAAGACAATGTTGATCCGGTGGATATGACTTCTTTGAAAAAACCAACTACAGAGCATGATCCGGCTTTGAAGTTTAAATCAGCTGATGATACTAAGTTGGTTGATTTTGTTCCTGGCGATTCATCCAATTAGTTTAGCATCAGCGCTAACATGGATCCGAAATAGGAAGGCGCGCTCATCGACTTCATCCTTGAGAATCGGGACATCCTTGCATGGAAACCTTCTGACATGCCAGGTGTACCAAGGGAACTCGCTGAGCACACTCTTAATATCGATCCCAAGTTTAAACCGGTCAAGCAGTTTCTCTGCCATTTCAATGAAGAGAGACGCAAGGCCATTGGTGAGGAGGTAGCCCGACTCTTGGCAGCAGGGTTTATTGTGGAGGTTTTTCACCCTGAGTGGTTGGCTAACCTGGTGCTAGTGCTTAAGAAGAACGACACTTGGTGTATGTGTGTGGATTACACAGATTTGAACAAGGCTTGCCCAGCTGATCCCTTTTCTCTCCCTCGTATTGATCAAATTATTGATTCTACAACGGGTTGTGAGCGTTTGAGCTTTCTGGACGCTTATTCTGGTTATCATCAGATTAAAATGGCAATTAAGGACCAGGAGAAGACAACTTTTATAACTCCCTTTGGAGCCTTCTGCTATGTATATATGCCTTTTGGGCCCAAGAGTGCCCAGACGACTTATCAGCGATGTGTGAAGAATTGCCTTCATAGTCAGATTGGGCGCAATGTTCATGCTTATGTGGATGATATCATGGTGAAGTCCAGGAAAGCGGAGACGTTAATAGATGATTTGAAGAAAACTTTTGATAATCTCCGGGTTTATAAGATGATGCTTAATCCAACCAAGTGTGTTTTTGGTGTACCGGCAGGCAAGCTCTTGGGTTTTCTGGTGTCTAACAGGGGCATTGAAGCTAATCCGGGGAATATCAAGGTTATTACGTCCCTGTCTAAACCGGCGTGTATCAATGATGTTCAACATCTGGCGGGTCGTATTGCAGCGCTAAGCCGGTTTATCAGCCGGTTGGGAGAAAAGGCCATCCCTCTATATCAGATGATGAAAAAGACAGATAACTTTGTCTGGAGTGATGCTGCTAATGTAGCGTTGGAGGATCTGAAGAAGCAGTTAGCCAAGCCGCCTTTTCTTGATGCCCCCATTTATGAAGAACCTTTGTTGTTATATGTGGCTGCTAACACCCGGGCTGTCAGCGTGGCTATTGTGGTGGAGCGAAAGGAGGCAGGTAAAGAGTATCCAGTTCAGCGGCCGGTTTATTATATCAGTGAGGTGCTTATTGAGTCAAAGCAGATATACCCACATTGGTAGAAGCTTGTTTATTGAGTTTTTATGGCGAGCCGGAAGCTTAAGCAATACTTTCAGGGCCATCCCATCACTGTGGTCAGTTCTGCTCCTTTGGGAGATATCATCCAGAATAGGGAAGCAACTGGCCAAGTTGCTAAGTGGGCTATCGAGCTTGGACCTCACGAGTTAAAATATATGCCTCGTACAACCATCAAGTCCCAAGCTCTCGTGGATTTCATCAATGAATGGACAGAATTGCAGGTGCCGGAGGATAAACCGGATAACACATACTAGACTATTCACTTCGATGGGTCCAGACAATTGGAGGGCTCGGGGGCCGGAGTGGTTCTTACTTCCCCTCGAGGTGACAAATTTTGTTATGTTCTCCGATTGATGTTTCCTTGTACTAACAATGCAGCTGAGTATGAGGCCTTGTTGAACGGTCTTCGGGTGGCTAAGTAAATGAACTTAATCTGGGTACGATGTTTTGGGGACTCCGATTTAGTGGCTCAGCAAGTCTCTGGTACTTGGGATTCTAAGGATCCACTCATGGCGGCTTACCGACGTGAGGTGGATTTCATTACTGGTCACTTCAAGGGTTACCAGGTCGAGCACATTGATCGGCGCAAGAATGAAGTGGCAGACGCTTTAAGCCGGCCAGGGTCTCAGCGTAAACCGGTGCCGCCTAATGTCTTTCTTGATGTTTTGCATAAACCGTCAGTCAAGCTACCGACGGAGGAGGACCTGGCTATTACTGACCAGGAGGCTCAATTGGTGGCGGTTCTTCATGCTATCCCTGATTGGACGGTGCCCTACCTGGCGTATATGACCAGGGGCGAGTTACCTGAGGACAAAGTTTTGGCCAGGCAGATAATCCGGCGGTCCAAGTCCATGACTATTGTCAATGGTGAGTTACATCACTGCAGTGTCTTAGGGGTGTTTCAGCGCTGCGTTTCTCCTAAAGAAGGCTGTGAGATTTTGCGTGAAATCCACAAAGGGGATTGTGGTCATCATGCCGGTTCAAAATCCCTTGTGGCTAAAGCTTTTCGACACGGTTTGTACTGGCTAACGGCTCATGCTGATGCTGAATATTTGGTCAGAAAGTGTGACGGCTGTCAGAAGTTTTGATGCCGAGCTCATGTTCCGACTCAGGAGTTGAGGATGATTCCAATCACTTGGCCGTTTGCGACTTGGGGGATTGATATGGTTGGGCCCTTTAAGATGTCCAAGGATAAGAAAACCCACCTTCTGGTGGCGGTTGATAAGTTCACTAAGTGGGTAGAGGCAGAGCCAGTCAGCAAGTGTGATGCGGCCACGGCGGTTCAATTCATGAAGAAGGTGATTTTCAATTTTGGTTTTCCACACGACATCATAACAGATAATGGCACGAACCTCTCCAAGGGGTCTATGGAAGACTTTTGTCAACAAGAGCACATCCGGCTTGATGTGTCATCGGTGGCTCATCCCGAGTCTAATGGTCAAGCTGAGAGAGCTAATCAAGAAATCCTGAAAGGCATCAAGCCCCGGCTTATGGTTCCCTTGTAGAGGACACCGGGTTGTTGGGTGGAAGAGTTACCTTCTGTATTGTGGAGCATTAATACCACCCCCAGTAGATCTACGGGTTATACACCCTTCTTCATGGTTTATGGAGCAGAAGCAGTTCTCCCTAGTGACATTCATCATGACTCACCTCGGGTGGCAGCTTATGTTGAAGTGGACAACGAGCAAGCACGCCAGGACGCATTGGACCTGTTAGATGAAAAATGGGACACATCAGCGGCTCGTTCGGTGATTTATCAGCAAGATTTGTGGCGTTATCACAGCCGTCGGGTTAAAACTAGAACTTTTCAAGAAGGCGACTTAGTGCTCCGGCTTATCCAGGATCAGACTGATATGCACAAGTTATCCCCACCTTGGGAAGGACCCTTTCTGGTTAGCAAGAATCTGAACAACGGGTCATACTACCTTATCGATGTTCGAGAGCACAAAGACTCACGCAAGTCGGAGGAGGAGACCCACCGGCCGTGGAATATTGCTCATCTTCGGCCTTACTACACCTGAGCCATAGGCTCCTATTATGTACATATTCTTGACAATGTATATATTATGATCAATATAATAAACCGACATCCTTGCTAAAGCGGGGCCTCAGCCGTTCTTCCTTAAAACTTTTCTTGGTTACATGGGGGCTTCTGCTTATAAAGCAGACTTCTAGTTGTCCATTGATCCGGCTTATAAAGCTACAAAAAAAAGGAGAGCACAACTCCAACATAAGCTTGGGGGCTTCATACCCAATATCATAAGGAGCCAAAGAGAGTTTATTGCAAAGCACAGCTCAAACATAGGCGCCCACTGAGCACAGCTCAAAATATTGCTTGGGGGCTCTTTGCTTCTACAAGAACAAAGCGTCTATAACCTTGTAATAGGCTATGAAAGCCAGACTTGAAAGCCAGGTGTATTCACCTAAAACCCCGGGTTATCCTGCCTTTTTAAGTAAGTCACTCCGTCCAGGTAATCCTGGTAAGACCCGTCGAATGTCTGACCGTTAATCTTATAAAGACCCTGAACTTTTCATAGTTAAATTGATGATTGGTTAATGTGAGTTCCATCTTATAAGTCTTTGTAAAATGGTTTAACTCAGTGGCCTGACAGCCCATGAAAAGCCTCGCCTTTTTTGCATATTTTCTTTGCAAATCTTCTTTTCGATGTCTATTTCGATGAGGTTTATACTAAACCCGATGCTTTCTAACTCGGTCTGGCTTTTGAGTTGCCATGTACAAACTTACAAGATGACCGGTGTCAATTGACCCGGCTTGGCTTTCAACTATAAGTTGTCAGTACACGATCAATTATAATCCGGTGTTTGATTAACCCGGTCTGGCTTTGACTATAAGTCGCCAGTATGATCATCCGGTGTTTATTATAACCCGGCATGGCTTCATTATAAACCAGTAAAGCATGGTGGGCGTTATCAGCACTCAAGATTTGGGTTATCACCCTTACTACAATAAAGTTGGTAAATCAACGATGTGATTCAATGTCACAGGTATGATTTATTTCATATTTAATTATTATTGAAAATACATCCTTGGTTATAAACCCTAGCTTTATATTGGGTGTTATGACCCGTCCGGCGGTAAAACGCCAGGACATTTAAGTTTATTATATGCAGAAACAGGATTGCATAAATATGATAAGGATCATAACGCAGACATAGCATAATCATAATGGATTAACAGTCTTATGCAAAGTAAATATGCACGACGGCATAGCTGACCAAGTGCTTCAAGTAGCCTATTACAAGGCGCTTTGATGGCCCAAAAGGATAATTGTTTGTCACAAGGATGGCAGTGTGCAGAAGCTAAACCGGCCTCCGGATCATGATTCTTCACCAGGCTGACCTCAAGGCTGCGGATCATCCTGCATCGGTTCACCCTCCTCCTCTCCACCCAGCGGCTGGAAGTCAATGGTTGCCCAGTCAATTCTAGTTAAGGCTCGGAAGACAGCTTCATCGCTTATAAGGGTCGACAGTTCAACATCAGGGGCGTAGGTATGCTTATGAATTGGCGGGATAAGATTTTGCACTTCATGAGTTGGTGCGTTTAACCCGTTGTTGTTGGCATCATAAATTGTCTGGTAAAATGACAAGTCAGTATCTTTAGCCAATTTACTCGAAAGTGGACGCATTTCCCTCGTTATGGCCCTGAGGTCATCATTATTAAAATCTGACCCGACCTCTTTTTGTCCTGGATAAACGTTTCCAACGTCTTCCGGATCAAGGTCAGAAATCCAGGCCTTGGCATGAGTCACTTCAGTAAGTGCGCCGGCCCTTGCAGCTGATTTCTTTAAATCTTCAAGCTGGGCAGGCATCATGAATAACTTTTACAACGTGTCCTTGATCAACGTTGGGGGCGGTTTATTATGGGAAGCTGTGCAGATGACCCGTTGAACGCTGTTATATAATTTCTCTATCAGTGTATAAGCAGCCTTTAGTTTTTTGCGCATGTCTGAGCCAAGATGAGTAACATAGCTACCTGCAATGGTCAACATAACAATAAACCGTCAGTTTCATGGATGTTGTTTATTTACAGCTTATGAAGAGGGTATTTACCGAAGACAACAGAGGTCATACCATTGATTTGCCGCTTCAAGCCAGTCAGTTCTTCTGTCACCGGATTAAGAGCTGCTTCAGAATCTTCTGCCCGCTTTACCAGAGTTGTCTTTTCAGCATCCCATCCTGCCCGTTCACTTTTAAAGTTGTCCTTCAGTTGTTCCATGGCTATTAAAGCGCCGGTCAGCTTTTCTTTTGCCTTGGAAGTTTTTGCTTGCTGGGACTTGATATTTTCTTGGAGGACGGTGATTTGAGAGTCCTTTCTTATCAGATCAGCCTGGAAGACATATTTAATGAGTTGGTAGTGCATATTTGAACTACCAAGCACATAACAAGTTATACACTTGGAACTTGGGGGCCAATGCATGTTGCTTCTTAAACAACTGTTATTTTAAGTCCCAAGCATATAACAAGTTATACACATGGCACTTGGGGGCTAATGTGTATTTTCTCAAGACAAGGTTATGGATTTATCCTTTTCAAATGGAGTACAGGGAGGATTATCAAGAATTCTAGAAGATCCATGACAGAAATATACCGGTATATCCTAAAGGTATAAACCAGTGCCTGGGGGCTATGCAAGCAAAATTAAATATTGATTCTACTACAAGTCCCGGTTCACATTAATATTATGAACCGACCCTTGGGGGCTATGGGAAGTGATAGTCTAAACCAGGCGTAAGGAAAGGCAACTCATGCAAAAGTGAGTGATATTTACCTCATACTGTTGCTTCATCAGGCCCACTAAACTGGCTTCATAGTCACGGATTGTGTACATGCGGTTTAAATATCCAGAGTGAATGTCTTGGGCGCTGAGGTGGGCATAGCTTGATAAATCTGTTTTCCACTTGGCCTTGTCCATAGTAGAATGTTCTTCCTTAGCACTGTTCTAGGGGAGGAAAACCTAGTGCCAGTAATGACAACATCATCGTCAGCAGCTTTAGCTGGGCTCGGCGGTTCATCAGCATGAGCCGACGTATCAACATCCATGTTCTTAGCTTTCGTTTTTTGATCCGGTAATGAAGGGCCATCAGGGATATTATCAGCGTCTGGATGAGACGGTTCAGGAGTTTGTTCCGATTCATCCCGATTGGGATCTTCAGCCGGTTTGGTCACTTTGGCCTTCTTGCTGGTTCTGGCTTTGGCCCTACAAAGTAATAAGTATGTTTCAGAATAGTACAAGAGTCAAAAATATAAAGGTATGACGGATTTGCAAAATCTACTCACCCAGGAACCGTTTTAAGGGTTGGAAGCTTCGTCGATGTTGATTCGCCAGAAGATGAATGGGAGGTCCTCTGGTAATTCGAGTCAGATGGATTAAGAGGATATCGGAAATAACCCGCCCTGGGATAAAATGTATCAGAAGTACAAGAGACCTCTTGGTGGCGTTTACAAACCGGAGAGTTCGGTAAACCGGAGGAGGTAACCACTTGGCCGCTATGCCGAGTTGTGCGGCGAGCTTCATGCTGCTCTGTCTTCAAAAGAAAGTGCGGATCCGAATAAGCTAGAGGGTGTGAAAATTTTACTTTCCAGACAGCTTGACGAGTTTTTGGTGTTGGCACAGGATCTGAGTCAGAAGAAAAAATAATTACCTCTACCTCACCAGCACGGCTAGCCTCCGCATCATCTTGATAATGATCATTGTCAATGAGGTGTATGAAAAAAGAACCAAGAGAGTCAAGTTCTACCTCTGACTCCAGATCATCAAGCTCTCCATCGTTGGGTAGGTCAGGGGACTCGGCGGTTTTCTTCTTCGCTGGCTTCTTTGTAACTTTGGTCTTGGAGCGAGGCGCTTTCACCGGTTTATCCTGCGGTTTTGCCAGTTTATCCTGTGTTTTCCTCTTCCAGAATGGATCATCACCCTACACAGATGGACAACAAATTATGAAGAAATATTTAAAAAGGGATGGATTAAGACAAGAATGGTGAAAATCTTACAGCTGGCGGTTTATTGGAAACGTAGAAAGGACTGAGCCATGTCTTGCTGTACTCAGATACCAGTTCATCCAACATCTTGTTGACAGATTCAGTAACTTCTTCATCAGTCAGCTGAATATCAATATGCCATAGAGGATCTTTGAGATCTCCTGTGTACTCGCACATTAAACCAGGGCGAGGGCTTAAGGGCAAGATACTCCAAGAGACCTAGCAGCGGACAAAGTTGATGCTAGTTAAACCATCCGCCATGAAGGCTCGGAGCTTTGCAAACCGGGGTGCATACCTAGCTCGTTCATTTGCGGTGAGTCATTGAGGGACTGGATGTTTGTTGGTAAGCCAGTGTGGACGATAACCCGGCAGAGGATTTTCGCCGTCTGGAGCTGTGTTTCGGTAATAAAACCAAATCTGATTCCAGTCTTTGGGGTGGCTATGATGCTTGGCGTGAGGGAAATTGACATCTTTCCTCTTCTGGATTGAAATGCCACTGAGTTCAGTGTTGGGCCCGTACGTAAATTCAGTATGGTGGTTTAAGTAAAAGAATTCCCGGAAAAACTCAATAGTAGGTTCTACTTGCAGATAAGCCTCACAAAATACTTGGAAATTGCAAATATTGGACACGGAGTTCGGTCCAATATCTTGAGGGCGATTCTGGAAGCTAGAAAGCACGTCACAGAAGAATTTTGATCCGGGAGGGCTAAACCCTCGACTCAGATGATCTGCAAACACAATAACCTCTCCATCCTTGGGCTCAGGAGGATTTTCTGGACCGGGGACCCGCCAGTGGATGGCCTCTTTGCTCGCTAAAGCGCCAGTTGCAACACACCCGGCCAGCTGTTCTTCCGTAACCCGGGAAGGTACCCAGTCGCAAGCATAAAATTGTTTTGCCATTTCAACAACAAGCTGGAAAAAGATCAATGCCGGTTTAAAATTCATGGCTAACAGGTATAAAGCGATGCAAGGTCGCAGGGAGAAGACGTTGAGGCATATATACATATCAAACTGGATTCAGGCATTGGTAGGGTTATAGAAATGACGAGCCGGCGGTTTAAGAGAGGGCTAATGTTACCTGGCGGGTTATAATTTCTTTGAAGGTTAAACCGCCTACAATGGTGTGGAACTTACAGATCTGAAAACTGCTAAGTATTGCACAAACAGGTTTTACAGGTTGACATTATAATTTTGGATCTACCGCAGTTCAAAAAGGGAGAAAATTCCAAAACCCTAAGTGCTGACAACGGAACAGTTAAGGTTCAGATGTGATTTTTCGCTGAAAAAGGGATGTTGTGATGAGGAAAACTGGATTATGCCTACGGCCGCACAGGGACAATATCAAGTTTTTTCAAGTACTCATGTGGCAGCAAAGTACATGTGAAGAATAATAATGAACACCGAGGAACACATAAACCCTAATGAACAGATCTGGGGCGGAAAGAGAGAAGGCTTTCTGAGGCTGAAAGAGCAGCGGAGAGGCACCACATTTTTCTGGTGCGTTCAGGGTGATGCAGCGGCCGGAGATGAGGTCGAAGACGAGGCTTGACGGTGGCGGCTGAGCTCGAAGCGCTGGGGCGGTACGAGGAAGACGACGAGACGAAGAGGCACGAAGGGGAAAAGAGAAAATGACCCCGGTCCTATTTATAAAGCGAAGGGAAAGTGACAGGCACGAGAATCGAGGAGCCCCAAAAATGGATAAGTGACAGAGCTACTGCCTCGATTTTCGGAAAGCATGTGACGTCGTTCCGGTTTATTATAATCTTGGAAGATGACGTCATGGCGGATTACCAGGTTCACATGAAGGTGTTGAAGAAGGAATATTCTTAAGTGTGGAAGATTGACATGAACATGTTCAAATCAATCTGGGGCCTAATCTGAGTATAAACCGCCCAGGTGGGGCTGGGTTATACCTGTGACGTTATCCATATTGAAGCCCATGAAGACAAGGAGTGTGGCTCCTTGTCGAAGAGACTTAGAGGCCGAGGGCCCAAAGGAGGATTAGGGCCCGTAGACCTAAACCGCCATATACTATGTAACTTGTGTTGTAAGATAGGAAAGGGTAGAAACCGAGCCGGACACGTGTATGAGCCGGCGTTGGGATTCTTTAAACCGCCGGGCGTCAACCTGTGTATATAAAGGGACGACCCGGTATTGGTTCAAGGACAAGAAACAACAACCGAGATCCAGGTAAAGCGGATTCGCACCCTGATCATCGAGACCCCATCAATTCCACCACAACTGGATCGTAGGCTTTTACCTTCACCGCAAGGGGCCGAACCAGTATAAATTCCCCGTGTCCTTTGTCCGATTTAACCCCTTTAAGCTAATCTTGTTGCGATGGCTGCACAACTAAGTCCTCACACTAGGACATCTGACGTGATAATTCCACGACAACCAGGATAAAGGGATCGTCAGGAGAGCTTGAGCTGGTTGATGAATGTTTTTGGAATGGAACTGGCAGGCTTAACACTTGGTGATGAGCTCAGTTGCATCCTAGAGGGCTATGGGCTAGTAGAAACCCTGTCGGAAGGCTTTTCCAACCAGGGCTCTGGATCCAATATGAGAGCCACAGATACCCCCATGTATCTCCGCCAATAGCTTCAGCCCGTCTTCCCGGTAGATACACTTCAATTTCACCATGTTTGGTCTCTTTTAGTATAGAGTGTCATCTACAAACTGGTACATACTGGATCATTGGGCTACTCTTTCAGCTTCCTCGTGCCCTTCGGGAAGTTCTCTTGTTTGAAGAAAATGGGCTATGTGCTGCGCCCAAGTTGGAGCATGCGGCTCAACAACAAGGACTAAATGCACCTATTCATACGTGGGAGCGCTCCCTTCTACTGCAGGCACTCATGGTTCTGTGCAAGGGTGCGGCTTCAGGAAGTCCTCCCGGGAAATGCTCGTCGGGGTTCAGCTTTCTTCTTTCTCTCTACATCGTTGAAGGGGATACTGATGGTTGAGTCAGATGGAGAACAAAAGTCCCAGGTTCCACCGGGAGCTTCTACACAGCGCACTTCGACAAGTGATCGGCGATTTAATTTTCTGCTCTTGGCACGTGCTCTGCTTGCAATCCATCAAAGTGCTCTTCCAACTTTCTCACTTCCTCCACATCCTCCATCAACGGGCTCTCATAATCTTTGTTGACTTGCCTCACCACTAGTTGAGAATCTCTGCGATTGATCAGCTTCTTGATTCCCAATTCCACTACAATTCTGAGTCCAGTAAGGAGCCCCTCGAACTCAGTAGGTTTGTTAGTGGCCTTCTCTCAGGAAAGTGCATTTGCACCATATATTTGAGTCGTTTGCTGGTGGGCTCGATGAGAAGCACGCCGGCTCCGGCGCTCTGCAACGAGAAAGCACTATCAAAATACATCATCCACTCTTGAGGCGCTTCTTTGCTGGGGAGAATAGTTTCTGGTACTTCTTCGTCTGGAGTGGGTGTCCATTATGCAATGAACTCTGCTAATGCCCTGCTCTAAATAGTTGAAGTGCTTTCATACTTTAAACCAAAGCTTGACAATTCGAGTCCCACTCGACTATTCTTCCTGTAGCTTCGGGGTTCCTCAATATGCATTGCAGCGGGAAACGAGTGAGAACCGTGATCTTGTAGGCTTGGAAATAGTGGTGCAATTTTCTCAAGCCCATGATAAGGCCGAAGATCAGCTTCTACACTCTAGAGTACCTTGACCTAGCCCCTATAAGAGGGAGCTTACAAAGTACACTGGCCATTGCACCACTTTCTTCCTCGTCGTGGTCATAGGATTGACTTCGCGAACTTGTTCTGCCTCTCTCTGATATGTGTCCAATCTTGCCACGTCTTGTTCAGTTACCCCTTCGGAGGGAACAGTTGCTACAGATGCTTCCTCATCCACTTCTCGCTGTGCCACCAGTGCTGCACTAGCCAATTGATTTGTTGCCGCTAAATACAATAGCAATGGTTCTTGCGGTTTAGGCGCAACTAAGGTGGGAGTGGAGGAAATGTAGGTTTTCAGGTATTGCAGCGCTGCTTCTGCCTCCGGGGTCTACTTCATTGGTCTTGCCTTCTTCAAGATTTTGAAGAAAGGCAGGGCATGCTTGGCAGATTTGGAGATGAACCTACTCAGTGCGGCAACTCATCTAGTTAAACGCCTCACATCTTTAATGGTCTTGGGTGCTTGAATTTTCTGATTGCCCTGATCTTGTCTAGGTTGGCCTCTACCACCCGTTGGGACACAAAGAAGCCAAGGAGCTTGCCGGATGGCACACCAAACACACACTTCTCAGGGTTTAGCTTTAAATTGATCTTGCGCAAGTTTGCAAAGGTCTCTTCCAAATCTTGAATGAGTGTTGATCTTTTCTTGGTCTTGACCACTATATCATCCATGTAAGCTTCTACATTCCTATGTAGCGGAGGTTCCAAACCAATTTGTACTACCCTTGCAAAAGTGCATCCAGTGCTCTTTAATACAAAAGGCATCCGTACAAAGCAGTATGTGCCACATGGAGTTATGAACACGGTGTTCTCTTCATCTTCTTTAGTCATAAATATCTGATGGTACCCAGAGTATGCATCCAAGAAGTATAGCAAATCACATCCAGAAGTGGAATCAACAATTTGATCAATGCGCGGCAGGGGAAAGGATCTTTTGGACAGGCTTTGTTCAAGTCTGTGAAATTAATGCAAAGCCTCCATTTCCCGTTTGCCTTGCATGCTACCACTAGATTAGCTAACCAAGTTGGATGCAATACCCCTCTGACTGAGCCAGCTACTTCATGTTTCCTTATTTCCTCAACAATAAACAGCTGCCGCTCCAAGGCTTGCTTTCTGACCTTCTGCTTGACGGGTTGAGCATGAGGACAGACAGCAAGGCGGTGCTCAATTACCTCCCTGGGAACACCGGGGATGTTAGATGGTTGCCAAGCAAACACATCGACCATCGCCCACAGGAAGGCAACAAGCATGCTTTCCTATTTGTCATCAAGGGTGGCACTGATGGTGAACGTACCGTCAGCGCCATCTTGCCTTGCTGTGACCTTTATAGCAGGTGAAGCAACCTTGGGTTTGTTGCTAGTGGAACTCTCCGGTAGGTCCTCACTAGGTGCAACGCACTCCGAAGAAGCGCCCTTCTCGTAGTCCTTGCCGGCATCTCTGCTAGCTTTCTTTCCCTTCTTTGTTTCCTTTGCAGGAGTTGCGGCATCAGCTACCTCAGCTGCTACCGCGTCTCGATACATCTTATCGATGCATATGATTGCATCTTTCTTATCTGATGGGATGGAAATGATTCCCGTCGGCCATGGCATCTTCAAGGTATTGTATTCATAGTGGGATGCCACCATTAACTTTACCAGAGCTGGACGACAAAGAACCCCATCATAAGGCAAGGGAAGCTCACCGACATCAAACAAGGCCCTCTTGGTCCGGTAGTTCAATTCCCGGCCAAATGTCACAAGCAAAGTGATCTTCCCTTTGTGTCGGCTCCTACCGGGGTTGATTCCTTGAAATGCACCCGTGGCCTTGGGTTCTTCAACATGGATCTGTACCATGCCAACCACCTTAGGGGAGATCAAATTTATCCTAGCCCCACCGTCAACTAGCATATTTGTTACTTTGAGGTTGTGAATTGTTGGGGAAACCAACAACGACAAGCAGCCTACCGCAGTGGTGCGCTCAAGGTGACCTCTTCATCAAAGATGATAGGCGTGTGAGACCATTTAAGTGGCCTTTGGGAATCTGCAGTTGGCTCCACGACATTGAATTCACGTGCCCATTGCTTGAGCTGCTGGTGAAAGAAGTGCAAGGACGCACCCCCGTCAATGCACATGGCTTCGGTTGCCCTTTGGAATTCTTGCTCACTGGTTTCTTCTTCTTCCTCTTCACCACTCTCTCCATCTCCTTCTTTCTTCTCGCAGCCTCTAGTGGGATTTTCCTTCTGCTACTGGGCCTTGCGCGGGGGCCTCCTCTACTACCACGACCCTTCACGCCAGCACCCTCTTGGCCTCTCTCCCTGTCGAGCTTCTCATACTCAGGCTTTTTCTTCTTAACAAGTTGCTCTACCTAATGACACTCTTGGAGATTGTAGCCCTTGGTGCAGTGGATTTTGCAGTATGGCCCTTCGGATTGTCCGGTTTTCTCCGATGTTGCATCCTCCAGGCAATCAACGCACTTGGCAGCTTCCTTGCCGGGGACCTCGGTCTTGGTTTTCTTACCGGTGCTAGGATCACCTGAGGTCTCAATGGAGAACACTACTTTTTCTTTGCGCTTCCTGTTGCGCCTCTGGTTCCTCCCCTTCGGGTTGGCAGCACCGTCATCGTCGTCCGAATCGATTTCGACGCCAACCTCCTCTCTGGGAGTCACCTTCCTTCTTTAGCCCGAGCGCACTTATCCGCCAAGGTGTACAACTCGTTGACGGTTTTGGGAAATTATACATTCACCTTGGCCCACATCCTTTGGTTGCGCATGTTCGAATGAAACGTGAAAATCACGACTGCGGGTGTATCTCTGGAATGTTACGGTGCGCTTGACTAAATCTCTGAATATACTTCTGCAGATCCTCCCCTTCCTTTTGTGGAAGGACTTACAAATCACTGGGCTGTCCATGCTCTTGGTGGACACATGTGAAGGCGCTAACAAACTCATTGCACAAGTCTGCCCATGAAGAAATGGAGTTTTTTGGCAGGTGCATTAGCCATGATCTCAAATTTGGCTTAAGTGCCAAAGGGAAGTAATTGGCGAACACCTTCTCATCTCTGTCCCCGGGGGCTTGAACATCAATTGTGTAAATGCTCAAGAACTTTGCCAGGTTTAACTTTCCATCGTATTTTTCTAGCAGTTCTGGCTTGAAGACTCGGGCGGATGGCCAGTGGACCTGCCACACCTCACGAGTGAAGGGAGGGCATCCAACCTAGAACGACAAATATCCGCCAATACTGGGCATGGGCTCATCATTGCCCGGGCCATTGCGCCTGTCAGATTGACAGTGTGTCTCTCGGCGTCATTCTGTAGTGACGTGTGCCTCTTCCTTCTGCCGGTCTTCCAAAACTCACCGTTGATCACAACAGGTTTGTGGATCATACGAAGCCATTAATGTTTTGTCTGGCTCGTCGGCACATCGAGCCTGTTGCGTTATCGCTGGGCCTGTTGCCGCAGAGGGGATTGCATTGTTGTAACTCCCTCAATAGAGCCAAAGTCTTGGGCCGCCGTCACTGTTCGCCGGGGTCATGACGGCTCCGCATGCTACAATTTTCCAGCCTCAACAAAACCAATCAAACTCTGGATGGTGGCCCTCCACTCATCCAACAGGAGTTGGGATCACGTCATTGCTTCCGCAGCCGTCTTGGCATCGCCAGTGAGGAAGATCACAATGTTGCTTGTTTCCTGGTAGTACCAACAGGAGCTCGCCACGTTTGTGCCATCATGGACCAGTCTCCACGGCAGTCTGGTGGTGAGTGGGCCCCACTTGGGGGTCGGCGGCCCCGCTCAGCGTCCCGCCTTGCCCATCTTGCTCTAGGCAAGGCATGCATCTCGTAGTTGCAGCCGTAGTGGGTGGAACTGGAGGGTTGTGGCTTGCACCAGAGCGGGTGTAGCTGTGGCGACTGCGTCCGCTAGCGCGCCGAGGAGGTGGAGCCTAGTCGTTCCCTTCCCCCACAGTTTACGGACCAAGCTCGCCATGATGCTGCTGATGGTGCCTAGCCCCGGTGTTTCCTGCCCCAACTTCGGCCGTGGGGGACAAAACGGCGACGACGCCTGTGCTGGACATGCCACCCATGGCACCCGCCTCACCCAATGCCTCCGTGGCGCCGATGGCTTCCATGGCTGCATGCAAGGGGGCCTTCCAAGTAGAAGGGGTGCATATGGTTTCCGTCGCACCGGGTTTCTTATTGGGTGTCATGGACAAAGAAGATGATGACGAAGATCGACGCATTGTTCACAACTTCAGATTCGCGCAAGCGATCCCCCCTACCTGGCATGCCAAAGATGTCGTGGAAGAACACAATCACCTATGGGGCCATGAGCCCATTGTTGTTCGGCAAGGGGGAGATCATGTTGCACAAAGAGCAGAAGCCATGGAGCAGCACAACGACGATGACACTAGTGGTTTTTACCCAGGTTCAAGCCGCTGAGAAGTGTAAGACCCTACTCCTACTTTTGGTGGATTGGATGAAGGGATCACCACAACATGCAACACTCGAGCCCGGCAAGGTGACCTAGGGGGAGCTGCTACGCGTCTACAAGTGTTCGGGGTCTGAATCCCTCTCTAGTTTGCCTTGGCCTCCTTTTATAGCTCAAGGGGTAACCACAGTGGCAAAACAAACATTATCTCATGATTACAAGTTAACAGTACTATCATACCTAAATCTTACGGTTAGGACAAAGTGCACTAAATTCACTTGCTAGGTGTCATGCTGAGGGTGAAGCCCGACAAGCCTGCCGTGCCGCTTAACCCTCTTCTGCTCATTATCTTGACACACCTTTAGACGAGTGTCAAATGATCATGATCTGCCTTCCATCATAATGCCACGGGCTTAGTGAGAGCCACTTAGCAACTTCGGGGCTTGACACCACATCGATAAGTGACTTGCGTGGCTATGCGGTGGAGTGGTGGTGATTATCTTGTGCCTGCCGGGGGCAGGGCTTGCCGAACATTCTCAGAAGAGATATGCGCCTCGGTCTCTAGTCGCCCCGGAGGCGCGGCTGGCGGGGGTTTGCCTTCTGGTATCAACCTTGCCGGCCTCGCTTGGCCGACAAGGGACACTCCTTTTGGAACCTTGACTTATATGCTTGCCTTAGTCTTCTTGATCCGCTCCTTGATCTCACAAAGTGCGGCCTACAGCTTGGCCTTGCTTTGTGCATTAGCGCGAAATACATGATTATTAGAACACTTGTGCATGAGCTCGGTCAACAAACGTACATGTTTGTTGCACCAACACTGAGACACAAAAAGTCCAAGAAGCTTGCTAGACGGAATGCCATTATATCGTCATATCTCAAAACCATTACTAAGAATCAAGTTTATTTTGTCCAATGATCTTCATGATTTTTTTATTATATCCTCCTTGGATATCTATCACTTTGGGACTATTTTCATATGTTGCTTTTGATAAGCTCAAACAAATATAAGTGAAGAACATGAGCATAATTTTTTTTCTTTCTATAAAAATAATCTAAGTGAAGCAAGAGAGAATTTCTAAAAAAATCACTAACTCCCAAATAAATATAAGTGACGTATGATAGCATTTCTTCAAAATTAGCAAAGCACACCGTGCTCATAAATATATAAGTGAAGTACTAGAGCAAGTCCATGGCTCTAAAAATTTAAGTGAAGCATAGGAGCAAGCATAGCATAATTGTTGGCTCTCTTAAAAGGGTGTGTCCAAAAAGGATTAGACACTTAAAACACAAAGCAAAACAGGCAAAGACTCATACCATACAAGACGCTCCAAGAAAAACTCATATCATGTGACAAATAAAAATATAGTTTCATGTAAAATACCGATGGTTGTTAGAAGAAAGCGGGGATGCCACTCGGGGGCATCCCCAAGCTTAGTTGCTTGTTACTTATTTGAATATTATCTTGGGGTGCCTCGGGAATCCCCAATCTTAGTCTTTTGCTTTTCCTTATTCCTTCATCCATCGTAAGATAACCCAAAACTTGAAAACTTCAATCACACAAAACTCAAACAAAACCTTCGTGAGATCCGTTAGTATAAGAAACCAAACCACTACTATAAGTACTGTAGCAAACCTATTCTTATTTTGTTTTTTGCAATATATATACTATATTCCAACTTTTTGATGGCAAAAACTCATCAAAGAAAACCATAGAATCATCAAAACAAGCACAGAACGCAAAGAAAACAGAATGTATCAAAAACAGAACAGTCTGTAGCAATCTGAATATTCCGACTACTTCCGTAACTCCAAAAATTATGAAATAAATTGGTGGATGTGAGGAATTAGTCTATTAATCCTCTGCAAAACGAATCAACTTAAGAGAAATGTCCTGTAAAAAATGACAACGAATCTAGTGAGCGCAAAAGTTACTGTTTTTCAGCAAGATCAAATAAACTTTCACCCATGTCTTCCCAAAGGCATTGCTTGGCACAAACACTAACTAAAACACAAAAAACACAATCATAACAGTAGAATAATTGTTCTAACACTTAAGAACAGAAAGGCACAAGCAAAAAATAAATTTTATTCATTGGGTTGCCTCCCAACAAGCGCTATTGTTTAACACCCCTAGCAAGGCATAACGCATAGGATTTAAGTTTTTGTCATCTTTGTTCTTTTGAAAGCAAAGGGAAAATTTCCTATCAATGGCATATAATTTTCTATTTTGTGAAGCACATGGCCATTGATAGTGCAGGAAAGATTAAGCACGTTGCGAAAACTCGTATCTAAACTAGCCTTCATCTCTTTAATTATTTCATTTTGATAAAAACACATAAGGGTAGTTGATTCAACATTTTCTCCTTTGGGGTGCCCACATATAATTTTCATCTTTTCATAAGTATCAATGGCATCCCCTTTAACAAAATCGTTTTCAAAGATAGAATCCAAAACTTGCTTGAAGGAAGAAGGTAAACCAGCATAAAAACCCTTCAAGTGTATCTCTATCTGATATTGGGACGCATCGCTAGCTCAAATTCTCAACAGCCTATCCAAAGCCTCCTTCAAAGATTCATCAAGCAAATAGCAAAAAATTCCAGGATCATCTTCATCACAATTGTTAAGATTTTCCCTAACAACCCCGGTAGATCCTTCCATAGCATCATTGTTTTTGAGCTTAGAGAGGGCTAAATGGCTATCCAAAGCAGTAAAACTCGGAAGAAAACCCTAAGCCCTTTTGGGGTCGGTCATGGCGAGGAAAACGAAAAAGAGGGGAATAAAACGGATTTTTTTTGTGAAGTGGGGGAGAGGAAAACGAGAGGCAAATGGAAAATAATGTAAACTGCGAGGCGATGAGATTTGTGATTAGGAACCTGGTTGATGTTGAAGATCCTCCCCGGCAACGATGCCAGAAATTCCTTTTGATGTCTACTAGAACTACGTCGGTATTTCCCCAAAGAGGAAGGGATGATGCAGTATAGATACAGTAGGTATTTCCCTCAGTGATGAGACCAAGGTTATCGAACCAGTAGGAGAACCTCCTCACACCACGTAAACAGCACCTGCACACAAATAACAAATACTCGCAACCCGGCGTGTTAAAGGGGTTGTCAATCCCTTTCGGGTACGGCGCCTCAAGTAGGCAAACAATGTGATATAAAAAGTGGTAGATAGGATAAATAGATCGCGGAACAAATAAATTGCACCAAGGTATTTTTGTATTTTTAGTTTAATAGATCTGAAAATAAATGCAAGAGAAAATAGATCGCAAAGTCAAATATGATGAAAAGAGACCCGGGTGCCGTAGGTTTCACTAGTGGCTTCTCTCGAGAAAAATAGCAAACTGTGGGAAAACAATTACTGTTGGGCAATTTATAGAACTTCAAATAATCATGATGATATCCTTGTCTGCATCTACTACTATTACTCCACACATCGACCGCTATCCAGCATGCATCTAGTGTATTAAGCTCATGAGAAAATGGAGTAATGCAATAAGAACGATGACATGATGTAGACTAGATCTGTTTGTCTATTGCGACAAATATAGATCTCATCTTGCTATTCTTAGTAGCAACGATACATACGTGTCAGTTCCCCTTCTATCACTGGGATGAAGCACCGTAAGATCGAACCCTCTACAAAGCACCTCTTCCCATTGCACGATAAATAGATCAAGTTGGTGAAACAAAACCCAAATATCAGACAAGAAATACGAGGCTATAAGCAATCATGCATATAAGAGATCAAAGAAGAGCCAAATAACTTTCATGGATAAAAAGATAGATCTGATAATAAACTCAAAGTTCATCGGATCGCAACAAACACACTACCAAAAGACTTACATCATATGGATCTCCAAGAGACCATTGTATTGATAATC
Source organism: Triticum aestivum (assembly GCF_018294505.1). Lineage (NCBI taxonomy): Eukaryota > Viridiplantae > Streptophyta > Magnoliopsida > Poales > Poaceae > Triticum > Triticum aestivum. Next base: position 351,284,012 of record NC_057813.1, read on the forward strand.
AAGAGAGAGATAAATACATCTAGCTACTAACTACGAACCCGTAGGTCTACAAAGAACTACTCACGCATCATAGGAGAGGCACCAATGGAAGTGGTGAACCCCTCCATGACGGTGTCTAGATTGGACCTGGTTGTTCTGGACACTGCGGCGGCTGGATCAATATTTCGACGCCTCCCCTAGGGTTTCTGGAATATTTTGGTATTTATTGAGCAAAGAGGCGGTTCGGGGGCACCCGAGGTGGGCACAACCCCCAGGGCGCGCCTGGGCCTCCTGGTGTGCCCTGGTGGGTGCTACTTCCCTCGAGCAGCCCCTCAGGTGCTTCCTTGGCCCATTGGCTTTCTTCTGGCCCAAAAACATTCATCCAGGAGTTGCATTGCGTTTGGACTCCGTTTGATAATGATTTCCTGCGATGTAAAAAAAAATACAGAAAACATCAACTGGCACTGGGCACTATGTCAATAGGTTAGTACCAAAAAATGATATAAAATGACTATAAACTGATTGTAAAACATCCAAGAATGATAATATAACAGCATGGAACAATCAAAAACTATAGATATGTGGAGACTTATCAGTGGCACTAATGGTAAAGGTACCATCAGTGCCATCCTGCCTTGCTAGAACCTTCTTCGTCACAGGGGGAGTAGCTTTGGGTTTCTTACTAGAAGAACACTCCGGCAAGTCGTTGCCGGGCGCAGCACACTCTGAAGTGGCACGCTCTTGGGGTCCTTGTCAGTGCTGCAACCGCATCTCTATACATCTTATCAATGCATATAACTGCATCCTTCTTTTCTGACGGGATGGATATAACTCCCATTGGCCCCGGCATCTTCAAGGTGTTATATGTGTAGTGGGATGCCGCCATGAACTTGGCCAAGGCTGGATGACCAAGGATCCCTTTAAATGGCAGGGAAGTTTGACAACATCAAACACAACTTTCTCAATCCTGAAGTTCAGCTACCCGCCAAACATCACTGACAATGTAATCTTCCCCTTAAGTTGCCTCCTTACTTGGTTGATCCCTTGGAATGTGCTAGTCCCCTTGAGGTCTTCGTTAAGAATTTGAAGTTGCTTGATTACATCAGGGGAAATCAAATTCATCCCTGCCCCGCTGTCAACCAACATCTTTATGACCTTGAGGTTGCGGATTTTTGGTGAAACCAACAACGACAAGCACCCGACTGCAGTGGTGCGATCTAGATTGTCCTCAGCATCAAAGATGATGAGCATGCGGGACCATTTGAGTTGTTCCCGGGAATTTGCTACTGGCTTTGCCGCATTGACCTCATGCGCCCACTACTTGATTTGGCAGTGAGAGGAGTGCATAGAAGTGCCCCTGTCAATGAAAAATGCTTCAGTACCCCCTAAAATTCTTGTTCACTTGACTCATTCTCATCTTCTTCTTCACCGTTATCTTCATCTTCATTCTTCTCACGGCCTCAGGCGGGCTTCTCTTTCTGCTCATTGAGCTTGCCATGGCAACCACAGCGGCCACCACGGCCTTTCCCACCAGTGTCGTCTTGGCCTTTCTCCTTGTCATGCTTCTCATACTAAGCCTTTTGTTTTCAACAAGCTGTTCGACTTGTATGCAATCATGGAGATCATGGCCTTTGGTTCTATGGATCTTGTAGTATGGCTCATCGGATTTACTAGTTTTTTCAGATGCTACAGCCTCCTGGCAATCAATGCACGTAGCAGCTTTCTTGCTGGGTGATTTGGTGTTTGTTTTCTTGCCGACGTTGGGATCACTAGAGCGCTCAACAGCCATCACTTCTTTTCCCTTACGCTTCATGTTGAACTTTCTGTTCCTCTTCCTTGGGCCGGTGGCATAGTCGTCATCCTCTGAATCGACTTCAATACCAATTTCCTCCCCGGGAAGTCTCCTCCCCTCCTCAGCACGAGCACACTTTTGGGCCAACGTGTAGAGCTCGTTGATGGTTTTAGGTAACCGTACATTCATCTTGGCACGCATGCTCTGATGGCGCACATTCGTATGGAATGTGGCAATCACTACTTTCGGATGTATCTTCAGGATGTTGAAGTGTAGTTGATTGAATCTTTGCAAATACTTCCGCAAGCTTTCTACCTCCTTTTGCAAGAGGGCTTGCAGATCAAGGGGCTGCCCGGGTTCTTGATGGCCTCTTGTAAAGGCGCCAATGAACTCATTACACAGATCTGCCCATGAAGAGATGGAATCCTTAGGTAGGTGCATCAGCCAAGATCTCACATTGGTTTTGAGTGCCAATGGAAAATAATTGGTGAGCACCTTTTCATCCCTTCCCCCGGTAGCTTGAAGGGCAATCATATAGATGCCCTAGAACTCTATCGAATTTAACTTTCCATCATATTTCTCTAGCAAGTCAGGCTTGAAGGTGCAGGATGATGGCCAACGGTCTTTCGGCAGCTCGCGAGTGAAGGCAGGGCACCCCACCTCATAGGGCAAGTACCCACCAGCACGGGGAGTGGGTTCGTCAATGTCTGGTACATTATGCATGTCGTATTGACCGTGTGTATCGCGGTGCCACTCGATAGTGACACAGGCATCTTCCTTCTTCTTGTCCTTCAACACTTGCCATTGATCTTGTTGAGACCGTGGGTCGGACGAGGCCATTGACACCTCATCAGGCTCGTCGACATCTTGGGTTTGCTGAGCTCGCCATGGTTGCCCTTGGGTGGGTTGTCGCGGAGGGGACTCGACCGTGGGCGTAGTCCTCTCAACACGGCCACCAGTGGGGGCTACCGATGTCGTCTGCGAGCGTCTCGAAAGTTTCGCGCGCTGTGACTTGTTGGCTTCAGCAAACCCGATGAGGCTTTGGATGGTAGCTCTCCACTTGTCCATCTTGTCTATTGCTGGAGGAAAATTCAGCAACAGCTGAGACCTAGCCATTGCTTCTGCCATCGTCTCTGCCATGGCATGGGAGGAGGAGCATGATAACCCACAAGTATATGGGATCGCAACAGTTTTCGAGGGTAGATTATTTAACCCAAATTTATAAATTCGACACAAGGGGAGCCAAAGAATATTTGCAAGTATTAGCAGCTGTTGTCAATTCGACCACACCTGGAGATTAGTTATCTGTAGCAAAGTGATCAGTAGCAAACTAGTATGATAGTTTTGATAGTAGTAGCAATAGCAATAGTAACAGTAATAGTGATAGCAGTAGTTTTGTAGCAAGTGCAATAATAACAATAGCAGTAGTAACTTAGCAGAAACAATATGTAGGATCGTAGGCATTGGATAGAAAATTTGTTGGATGATATTCATCATGAGACAGTCATAACCTAGGGCGATACGGCACTAGCTCCAGTTCATAAATATAATGTGGCACTAGCTCCAGTTCATAAATATAATGTACGCATGTATTTTGTAAATAGTCATACGTGCTTATGGAAAGAACTTGCATGACATCTTTTGTCCTACCCTCCCGTGGTAGCGGGGTCCTATCGGAAACTAAGGGATATTGAGGCCTCATTTTAATAGAGAACCGGCACAAAGCATTAGCACACGGTGAATACATGAACTCCTCAAACTAAAGTCAACACCGGTAGTAGTCCCGACTATTGTCACTCCAGGGTTGCCGGATCATAACACGTAGTAGGTGACTATAACTTGCAAGATCGGATCTAGAACAAAGTTATAATGGTGATAACATAAACGGTTCAGATCTGAAATCATGGCACCCGGGCCCAAAGTGACAAGCATTGAGCATGACAAAGTCATAGCAACATCAATCTCAGAACATAATGGATACTAGGGATCAAGCCCTAACAAAACTAACTCGATTACATGATGAATATCATCCAACTACTCATCGACTAGCGAGCCTACGAAGGAATTACTCACTCCCGGTGGGGAGCATCATTGAATTAGCAATGGAGAAGGGTTTGTGATGACGAAGATCGAAGATCTCCCTCCCCGGAGCCCCAAACAGACTCCAGGTCTGGCCTCCCTATGAAGTACAGGAGGCGGCGGCGGCTCTGTCTCGTGGAACGAGATAATTCTTTCTCCCTATTTTTTCTGGAAAAATAGGATTTTATAGGGTTAGTTTCATGGTCTGCGGGGCCACCAGGTGGGAACAACCCACCTGGGCGCGCCTGGAGGGGGTGGCGCGCCCTGGTGTGTTGTGCCCAACATGGTGCCCCCTTCCGGTGGTTCTTGGATCCAGAAATTACCTTTTGTTGTATAAAAAAGCCTCGCAAAGTTTTGTTGCATTCCAAGAATTTTTATTTCTGCACAAAAACAACACCATGGTAGTTCTGCTGAAAACAATGTCAGTTTGGGTTAGTTTCATTCAAATCATGCAAATTAGAGTCTAAAACAAGATGAAAAGTGTTAGGAAAAGTAGATTCGACGGAGACATATCAACTCCCCCAAGCTTAAACCTTTGCTTGTCCTCAAGAAATTCAGTTGATAAACTGAAAGTGAAAAAGAAAAACTTTTACGCACTCTTTTGCTCTTGTTTCCATAAATAAGCTTAAACAGCACCCAGGTTTTCAACAAAGATTATAACTAACCATGTCAACAATAACACTTAAAAATTATTTTAACTCATATCGATGACATAATCAACTAGCGAGCAATAATAAGACATCTCAAAACAGCAACACGTTGTCAAAACAACCATGATAAAATTCGACAATAGTGGTATCTTGCAAGCCCTTTCTAAGACCACAAAACATAAATGCAGAGCACCTCCAAAGTTCAAGCAGCGACTAAACATTGTAATTCATGGTAGAAAAGATCCAGTCATGATGCACCCAACATTAGTTGCACACAATGCATAAGCATGACAATAGTGCTCTCAAGTTCTGGCGCTTATTTGAGAAGGTGATGACACAAAATAAAAGTAAATAGATATTCCCTTTGCAGAGGGAAGAAGTGATTTGTAGAGGTGCCAGAGCTCAAGTTTTTAAAACAGAGGTAAATGAAATTTTGAGACATGCACCCTTCTTGTTTAATTCGCGACCATCAGTTGTCAATATCTTCCATGCTAAACACTTTAGTAGCGGTTCCCAAGCGATAAAGTAAAGGTTATTGCTCCATAGGAGTTTTTGTTTGATTATTTATAAGTTGTTTTTGCAATTGCGACTAGGAATCCCTATTATCGCCCCTTTCTCGTGCAATGGTGAGTGAATAAACACTCATCTTGAGAATAACCCGCTTAGCATGGAAGATACCGACTACCTCCTGTCGCTGTACGAACAATCTAGGCACATAAAAAGGATATTTATTTGAAGTTTTTAGAGGTGGCACATGCAAATTTACTTAGGATGGAAGGGTAATACCGCATATAGGTAGGTATGGTGGACTCATCTGGAATAACTTGGGTTTCAGGGTTTTGATGCACAAGCAGAATTCCCACTTAGTACAGGCGAAGGCTATCAAATAGGTTGAGAAGTGGCCTGCTGGAGAGCAACAACGGTCATGAGCATGCATTATGCATAAGTAACATTGGATAGTAGCATGAGTAGGATATGAACACCATGAACATAAATATCATAGAGGCTATGTTGGTTTTGATTCAACTACATGAATGAACGTGTGCCAAGTCAAGTCACTCGAACATTCAGAGGAGGATACCATATCATCATACTACATCACAATTATTTTACCACAATGTTGGCATCCAAAATAAATCATCATCCACTCCTAGCTACTTATGCATGGCATGAGAAACTATAATCTCTAATTGTCATTGCAAACATGTTTGATCATAATAGGCCAAATCTTGGATACTAGGTTGAACATATTTACCAAAACAGAACGAGTCAAGTTCATACCCATTTCTCTCTGCCATGGCCGGTTCATCCAATATCGTCATTATTGCCTTTCACTTGCACGACCTAATGATTTGAAAATAATAATACTGCAAGAATGTCATGCACTAAGCTGGAATCTGCAAACATTTTATTCAAAAGGAGAAGACAAGCTAATATGGACTCTTTGTCAGATCAACAATAATGCATATGAGAGCCATTCAACATTTTCATCATGGTCTTCTCGGTATGACTCAATAAAAAGAAAAGAAATTCAGAGGAACACACTAAAATATTTTTGGAGTTTTTGGTTTTTCGTAAACAAGCAAATAAAAAAGGAAAAGCAAAAACGAGAAAAACTATTTACACGGGAAAGCTCCCAACAAGTAAAAGAGGAACAAAGAAATCTTTTTGGGTTTTATTTTTTAGATACTACAACTAACTACACTAGAAAGAAAAATCAAAAAGAAGCATGAAATATTTTTTTATTTTCTGAAAGTTTTTCAAACACACAAGAAGAAGGCGAGAAAATAAATCTAGCATGGATAATACAATGAAAAAGTGTGGATACCGACAACTGTAATGAAATGTGTGAACATGAAAGTAACGTTGGTGGAAATACGTACTCCCCCAAGCTTAGGATTTTGGCCTAACTTGGCAATCACTCAGTAACCTGTGTAATGGTTAGAGAGGTAGCTCATGGAGTCTGTCGGTGCGAATGCCTCAGCCTACCGTGTGGCCACAACTGCTGCGTTATGGGCTCGGACCTCGCTCTCAAGAACAAAATATCTTCCCCTGTTGTGAACATTAAAGAGAGCATGTGCTGGCAAATATGTGTCCACCATGGAGTCCTTATTAAACAACAATTTATATGTGAAATTATGGGGTTCACCTCCAAGGATCTTATGACGTTTCATAGCATGAAAGTCTAGGTACTGCGTGGGTAAAATAGGATCATAGGGGAAAGGTGAAACAGCCAGCTCTCTTGCTAAGCGTGTGGCATAAATTCCACCATGAAAATATCCACTACCGGTGTTGTGTTGCAACCTGCGTGCAACAATCACTCCAAGATTATAACTTTTGTCACCGGTGAGAGCGGTGCATATGAGGCTCAAGTCTGGCACACAAAGTGTACAACAATCTTATTTGCCTACAATACATTTTCCATTAAATAAAGCAAAGTACTGGATTGCGGGAAAATGAATGCTCTTTATTCTACCTTGCGTCACTCCCTTAGTCTCACCATAGCAAAGACTAGTCAAGAATATCTCAAACTCAGACCTTGGAGGTTCATCGAGGGAACCCCAGAATGGGACTGTGAAGTGGTGAGCGAATCACTCTAAAGATATGGTAAATGTATTTTCATACAATTTAAATGTCACGCCCAATATGCGATACTATCCTAAAGAGACTCGAAGGTCCCACCAAGGATAGAACAGCATATTGAAACGCTTTTGCAAGGTGGATATCATTACATCAACATTACATAATAGAGGGGATACATACAAGAGGCATACAACGCCACACGAATACAACATCACAATACATGAGAGCAACATCCGACTACGGATGAAACACAAACAAAAACTCAAACGACATCCACCCTGCTAGCCCAGGCTGCCGACTTGGAACCTATCCCCTGATCGAAGAAGCAGAAGAAGAACTCAACGCAAGCAAGCATCACTCTCGCGTCATGATCATCGCATGAACCTGTACCTGCAACTGTTGTTGTAGTAATCTGTGAGCCACGAGGACTCAGCAATCCCATTACCTTGGGTATCAAGACTAGCAAAGCTTAAAGGGAAAGGAAGGGGTAAAGTGGTGAGGCTGCAGCAGCAACTAAGCATATATGGTGGCTAACATACGCAAATAAGAGCGAGAAGAGATCAAGCAGAATGGTCGTCAACTAGTAATGATCAAGAAGTGATCCTAAACTCCTACTTACGTCAAACATAACCCAGAAACCGTGTTCACTTCCCGGACTCCGCCGAGAAGAGACCATCACGGCTAGACACGCGGTTGATGCATTTTAATTCGGATCTGGTGTCATGTTATCTACAACCGGACATTAACAAATTCCCATCTTCCTATAACCGCAGGCATGGCTATCGAAAGATTATACCCTGTAGGGGTGTCCCAACTTAGCCCATGACAAGCTCTCGCGATCAACGAAGGATATACCTTCTCCCAGGAAGACCCGATCAGACTCGGAATCCCGGTTTACAAGACATTTCGACAATGGTAAAACAAGACCAGCAAGACCGCCCGATGCGCCGACAATCCCGATAGGAGCTGCACATATCTCGTTCTCAGGGCAACACCGGATAAGCGAAGTGTACATGAACCGACGAATCCAAGTTGCCAAGGAAATGGTCCCGCACGGTGCTCTAGTTTGGACCAACACTTAGACAAGCATTGGCCCGGGGGGGGGGGGCTGTAATAAAGGGTACGTTTGGTTCATTAGCTGGTCTTACCTAGCTAGGCTAGATTTTGCTAGCCGGCTTCAGCAAGGGCTCATAGGAGCAAAGCTAGCTATTTGTTTGCAGCGTGCAACAGTCCGAGGGTAAAAAAGAACCATGGGAGTGGTGCATCGTGGACCAAGACCCATACTGAGGGAGTTACAGTGCGCATGCACATTGCATTTTTTGTGTTTGTTCGCTTGCCGGGGTGAGCGAGCCAAATTGGCTCTTCTTCGTGGGCAAGGATTTGGCGACGGTTATGGGCTAAATTGCCATCAAAAGCTAGATTTATTTCTCCACACCAAACGACTAACCTTGCCTAGCAAGGCTAGTTTGGCTTTTTCCTTCGATCCAAACGCTCCCAAAGATGACCGTTGGGTTAATTACTCCCAAGGGAAATATAGGAGGTGGTGAGGCAAATGGTAAAACCAATGTTGGGCCTTGCTAGAGGAGTTTTATTCAAAGCAAACTGTCAAGGGGGTCCCATAAATCACCCGACCGCGTAAGGAACGCAAAATCCGGGAACATAACACCGGTATGACGGAAACTAGGGCAGCAAGAGTGGAACAAAACACCAGGCATAAGGCCGAGTCTTCCACCCTTTACCAAGTATATAGATGCATTAATAATATAAGAGATATTGTGATATCCCTACCAAAATCCTGTCCACCATGGAGCAATCTTCAACTTCACCTGCAACTAGCAACGCTATAAGAGGGCTGAGCAAAGCGGTAACATAGCCAAGCAACAGTTTGCTAGGAAGGGTGTCAAAGGTTAGAGGTTCATGGCAATTTGGGAGGCTTGATGAGCAAAAGATAGGTAACGCAGCATAGCGATATAACGAAGCAACTAGCATAGGAGTGATAGTAGTGAGATCTAGGGTAGCGGTCATCTTGCCTAAAATCCCGCAAGGAAGAAGAACGAGTCCATGAAGAAGACAAGCGGAAGTAGTCGAACGAATCCTCACAATCGCAACATTACCGGAACTAAGAAGCAACACCGGAAAGAAACAAACAACATGGTAAATGCACAAGCATAAACATGGCATGATGCACAATCAAGTATGATGCATGTCCGGTTTAATGAGGCATGGCATAGCAAGTGCAACAAACAATACTACAAGTTAAGTGGAGATCAATATGCAACGAGTTGCATATTGACGAAACACCACATCAATTATTTAGTTCTCTCTCGGTTTTGTACCCAACAATATTAAATGTTATTAAACATGGCAAGGGGTGAAGCATATGAAAAACTACCTATCTAGACAAGTTTAAATGAGGCCGGAAACAACAAACAACAATTCTGGAAAATCCCCATATGAAAATTATGGATTTGGTACTGTTCTGCCCTAAACACAATTTTAATGTTGTTAAACATGCAAGATGAGTGCACCATGTTAAACTAGACATTTTTCCACCCCATTTACATATAAAGAACATTTAATTCCGAGCTACGGTTATTTAGTTATGAAATAAATCCTTTTAACATGTTATTTAAGCAAATTTAAGCAAACAGCAAGTTTAAACATTTTAAACAAGGATGAAAATGGCATATTATTAATCTACACAAAATTCTAAGCATTTTACATGTAAAGTTTGTTTAATTCCGATGCACGGTTAATTAGTTATTACATGCATGAGGTGCAAGGGCTTTTTTGTAAAACGACGTTCTCTGGATAAATCGCTAAATCGCAGAACGGGAAAAAAACATCCACGGGCCGAATCTGGAGCACTGCTGGGCTGAACACAGAGAAGGGGCTGGGGGGCTGCTCACCCTTGGGCTCCGGCCCGGTCGGTGTTGGCGGCTGAGGGCAGGCCGCAGAGGAGGCTGGGCCCTCCTGGCGTTGGCTGGGCCTTGGCGCGGATCTGGAGGCGCGCTGGGCCTTGGCCAGCAGGCGAAGGGGAGGCAGCCCAGGCTGCATGGACGATGCAGGGGCGTTGGTCATCTCCCGTAGAGGACGAAGCACGGCGGCGCAGCAGCAGCTAGCGAGGGCGCGACGGGGCTAACGAGGGGCGCAACGGGGAGAGGAGGAGGCGGCGGACCTGGGTCCGGCTCGACCCGATCCGGTCGCAGGCGGGGCCGATGACGAGCTCCACGAGTGGCGGCGGCGGAGCCCTGCAAGGGGGAGAGAGAGGAAGGTCGGGTGAGGGAGAGGGAACACCGGAGGAAGGAGAGGGAGGGCGGAGACCTGGTCACCGGAGGACGGCGGAGGAGCGGAGGGGCTCCCGGCGAGCCGGCGGGGACGGCGCTGGAGCAGAGGGGTCTGACCCCTGCCGATCCCAGATCGAGAGCGAGGAGCGGGAGCGCGGGCGCTTCGGGCCCAGATCCGGCCCGGGGCGGGCCTGGCGCGGGCCTGGGGGGGCTGGCGGCGGAGGGAGGAGGCCAGGGGCGACGAGGCCGGCCCTGGTTGGCTGCAGGGTGGATAGGGGGTGATGTGGCGTGGCTTGATTGGCCGTAGGGCGCTGGCGGCAGCGCCAAGTGGCAGAGCAGGGTTGGAGTGGCGCGGAAACGGAGGTGGGAGGCGGCGGAGACTGCGAGGAGGAAGGGGAAGCTGCGGCTGGGGGTTAGGGGAGGCTAGGGCCTGCCCAAAATGGCATGAGAGGGGTTTAAATAGAGTAGGTGCTAGGGTTAGGAGGGGTTTGGGGCGTTTCGGAGCCTCGGATCGCCATCAGAGGGCTCTGGATCGGAGGAGGGTTTAGGTGGGCTGCAGGTGGGCTGAGAAGAGGGGTTGGGCTGAGAGAAGAGGAGAGAAAGAGAGGCCCAGCGGTAGTTTCGGAGACCGAAACGTCCGACGATTAAACCGGCAACGGTGCCGCTACGGATGACGGTAGGGCTATCAAACGGACTCCGAATGCGATGAAATTTGGCAGGCGATCTGTCTACACTATAATAAGACCGCATGACAAGTTGCAACCCATTCCAAGAACATTTTTATGCCACTTATATAATAATATTTCAGAGGTGCTGCGGGCGCGTGCGAGTGTGTCTGGACTCTGAACGGACAACAGAGAGAACCGGCGGAACCCGAACGGATGCAAGTTTTATGAAAATGATGCCGATGCAATGCGAATGTTCACATGAGACGAGATGCATAACAAGAACAAAATGCAAAGCAACAGACAAAAACCCAACCACGGAGAAAATATCATATCACATCTCCGGAAAAGGCAAGAGTTGGAGTTACGAATATGGAAAGTTGTATCCGGGACATTACAACACTCCACCACTACGAGAGGATCTCGTCCCGAGATCTAGGATGGCACCAGAGGGAAAACAGAAGAGGAAGAGAGGAGGTAAAACTAAGTTGCTTCTTCGACAAACGAGTGAAACCATGAACCTTGAGAGGTTGAACAAATTGAAAGAAACAAAACAACGGAGATGACCAAGATTGCAAATAGTCCGTTAGAAAAGAGGAACGAGGAACATTACGATAACTTGAAGGTTGCAAAGGCATGAATCAAGAGTTTAATGGACAAGATAGAATTCGAAACCACTCTGGTTAAAACAAGATGAGGGAGGAAGAATTCGGGCAGCACTCCGGTAGAAAAAGAAGAAAACTTGATAAGCTGAAAAGATATTGAAAAGATGATACAACCCTCCGGTTGGACATGGAAGGAAATATAATTTGAACTTGGAAAAATGAAAGCACTTGGATGAGACTCCGGTTAAAAGAGGAACGATAGACACAACTCTCCGGTTAAGTGGATAAGCATGGAAAAGAACATGATCTTGACAAAACAAGATGATGAGTGAAGAAAACAACATCACAATGCCTTTAGAAGAAAGAATAGAAGATATATCATTGGAATAACAGAATGGAGTAGAAAATGCCAACTTCTGCCACAACTGAGCTTGGAAAGCACCCTTCCAAGAAGGTTACAACGGGGTTGTTGGAAAACCAACAACAAAACGAATAAGCTTGTAGTGGGCTTATTCAAACATCTCAACACTTGAGGTGAAATTCTACCACTAACGAAAAACAATTGCTTGCTTGAGATCAATGAAGAGATGGAAAACCTCTTTCGCCGAGAGGATAGGAGAAAACTTGGATCATTGATAAGCACCACAAATAGCAACATTCCTTAGGGAAGGCTTTAGGTGAAATCTATACCAAGATAACTCCAATGAAGAGATTGATGGATTGAGAAGGACTCATGCTCGAAGGAGTTGATGGGTTTAACTACCTCATTCTTGACAACTGTTGAATCACGAAACATGAAAATTGTCAAGAATGATATAACACCACCTCAAAAGATAAGGTAGAAAGAATTGCACTTTGGAATGCAAGATGAAGAATACTTGAACGCCTCAAAACAAAACATGTGTTGAGCACCATGTTTACTTTTGAGTATAGCTTAGCGGGTCATAACTCCGAGAGAAATCTTTGAAGAACAATTGAATAATGAAGAGAATCCTTGATAAACCATCATGTAGAGCCTCAATGAAGAGCTCCGGTAATAAAAGGATGATAGAAAGAAAGAGAAGTTGAGAACACAAGATAAAGCCTTGCGATGATTTAGATGGAGCATCGCGACGATATAATCGAGAAAACTTGGAACTCCAGAAAAGGAAAATATGAAACACTAGAGCCGAGAATTACTTCATCATGAACAATCTCCGGAAGAAAAGAATTGAATCACCTCAAGGAAATAAGAATAAGATTTATTGTATGCTTATCCTTCATCAAATTAAATTGATGACAAGCAACGGATTTGGCATACTACTTATTCTCGTAGAAAGGATTAAGATTAGATATGGTGCAAACTTGAGAAGGTATTGATGGAACCACCGGTGGGATTTGGAAACAATGAATGAATTGACATGATAACAAAGGAAGTGAAATCTTGAACGAACCACCGTAAGAATTGAAAATGAAAGTAACAAAGGCCCAAATCACCGGGAAGAATTTGAAAGCGAATGAAGATACTTGAGGGGATTTAGATACATGAGAACGAAGAGATCGTGAACTGATTAGAGGGTATTTGAACGATTCATCGGTAAGATTTGGAGAATGATATCTACATGCTGAGAATGAAGAATTATGACATGATGGCCTTCGGAGGAAAGAAATGGAAACAACTCATGAAATGCTTCGGATGGTGAAAAGAATTGTCACAATCAAAAGCAATTATGAGGATGGCATGAAGCTAGAACCATGAATCTCTGGAAGAACGGTTAAGGATTTAAGAGGAACTCTTCTTCGGTCTTGAAAATCCGAGAATGACGAGGAGAAACACCACCATGAATTGTTGAGACACTCCGGAAGGATTAAAAGAAAAAGGATGAGCCAAAGATGAAAAGAATTTGAAAATGGCCTTGGAAACGATCTGACTGATGAAATTCATTCTTACGTCAAACTCAAAAAGAATTAGGAATGGCTCCTGGGAAATTAGAAGAGTCAGGTAAGATCCTGGGAAAAGACCTGTGGGTTAAGGCCCACTCAAAAGAAACACCACTGAAATAATTTTGAAGAGAGATTGCACCGGTAGAATTAAATAGCTTGAATGAGATAACAACCTTGAAATATCTTGAACGGATTGAGAATGGAAACACAAGTCTTGTGAGATATCTTCAGCACTCCAGAACAAATGAATAGGAAGAAGTGAATGATAAAGAGGTACATCGGCAAGAGAAGACATTTGAAACAAGGAAAGGATATGATCGACAAAGCTTGAATTAAATCCACCGGAAAGGAATACAAGAATGAAGATTGATTAACTTGAAGCTCGTGAGCATCTTCACGAGGGATCACCGGATCAAAACATTGATTGAAAAGAGTGAATAGACTTCACATGAATAAATGGATACTTGATTAACATATATGAGTCCTTGCAGAAAAAGGGTGGGAGGGCGGGAAAACAAGTACAACTTGGGACGGATGAAACAAACACCGTTGAGAAAACTTATAATTGATCTCGCAAATATTGAAATGATTGGATCCACTTGAAGAGAAGCACGCCAGTTGGAAAAGAATTAACATGACGACCTCGATGATTAAGAAGGATTAGTATTCACATAGCAATATGAGAACACCGTTTAGGAAAGGTATGGATTCAACATTTGACTTCGAAGCAACTTGAATACCACAAATTAAACAAAACAAAGGATTTGACTTGCAGAATAAGCCGGAACAAATACATATGATAGAGATTTACCCAATCCCATATCATGCATTTGTCGGAAAGATATTCTAGGAGCTACTTGAATTCTCACCTATAAACTGCCGAAACTTTCTGGTTATGCAATCTGGTGTTGGGGATACAGGGGAAGCAATATATCTCACCCAAACTAACAATACCTACATCCAGCTGTATCCAGCCGTCAACACATAACCAAGAAAACTCCGGAAATCGTGTACCTCAACCTTTGAAAAGCATCCGTTATACGAGTTATGGCAATACACCCGAACTCCCCAGTACTGGGTGGTGTCGAGGTTATCTCACCAACAACTACATAAAAGAGATTTTCGATGTCGGCAAAACTCAGGTATTCCAGAACTGCAACGATAAAATTGTGACGACAACACCTCGGAGCTCAACTCCCCGGGTCAAAGCCACGATAAAATTGTGACGACAACACCTCGGAGCTCAACTCTCCAGGTCAAAGCCACATAATAGACAGGAGGCACCAAGAACAATGTTCTCGTCACAAAACCATCGGAACGATTCCAAGATACCCGCGTGATCCTAAAAAAAATTAGTGAAATTTGAGGAGAGGAAAGACAAAACATCTACGTGAAGAGTCCTCACCAGAGCGACGAAGGGGGCTGAGGAGTAAAAAGAATCCTACTCTCCGATATATATAATCCTAAGACTCAAAATAGTTTTCTTCTAGACTCAACAACGGCCAACAATCAAGGAGGCTCCTATGGTCGGTCGAGGCTCTGATACCAACTTGTCACGCCCAATATGCGATACTATCCTAAAGAGACTCGAAGGTCCCACCAAGGATAGAACCGCATATTGAAACGCTTTGCAAGGTGGATATCATTACATCAACATTACACAATAGAGGGGATACATACAAGAGGCATACAATGCCACACGAATACAACATCACAATACATGAGAGCAACATCCGACTACGGATGAAACACAAACAGAAACTCAAATGACATCCACCCTGCTAGCCCAGGCCGCCGACCTGGAACCTATCCCCTGATCGAAGAAGCAGAAGAAGAACTCAACGCAAGCAAGCATCGCTCTCGCGTCATGATCATCGCATGAACCTGTACCTGCAACTGTTGTTGTAGTAATCTGTGAGCCACGAGGACTCAGCAATCCCATTACCATGGGTATCAAGACTAGCAAAGCTTAAAGGGAAAGGAAGGGGTAAAGTGGTGAGGCTGCAGCAGCAACTAAGCATATATGGTGGCTAACATACACAAATAAGAGCGAGAAGAGAGCAAGCAGAACGGTCGTCAACTAGTAATGATCAAGAAGTGATCCTGAACTCCTACTTACGTCAAACATAACCCAGAAACCGTGTTCACTTCCTGGACTCCGCCGAGAAGAGACCATCACGGCTACACACACGGTTGATGCATTTTAATTCGGATTTGGTGTCAAGTTATCTACAACCGGACATTAACAAATTCCCATCTGCCTGTAACCGCAGGCACGGCTTTCGAAAGATTATACCCTGCAGGGGTGTCCCAACTTAGCCCATGACAAGCTCTCGCGATCAACAAAGGATATACCTTCTCCCAGGAAGACCCGATCAGACTCGGAATCCCGGTTTACAAGACATTTCGACAATGGTAAAACAAGACCAGCAAGACCGCCCGATGCGCCGACAATCCCGATAGGAGCTGCACATATCTCGTTCTCAGGGCAACACCGGATAAGCGAAGCGTACAGGAACCGACGAATCCAAGTTGCCAAGGAAATGGTCCCGCACGGTGCTCTAGTTTGGACCAACACTTAGACAAGCATTGGCCCGGGGGGGCTGTAATAAAGATGACCCTTGGGTTAATTACTCCCAAGGGAAATATAGGAGGTGGTGAGGCAAATGGTAAAACTAATGTTGGGCCTTGCTGGAGGAGTTTTATTCAAAGAGAACTATCAAGGGGGTCCCATAAATCACCCGACCGCGTAAGGAACACAAAATCCGGGAACATAACACTGGTATGACGGAAACTAGGGCGGCAAGAGTGGAACAAAACACCAGGCGTAAGGCCGAGTATTCCACCCTTTACCAAGTATATAGATGCATTAATAATATAAGAGATATTGTGATATCCCAACCAAAATCCTGTCCACCATGGAGCAATCTTCAACTTCACCTACAACTAGCAACGCTATAAGAGGGCTGAGCAAAGCGGTAACATAGCCAAGCAACGGTTTGATAGGAAGGGTGTCAAAGGTTAGAGGTTCATGGCAATTTGGGAGGCTTGATGAGCAAAAGATAGGTAATGCAGCATAGCGATAGAACGAAGCAACTAGCATAACAATGATAGTAGTGAGATCTAGGGTAGCAGTCATCTTGCCTGAAATCCCACAAGGAAGAAGAACGAGTCCATGAAGAAGACAAGCGGAAGTAGTCGAACGAATCCTCACAATCGCAACATTACCGGAACTAAGAAGCAACACCGAAAAGAAACAAACAACATGGTAAATGCACAAGCATAAACATGGCATGATGCACAATCAAGTATGATGCATGTCCGGTTTAATGAGGCATGGCATAGCAATGCAACAAACAATACTACAAGGTAAGTGGAGATCAATATGCAACGAGTTGCATATTGACGAAACACCACATCAATTATTTAGTTCTCTCTCGGTTTTGTACCCAACAATATTAAATGTTATTAAACATGGCAAGGGGTGAAGCATATGAAAAACTACCTATCTAAACAAGTTTAAATGAGGCCGGAAACAACAAACAACAATTCTGGAAAATCCCCATATGCAAATTATGGATTTGGTACTGTTCTTCCCTAAACACAATTTTAATGTTGTTAAACATGCAAGATGAGTGCACCATGTTAAACTAGGCATTTTTCCACCCCATTTACATATAAAGAACATTTAATTCTGAGCTACGGTTATTTAGTTATGAAATAAATCATTTTAACATGTTATTTAAGCAAATTTAAACAAACAGCAAGTTTAAACATTTTAAACATGGATGAAAATGGCATATTATTAATCTACACAAAATTCTAAGCATTTTACATGTAAAGTTTGTTTAATTCCGACGCACGGTTAATTAGTTATTACATGCATGAGGTGCAAGGGCTTTTCTGTAAAAGGACGTTCTCTAGATAAATCGCTAAATCGTAGAACGGGAAAAAACACCCACGGGCCGAATCTGGAGCACTGCTGGGCTGAACACAGAGAAGGGGCTGGGGGGCTGCTCACCCTTGGGCTCCGGCCCGGTCGGTGTTGTCAGCTGAGGGCAGGCCGTAGAGGAGGTTGGGCCCTCCTGGCGCTTGCTGGGCCTTGGCGCGGATCTGGAGGCGCGCTGGGCCTTGGCCAGCAGGCGAAGGGGAGGCAGCCCAGGCTGCGTGGACGATGCAGGGGCGTCGGCCATCTCCCGTCGAGGACGAAGCACGGCGGCGCAGCAGCAGCTAGCGAGGGTGCGGTGGGGCTAACGAGGGGCGCAGCGGGGAGAGGAGGAGGCGGCGGACCTAGGTCCGGCTGGACCCGATCCGGTCATAAGCAGGGCCGGTGACGAGCTCCACGAGCGGTGACGGCGGAGCCCTGCAAGGGGGAGAGAGAGGAAGGTCGGGTGAGGGAGAGGGAACACCAGAGGAAGGAGAGGGAGGGCGGAGACCTGGTCACCGGAGGACGGCGGAGGAGCGGAGGGGCTCCCGGCGAGGCGGCGGGGACGGTGCTGGAGCAGAGGGGTCCGACCCCTGCCGATCCCAGATCGAGAGCGAGGAGCGGGGGCGCGGGCGCGCGCGGGCGCTTCGGGCCTAAATCCGGCCCGGGGCGGGCCTGGCGCGGGCCTGGGGGGGCTGGCGGCGGAGGGAGGAGGCCAGGGGCGACGTGGCCGGCCCTGGTTGGCTGCAGGGTGGATAGGGGGCGATGTGGCGTGGCTTGATTGGCCGTAGGGCGCTGGCGGCGGCGCCAAGTGGCGGAGCAGGGTTGGAGTGGCGCGGAAACGGAGGTGGGAGGCGGCGGAGACTGCGAGGAGGAAGGGGAAGCTGCGGCTGGGGGTTAGGGGAGGCTAGGGCCTGCCCAAAATGGC
Organism: Triticum aestivum; assembly: GCF_018294505.1. Taxonomy (NCBI): domain Eukaryota; kingdom Viridiplantae; phylum Streptophyta; class Magnoliopsida; order Poales; family Poaceae; genus Triticum; species Triticum aestivum. The sequence continues at coordinate 351,302,428 of NC_057813.1, forward strand.
ATGAGAGGGGTTTAAATAGAGTAGGTGCTAGGGTTAGGAGGGGTTTGGGGCATTTCAGAGCCTCGGATCTCCATCGAAGGGCTCCGGATCGGAGGAGGGTTTAGGTGGGCTGCAGGTGGGCTGAGAAGAGGGGTTGGGCTGAGAGAAGAGGAGAGAAAGAGAGGCCCGGCGGTAGTTTCGGAGACCGAAACGTCCGACGATTAAACCGGCAACGGTGCCGCTACGGATGACGGTTGGGCTATCAAACGGACTCCGAATGCGATGAAATTTGGCAGGCGGTCTATCTACACTATAATAAGACCGCATGACAAGTTGCAACCCATTCCGAGAACATTTTTATGCCACTTATAAAATAATATTTTGGAGGTGCCGCGGGCGCGTGCGAGTGTGTCTGGACTCCGAACGGACAACGGAGAGAACCGGCGGAACCCGAACGGATGCAAGTTTTATGAAAATGATGCCGATGCAATGCGAATGATGACATGAGACGAGATGCATAACAAGAAAAAAATGCAAAACAACAGACAAAAACCCAACCACGGAGGAAATATCATACCGCATCTCCGGAAAAGGCAAGAGTTGGAGTTACGAATATGGAAAGTTGCATCCGGGACGTTACATTAAATGACATCCTAGACTCACGGGGATGGAATTTAAATCCTTCAACAAATGATTCAGTGAGAGGGAGGTGTTGGTTGCACTTATTTGAAATGTAGGGACCGAGATCGGCATTGTGAACATATTGCTCAAATTCCTCTGTAATGCCCACACTCGCCATATAATAATTGAATGGCCATAAACATGTTTTGGTGGCTGCATCTCGTACGGAACTTTCACTCGGTTCAACATAAGACCGACGAGTGGAGCTTCTACTAGAAGATGCCTCCGAGGATCTCCTCCTCTAAGAACTCCTTCCAAAGCAGTTCATAATATTCGCGTATTTTCTAAAAAAATTGGGTCACAAAAATTTGTTAACAAAACTTCACAAGATTGGTAGCAACTACTCATAGGGATGTATAGAGGCCATAGCGAGCATTGAAACTACTTAGAACTCTAAGAATTCAAAATGCAAGCTCATCTACAGTAGCACCCAGAGTAGCTAATTATTCAAAATATAAACCACTAAAGAAAAAATTGAGTGGACACACGGAAGAGTCACATACCAAGCAACAATCCCTCGAAACAGTTTCGGAAACAGAGCTTGGAGCAAAGAGATCGAAATCGGCGGGGTTGAGAGCAAGAACATGAAAGAGAGAGCAATGGTGATTTTTTTCTGGAGGTAGGTGATGATGTGGGATGAAGAGATAATTGAGGGGCTCACGCGGGGACCACAACCCACCAGGGCATGATTGGGGGTCCTAACACGCCCAGGTGGGTTGTGCCCACCTGGTGCACCTCGCTTTGATATTATTTGCACCAAAAATTCTTAAATATTCAGAACAAATCGTATTAAATTTTTAGATCATTCTGAGACTTTTATTTTTGGGTCCTTTTTTTATTGCACAGAAAATTCAGAAAACAGACAAAACATGGCATTTTATTTTATTTAACTAATAAAAACAAAAAAAACAAAAGGTAGGAACAGAAGGTAGTGCTCACTAAATTCATCAACTTCATACCTCTCAAAAATTATCCATTAATAAGGTTGATCAAGTCTTATTAACAACCACTTTTAATTAGCATGAAACCGAAGAACTTTCGTGAATCACTAAGTTACCTCAACGGGGATACGAATGTCCCCAACAATAAGCATTTCATATTTCTTTTTAACACTAGGTAGAGGTAGTTGAAAACTTCCAATAGTGATTTTCGGAGATTTTTCAATAACATTAATACCATTCACTTGGAATTGTTCTTCCGAATGTGCACTTTATGCTCATTAGCATTGATATGAAAAGTGATCTTGCTTTTACTGCAATATATAACAGCCCCTGCAGTATTCGAGAAGGGTCTACCAAGGATAATCGACATATTTTCGTCCTCGGGCATCTCAAGTATAACAAAGTCAGTCAGAATAGTAACATTAGCAACAACAACGGGCACATCCTCACAAATACCGATATGTATGGCAGTTGATTTGTCAGCCATTTGCAAAGATGTTTCATTAGGTGTGAGTTTATTCAAATCAATTCTTTTATATAAAGAGAAAGGCATAACACTGACACCAGCTCCCAAATCATGCAAAGTAGTTTTCACATAATTTCTTTTGATGGAGCAAGGTATAGTTGCTATTCTCGGATCTCCATGTTTTTAGGTACTCTATCTTTAAAAAGTATAATTAGCAAGCATGGTGGAGATTTCAGCTTCCAGTATTTTTCTCTTATTGGTGATGATGTCTTTCATGTACTTTCTATAAGGAGGCATTTTTAAGATATTAGTCAAGTGAGTACGCAAAAAGACTGGCCTCCACATTTCAGGAAAGCATTCAAATTCTTCATCATCTTTCTTTTTAGTTGATTTAGGTGGAAAGGCATATGTTTTTGAACCCATTGTTCTCTTTCCTTACTGTCTTTTCTAGCAACAAAGTCTCTTTTCTCATATCGTTTATTCTTGGGTTGTGGGTTATCAAGATCAACTGCTGGTTCTATCTCCACATCATTGTCTGGTTCTTTATTATTTGTTTGAGTATCTTCATGAACATCATCATTATATTTCTCATTATTAGAAGGTGAGTGTTCACTACCAGAATGAGTGTCAGCATCAGAGATAGAAACTTCATTATCATTATTAGGAGGTTTTTGTACATCAGGTTCACTAGAGGCAGGCAAAGGCCTATTATTTCTCTTCTTCGTTTTCTTTTTAGAAGGACTAGGTGCATTAGTGTTAATTATTTGAGAGTCCTGTTCAATTCTCTTCGGGTGTGCCTCAGGATAAAGTGGTTCTTGAGTCATTTTACCTCCTCTAGTTGCTACTCTAACAGCAAAGTCACTTATATTATTGTTCATTTCATCAAGCAACTCTCTTTGAGATTTAGCAACTTGTTCTAATTGAGTTTGAACCATAGAAGCATGCTTTCCTACACATCTAACATCATTTGACATTCTAAATAACAAGTCACTCAAGTGAGCGATCATGTCAGAGTTATGTTTCAACTGTTTCATAACATTTGCATTGAAGGGATGTTGCTTTCTAATGTAATTATCAAACTCATAGAGGCATTGACTTGGATGTTTATTATGGGGATTATCACTATCATTGAATTTCATTAGAGAATTTACCTCTACCACCTTAGGTCGTGGTGGTGTATCAAGCCCATCTATTTCTTCAATAGGTGGTAATTTTTTGACATCCTCTGCTTTAATACCTTTTTCCTTCATAGATTTTTTTGCCTCTTGCATATCTTCAGGACTAAGATATAAAATACCCTCTTCTTCGGAGTGGGTTTAGGCGGTGTTTCAGGAGGAGTCCAACCATCATAATTTTTCAATATGTTATTTAATAATTCTTCAGCTTTCTTAATAGTCCGTTCCCTGAAAACACAACCAACACAACTATCTATGAAATCCCTAGAAGCATCGGTTAGTCCATTATCTATGAGGCAAACATTAAGCAATTGGAGGAGCCTCCCCCAAGCTTGTGAGAGACTCTCTTCTTCAATTTGCACAAAGTTAAATATTTCCTGCAAGGTAGCTTATTTCTTATGAGCAGGGAAATATTTTTCAGAGAAGTAATAAATCATATCCTGGGGACTACACACACAACCAAGAGCAAGAGTATTGTACCAAGCTTTAGCATCAACCTTTAATGAGAACAGAAATAATTTGAGGATATAGTAATAGTGAATCTTCTCATCCTGAGCAAAAGGGTAGCTATGTCATTCAACTTAGTAAGATGTGCCACAACAATTTCAGTTTCATAACCATGGAAAGGATCAGATTCAACCAAAGTAATTAACTTTGGGTCGACAGAGAATTCATAATCCTTATCATCAATAAAGATAGGTGAAGTAGCAAACTTAGGGTCACATTTCATTCTAGCATTCAAAGATCTTTCTTTATACTTGCATAATAATTTTTCTTAATCATCTCTATCCTTCCAAGCAAGAATATCTCTAGTTTCCTCCTCACCTATAACATAACCTTCTGGTACCTTTGGCAATTCATATCTAGGAGGGCTAGTTCTAATAGGTGTTTCAAGATTTTTAGTTTCATGATCATCATAAGTTTCAACAATATCATGCTATCTTACTCTAGCAATTTGTTCATCAAGAAATTTACATTGTGGCACATTACAATCAAGCAAGGTACTGTCATCATCATGAGTAGCATTCATAGCAGAAGTAGGATCATACATAACTTGTGACATATCAGAATTGATAGCATGTGGTGGTGTTGCAAGTCTATTCATAAGAGAAGGTGAATCAAGTGCGGAGCTAGATGGCAGTTCATTACCTCCTCTCGTCTTAGAGGAAAAAATCTTAGTCTTAGCATCCTTCAGATTCTTCATGGTGATGATTTGATAATAATACCAAGTGACTAAACAAATATGGCTATGATCCCCGGCAACGGTGCCAGAAAAAGTTCTTGATAATCCACAAGTATATGGGATCACAACAGTTTTAGAGTGTAGAGTATTCAACCCAAATTTATGGATTCGACGCAAGGGGAGCCAAAGAATATTTGCAAGTATTAGCAACTGAGTTGTCAATTCAACCACACCTGGAGATTAATTATATACAACAAAGTGATCAGTAGCAAAGTAGTAAGATAGTTTTGATAGTAGTAGCTATAGGAATAGTAACAATAACAGTGATAGCAGTAGTTTTGTAGCAAGTGCAATAGTAACAATAGCAGTAGTAGCTTAGCAGAAACAATATGTAGGAAAATCGTAGGCATTGGATGATATTCATCCTGAGAGTCATAACCTAGTGTGATAGGTCACTAGCTCCAGTTCATAAATATAATGTAGGCATGTATTCCGTAAAGAGTCATACGTGCTTATGGAAAGAACTTCATGACATCTTTTGTCCAATGCTCCATGGCGGCGGGGTCCTATCGGAAACTAAGGGATATTAAGGCCTCCTTTTAATATAGAACCAGAACAAAGCATTAGCACATGGTCAATACGTAAACTCCTCAAACTACGATCATCACCGGGAGTGGTCCCGACTATTGTCACTCTAGGGTTGTCGAATCATAACACATAGTAGGTGACTATAACTTGCAAGATCGGATCTAGAACATAGATATAATGGTGAAATATAAATGGTTCGGATCTGAAATCATGGCACCCGGACCCAATATGACAAGCATTAAGCATGGCAAATTCATAGCAACATCAATCTCAGAACATAATGGATACTAGGGATCAAACCCTAACAAAACTAACTCGATTACATGATGAATCTCATCCAACTCCTCACCGACCAGTGAGCCTATGAAGGAATTACTCACTCCCGGTGGGGAGCATCATAATATTGGCGATGGAGAAGGGTTGGTGATGACGAAGATCGAAGATCCCCCTCTCCGGAGCCCCAAATGGACTCTAGATCTGGCCTCCTAATGAAGAACAGGAGGCGGCGGCGGCTCCGTCTCGTGAAACGTGATAATTCTTTCTCCCTGTTTTTTCTGGAAAAATAGGATTTTATAGCATCAGTTTTATGGTCTGCGGGGGCACCATGTGGGGACAACCCACCTGGGCGCGCCTGGAGGGGTTGGCGCACCCTGGTGGGTTGTGCCCACTAAGGTGCCCCCTCCGGTGGTTCTTGGCTCCAGAAATTATCTTTTATTGTATAAAAAATCCTCGCAAGGTTTCGTTCCATTTCGGGAACTTCTATTTCTGCACAGAAACAATACCATGGTAGTTCTGCTGAAAACAGCGTCAGTCCGGGTTAGTTTCAATCAAATCATGCAAATTAGAATTCAAAACAAGAGGAGAAGCGTTAGGAAAAGTAGATACGATGGAGACGTGTCAGAGCGCAACACTGCTTGACTCCTGGACGAGCAAGAAGGAGCATCGTTCCGCTCTTGTTACCTTGGGCCAATATCTAGGGCGGCCTGGCATGGCCGAAGTTGTGCTTGGTGGCCATACTCTTGATCAGCTGGGCCCTTCCATGTAGACGCGGTCGTTGTGGATCGAAGGCACCGCTCGGGGTCTTGTCATGCTTGCCCTGCATGGGACGGAGCACGTATCTCGGCGTCGCTGGTCTGGTCAGTGCGGCAATAGGATCTTGTCATGCACCAGAGCAGACGTTGGCATTGCGCTGATCGCGCTCGCTGGTGCAGTGGGGTGGCGGAAGCTGGGCATCGCCTTGACCCACACCGGTGTGAGCATGCTCACCAGAAGGTTGGGGAGCTCGGCTGCCCCTACGGCCCCTGTCCCCTCTCTAGTCGCGGTGGGAGCGACGGCCGCATGGCCTGTGTTGGCGGCATCGCTCACAGTGCCCATTCCACCCGTCAAAACGGCAGTGCCTGTGGAGCCCGCAACCGCGGGTGATAGAGCCTTTGAAGTGGATGGGTGCGTTGTCGCACCTCTCTTCTTCTTGGGAGCCATTTGATGATGTAGATGGTGATGAAGATCAACGTCGCTGGCTATTGTCTTAGATTTGCACAAGCGACAGCACCCTACCTGGCGCAGCAAAGATGTCGGCGTGGATGCATGATCACCTATGGTGCAGGGCTGCCCCTTTGTGGTTCGGCGGGGGGATTGTCACATTGAACAAAGAGCCGAAACAACAGGGAAGCACGGGGATGGACAACTCTCTTGTACCTAGGTTCGGGCTGCTTTGCAGCATAAAACCCTACACCTTCTTTGGTGGATTGATCTGGAGGAACATGAAGACACGAAGCGCTCTAACCCAGCAAGGGTACCTCAGAATGACCTGCTACACGCGTACAAGTGTTGGGGGATCTAAAGTTTGAACCTCTTTTTAGGTTGCCTCGGGCCTCCTTTTATAGCTAAAGGGGCGACCATAGTGGCAAACAGTCATTACAGCACGATTAGATAGCTAACAGTGCTATCATGCGTAATTCTAGCAGTTAGGAAAAGTGCATTTAATGCACTGTGAGGTGTCATGCTGAGGTTAAAGCCCGGCAAGTCTACCGCTCTGCTTATCCAACAACCTCATATTAGCAAGACACGTCATCAAGACGGGTGTCAATAAAGTTGGTCTCTTCTTCAACAAGCTGCCACGTGCATGACAGGATCCACCTAGCCACTTGAGAGCTCAACACCGCACTGATTAGTGACTGGCGTATGACTATGTGGAGCGGTGGCGTCCTAGTGGAGGCTTGCCGACACGGAGCTAGTCGGTCCCTGATCTTAGCGGTTGTCGGTGTCAAAACCAGCTGATCTCGGGTAGGGGGTCCCGAACTGTGTGTCTAAGGCTACTGGTAATAGGAGGCGGGGGACACGATGTTTACCCAGGTTCGGGCCCTCTCTATGGAGGTAATACCCTACTTCCTGCTTGATTGGTCTTGATGAATATGAGTATTACAAGAGTTGATCTACCACGAGATCGTAATGGCTAAACCCTAAAAGTCTAGCCTTTGAGGATATGATTATTGTGACTAAACTCTATAAGTCTAAACCCTCCAATTTATATAGACACCAGGGGAGCTAGGGTTATACAAAGTCGGTTACAGAGAAAGGAATCAACATATCCGAATCGCCAAGCTTGCCTTCCACGCCAAGGAGAGTCCCATCCGGACACGGGATGAAGCCTTCTATCTTGTATCTTCATAGCCCAACAGCCCGACCCGCATATAGTCCGGCTGTCCGAGGACCCTTAGTCCAGGACTCCCTCAGTAGCCCCTCAACAAGGCTTCAATGACGATGAGTCCGGCGCATAGAATGTCTTCGGCATTGCAAGGTGGGTTCCTTCTCCGAACACTTCAAAGTAAATTCCTTACACAAGAATTGTGTCCGGCTCTGCAAAATAAATTCCACATGTACCCATAGAGAATACTTCACAAGTCCGATCCGCTGACAATTTTGGTAGTACAACATGCCGTTATTACTCGGCCATTAGATTGAATCGTTTTCTAGCCTGCTGCCCCACATCTCGGGGGCGTTTTTTATCAGCACGTCTTGTCAAAGCAGAGATCGTGTCCCCTTATTACGAGATTTTCATCAACACGGGTGTGGGTAACCCAACCATTCTGTTGGCATAATTCCTCGGGAATAGGCATGTTTTAAGGCCACGGAGGGGATGCTTGATATCCATCGCCTTTATAAAGGGGTTAGGGCCTGTCCTTTTTCTTCTGTGCTAGTTCTTCCCTCTGCCTCCCCCCTCAAGTTCCAACACTCAAGGGTCAATCTAGTTGCTTCAAGCGTCCAGCCATGTCCGGACCCAGCCTTCAAGGCTGGTGGTTGGCATCCTCTATCACAAAGGAAGACATCTTGAAGCTTAGGGAGGCAAGATACTTAACTGCGGAAATCTACCACATGCTTCCTGCTCAAGGGCAGGTTATTCCTACTCCCAGATCCAATGAGAGCATCGTGTTCATCTCTCACTTCCTCCGAGGGCTTGGGTTTGCTCTCAGTCCCTTTGGTCGAGGACTTATGTTTTATTACGGACCAGATTTCCATGATATAGCTCCGGACCCCTTCCTCCACACCTCGGCGTTTATCACCACCCGCGAGGCCTTCCTCCGTATCTCCCCACACTTCGGCTTATGGCTCAATACCTTTAGCATGAAACTGAAGGTAATCGGTGGGAAACAAGCGGAGTGCGGAGGCGCTTCAATAAGCAAGCTTATCACTCCACTTGGCCAAAGGGCTCCTTTGCAGAATCTTCTGATTTATGGTAGCGGGAGTGGTTCTATATCACCGAACCCCGTGGTAAAAAGCGGGCAGCTGCTCCTGTGTTTCGTCCGACCCTCCGCCACAACTCACATCGTGGATTAACAAGGGGCTGGACTAGGGATCTACAGAAGAAGTGCGGACGCTGCAAAGCCGCATCCAGAGCCTTATTGAGAAGGACACCGGCCTCATCGATGTAATCCAAGTAATGCTAGTCCGCCGGATCCTACCCTGTCAGCGACGCCTTATCCGCATGTGGGAATTTAATCCGGAAGGTCCAGGGACTCTTCAATACCTCTCTGGCATGATGCTCAAAGAGATGTGGAAATTTTTCTTGGGCACATGAAAAAAGTGGTCGGATACTACAGAAGACATCGGTCTTGACTGCAACCATCCGGATACTCTGGTAAGTAGTCGACTCCCAAACACAATTTAGTCGAATTATCTATGACAATGTACTTATAAAGCTCTATCCGGCCAGGGCTGGCTAAAGAAGGCGGAGAGAATCAGGTGTTCAGCCCACTTCCGAAGATACTGTCGATCCGTTATTAACAAGGATGCTGGATCTGGCGCCGTATCAAGTGCTGGCGGGGGGAGATAAGGAGGAGAGCGAAGAGGCCCAAGGCGACCTTCATTCTAGAGGCACACCAGGAAATGTATCCGGGGAGACCGGAACTTCCACTTCCAGAAGTGGAAGGGAAGGGCAAGCTGACATACCTTCTCCTCATGGGAAGAAATGGAACAAGAAAGAAGCTTCTAAGCGGGGGAAGCCCCAGTCAGGGGATGATGCTGACATGGAGTCACCCCGTAAAGATAAGCCCCTAGCCAGACAGTAAGTGATCCAGGGTGTTTTACACATGTCCCTTTAGTTCCTGGATATAAGGGTAATATTTTAAACTCATGTTTGTAGTTCTGCACGCAACCCTCCTCATCAGTCCAACTCTTCAGGGGATCTACTTCCGGAGATGATGGAGAGCGAGACGCCTCCATAGATTTCCTGGCCGGATAAGGCAGACGACGCAGAGGTGTCGTCCCGGAGGATCCTTCCCGATCTGCAAGTGGCGCAAGGGACAGTGAGGACCGGGGCCGAAGGAAATGCTTCAGTCACGCAGGGTCTGGGGTGTGCGGCTCCTACAGGGGACAACAAAAGTCCCAAACTATCAACTGTCCAGGGGACACTAGAAGCACTGATGGATATTTTGGAACATGCCTCCGTCTCAGAGGAACATCGTACCTTAATGGGTATGGTGTTAGAAAGAGTTCAGTCCGCGAAAAGCGGATTAAATGAAGCCTTCTCTAGCCTACTAAGAGGCTTCAAAGTACGTAGTGTAATTTATGTTATATTGTAAGTGTGAATTGCATCTGTGTATAGATAGTAGCCCCTGAGACTCTGGTTGACATTCAAGGGAATGTGATCAGAGGATCCAATATATGCTCAGGAAGTGATATGACCAATTTGAAACACAGGTTGTTACATCCGTGGGGACTGCCCAAGCTATCGAGGTAGCACATTTGTAGCAAAAAGTTGATTCACCGAATGATGACATCACGCTTATGAACATGCGGCTCGATGAGGCGCAAGGTATGTCTCTGGGGCACTCAGTACTGTCGGTGTTCTGGGAACGGTGGTCGCCAGACATGCCTGCCTGCGGCCTGCGGCGTGGCTCACGAGTGGCCCAGTACGGCCCGTCTTCATCAACAAACGCTCAAGACCCTCGTGAGCGACCAAGCCTCATGGGGCGGATGGCACAAGGCCTCCTCAGGGGCGGCCTCACCAGGCAGGCTCGCGAGGAGGCGGAGAGATCAAGGCAAGGGGTACCTCGCGAGGTGCTCATGACGCAAGCCATGACGATCAAGACTAGGCGGGCGCCAGCCTGCGCACTGTCCTCGTTTCCTCTTTGGTGCAAAGGGGGCAAGCGCAGAAGCGTAGTACCGAGGCATCAAGCAAAGGTTTCCATATCGGTGCAACAAGACCAAGACCAATAGGATGGCAGGACGGAGGTCAACGTGGAGCCGAAGACGGTGTCATCGCCAATGCCTTTGGCAGTCGAAGACCACCTATAGTCAGGATAGCGTGTACTAGCTTTCCCCCTTCAAAATGGCCGTTGTTGGCTTCCTTCCTGCTCAATATTTGGGAAGAGGACCAGGGCCTCTATAAATAGAGATAGACACCACAGTAGGAGAGGATCGAGTTCTCACCTAGAGCCAACAGAGACAGAGCAATTCCTCTCCAAGCGCACCACAACAACAACACCTCTCACGAGGCTGTTCTTCCTCTATACTGTTCATCATCAGCCCAAGAGGCAATCCACCACACCACACACAGGAGTAGGGGATTACACCACAATGGTGGCCTGAACCTGTATAAATCTTGTGTCTCTTGTGTTGTTGATCGTGCTAGCTTAGATTCGCGGTGAGGTTTTGGGGTGTGAATCGATCGGGAGAAGATCTTTGTGCGCACCCCAGATTTTGAACCTTAAGGGTTTTGGCGGAACGCGATATCTAACATTTGGCGCGCCAGGTAGGGGTGTGCCTGAATCTTCTTTCTGCTGTTCTATGTTCCGTTGCTTCGTCGCATCCATGGCAGAGGCTCACCGAGCTCGCACCGAGCGTCGGGCTGCTCTGGCCGCTCGCGTCACCTAGACGGCTCCCGTCGGTGGGCCTCCTCGTTGTTCTCCATCGCCTGCTGCCAACGCTGCCACCGGCCCGGCGGGGAACCAGCAGCAAGCATCTTCGCTGCACCCCTCGGTGCGGCGGGAAGGCCGCACCGCTACTCCATTGCTCACTCCAGCTGGTTCGTCATTTCACGCTCGTCGCACTCCCACGGATGCGCAGGCCACGTTGCTCCTGGCACGTGAGCTCCTGCACTACCACCCCGTCGATGACCTCTATGAGGAGTTGCTCGCTCCCATCACCGAGCTCGTCAGCGCCGCGGGGGGCTCTCCTCCGTCGTCCCTCTCGCTGCCTAGCCCTCCATCCTACATGGGCGACGCGGCTCAGGGAGCGCCTCCGCCACCTCCTCCCCAAGAAGGCACCCTGGCTCCAAGGATCGCGGCCCCTGGACGTGACCCACCGCGTCCAGCACCCGCGCGGCAAGAAAAGCTGCCAAGAAATCCCTCGGCCTCAAGAAGGCGCACACGTGCTCCCCGCTCTAGCACGTCAAGACCGCATCCCTGCGCTAGCATGCCAAGACCCCGCGCTACCCCTAGCAGTGGCATGCGGGAACCATCAAGAGGAAGCCCCGCGTCTGGAAAAAGCTCTGATGGCAACCACAGGTTGCTGTGCCTTCACCACCGAGCTATGCAGCGTCGCTTGGCCAGGCAAGTTCATGTCGGATCTGCCTCCTCGCTACGACGGCACCGCCGACCCCGTGGAGTTCCTGCAGCTCTATGAGCTGGGCATCGAGGCGGCCAACGGAGACGAAAAGGTCATGGCGAACTGGTTTCCCATGGATCTCAAGGATGGTGCCCGCACCTGGTTCCTGAACCTACCTCCCGGCTCTATTCCTCTTGGGCCGAGATGCACAGCCATTTCATCGCCACCTTCCAGGGCACTCGCGACCGCCCTCCGGTCGTGGGTGACCTGCACCGCATCAAGCAGCAACCTGGAGAGACCCTGCAGAAGTACATCCAGTGCTTCAACAGCACTCGCCTCAAGATTCCCAAGGTGACTAAGGAGGCCGTCACCTCAGCGTTCTCTGATGGCGTCCGCGACGTCAAGATGAAGGAGGAGCTCACCATCCACGAGGACCTGTGCACATCTCTGGAGCTATTCAACCTGGCGACCAAGTGCGCAAGAGCTGAGGAGGGGCGCCTCTCCCTTCTAGAGCTTCCAGCCACCGGCCTAGAAGAGAAGAAGGCCAAGGCCAAGGACGTGAAGCGCAAAGGAGCAGCCGTGCTCACAGCAGAACCAGCCACGAAGCGCCGCAGGGACCAGCTGGAGTCGTCCAAGGGTAGCCGATTCTGCACCTACCACAACCTCTACACCCACAACACCAACGAATGCTAGGGGCTCTGAGCCATTCGAGAAGGACGCACTGGTCGACACCCCGAGTGTAACTATCGGGGCTACGGCCGAGGAAGAGGAAGAGGTGGAGGATGATGGGACGACCGAGGCCCTCGCCAGGAGTGGTGTGACCGACTTCGCGAGGATCACTGGAAGCACTAGCCTCGCGAGGTAGCTTAGAGGGAACAGCCTTGCGAGGATCGCCCGTGGGGCAACGCAGGCCTTCCTCCTCTGCCGCCACCGCTAAGAAGGAATGATGACCACCACCAGGACGAGGGGGCTGGGGGCTTCCTGGAGCCACGTGCTATCGCTTGCATCTTGGGCGGAGCCCAGGCCCCAGCCTCTCAGTGCATCTTCAAGCAGTTTGCTCGCGAGGTGAATGCAGTCCTTCCCAAGCTCGAGGCCACGCGCCCGCTCAGATGGTCCACATGTGCCATCAGTTTCAGCTCAGCAGATCAACTAAAGTGTGCGGCTACAGCTGTCGTCCTCCCAGTGCTTTGTTCCCCAGTCATCAGCAACGTGCAAGTTAACAGGACCCTCAGCGATGGCGGCGCAGGGCTCAACGTTCTGTCTGTTGAGATGTTCGACAACCTTCAAGTGCCATATGATCAACTTCAGCCTACCAAGCCTTTCTCAAGAGTTAGTGTCGGCTCCACCACACCGATAGGGCAGGTCCGCCTCCCTGTCACTTTCGGGCAGCGCAACAACTACCGCACCAAGCTCATCAACTTCGACGTTGCCCACATTCGCCTGCCATACAATGCCATCCTCGGGTATCCAGCCCTAGCCAAGGTCATGGCGGTGACCCACCATGGTTACAACGTCCTCAAGATGCCAGGAAGCGGCGGAATCATCACCGTCCCCTGCAAAGAGAAGGATGCGGTGTGCTCCCTCGAGCGCGCCTTCCAAGCTGCATCAATCAAGGACCCAGACAACAAGAGTGAGAACCCTCCTAAGGCAGTTCCCAAGAAGAAGAAGACATCTCCCAACTCAAGGCCTCAGGAGGTTGGCATCTCAGTAGGTGTCGCATAGGGAGGCGTGCCCGGCGCCCTCCTCGGGCAGGGCTTGGGGGCTCTCTTCTGGAGGGCCTCAGACTTTGCCAAGATCAGGAGGGAGGCGCTTGGGCACCACTTGGAGGCGTGCTTCGTAGCACGTTTCCCTCAGGAAGGCATGGGGAAAGGAAGGCCCAACCCTCAGGAGTTCATCACCAAGACCACTCAGGAGCTTCAGGAATCAAGAGTCATACGCGGCGATCGCTGCCTGCCTGGCATAACTCACCATCCAGACGAGCATGGCGGGCTGCGCGTCTGCATTGACTACCCAGGGCCCAGTCGAGCCGCGTCTCAGGAGCGCCTATGGCCTTCGCATGTGGGACGTTGTGAGGGTCCGCCGCACAGCTATGTTCGCATGCCTTTCGGCCTGCCGAACGCGGCTGCCACTCACCAGCGCCATCTGCGGAGCATTCTGGCGGCTCAGGAGGCCAGGCATCACGCAGTACTGGTAGAGATGGAGATGGTCCTCGAGGAACTCCCTGGACCCCCAGAGCCTGCCAAGGCTCAGGGCTCAGGTGGCTTGTGAGGATCGGCCTCTTCACCGTGCATCGTCAGCTACTTCAACACCCCCTCTACAATGGTACCAGGTGAAATCTTTCAAAGTTCATTTCAGCTGGGAGCACCCTCAGGGCTGCATTATTCCCAGGCCACACGGGTCTGTCCCTGCGGCATGTATCCCTTTTGCTTATGTCTTTAGTTTACCTTGCTGGGGGCGCCCCTTGGGCTGCATCATCCCCAAGCCGCTCGGGCCAGACCCAGTGGCATGTATCCCTCCTGCATTTATCTAAGTTGATTTGCCTTTCATGCTTAACCTGCTTGTGATTATCGCCTTCTCGATTGACACCTGCCTCTGGAGATGCTTACCCCGGCACGGCGCTTGCGCATGGGTCCGTCCCTGCAACATTGACAAATCTGAGTGGTCGAGCTCAGCCCGCGGCAGCCCCGCAAGCATCACCTCACTAGGCCCTCAGTGCCCTCACCACTCTCTCTGAGCAACCAACGGCCGGCCGGCAATCATAATGGAAACCCTTGCTCTTCTTGTGTTGAATTGCAGGAACCTCCTGAGGTCTACAGCGGGTGGCACCACGAGCTCTCTTTTTCTTTCCCGCACGATCCACTTGCATGTTAAAAGGGGGGCTGCTGAGCGTCGCGACTCTGGAGCTCTTACTGGCTCTCCAGCCCTCACCCCCTGGCCTTGTCCACGGCATCGCGATCTGGCATACCAGCGGCGGCTGAGCTCGCTCGAGGGCCAGGACCTGAGGACGTAGAGCACTAAGGAGTGTGTGGGGAAGAGAGGGTAGGCTCGCAAGGTCATAACCCAGCTACATCCTAGATGCCGATGCGCAAGTCCGGCACATCGTGAAGGAACAATCCCATGCTTCTAAGATAAGTTTTGCGCCTAGAACAGCTGATCGACGCGGCCCTAAATCTCCACTTAATGCGGCTCTGTGGTGGCAACGTTTCCTTCCTTTCTCACCATTCGGTGGCTACTTGAGCGCTAAAGGGGACCTCCTAAGCATCGTGCCTCAGGGGCTCTTACTTGACCTCGGGCCACTCACCTCCCGTCCTTGACTGTAACGCCCCGGATTCGATGCGCCAGGTGACTGCCAGTTATTCGCCTTTGTTGCCATGTCTTCTGCTTGCGTGTTGCATTTTATCATGTCATCATGTGCACTTCTTTTTGCATACGTGTTCGTCTCATGCATCCGAGCCTTTTCCCCGTTGTCCGTTTTGCAATCCGGCGCTCCTATGTCCTCCGGCGTTCCCCTTTCGTCTCTTGTTGTGAGCCGGTACTAAACGTTCTTGGAATGGACCGAGTCTTGCCAAGCGGCCTTGGTATAGCACCGGTAGACCGCCTGTCAAGTTTCGTGCCATTTGGAGGTCGTTTGGTAATCCAACGGTTAACCGGGTAACCGTAAAGTCTCCTTCTCTTTGCAGCCCAACACCCCTTCCAAAGTGGCCCAAAACCCAGCAAACTCCCCTCCATGCTCTCGGTCGTTCTATCACGATTGCGTGGCCGAAAACCGCTCCTCATTTGGACTCTCCTAGCTCCCTCTACCTATAAAACTAGCCCCTCTTATAGCGTTGTTAGTTGCAGGTGAAGTTGAAGATTTCTCCATGGTCAACATGATTTTGGTTGGGATATCACAATATCCCTTATTTTATTAATGCATCTATATACTTGGTAAAGGGTGGAAGACTCGGCCTTTTGCCTGGTGTTTTGTTCCACTCTTGCCGCCCTAGTTTCCATCATACCAGTGTTATGTTCCCGGATTTTGCGTTCCTTACGCGGTCGGGTGATTTATGGGACCCCCTTAACAGTTCGCTTTGAATAAAACTCCTCCAGCAAGGCCCAGCCTTGGTTTTACCATTTGCCTCACCTAGCCCTTTTTACCTTGGGTTTCCGGAGCCCGAGGGTCATCTTTATTTTAGCCCCCCCCCCCCCCGGGGCCAATGCTTGTCTAAGTGTTGGTCCAAACCGAGCGATGTCCGGCGCCCCCTGGGCAACCAGGCTCTATGCCAACCCGTCGTCTTGCTCATCTGGTGTGCCCTGAGAACGAGATATGTGCAGCTCCTATCGGGATTTGTCGGCACATCCGGGCAGCTTTGCTGGTCTTGTTTTACCATTGTCGAAATGTCTTGTAAACCGGGATTCCGAGTCTGATCGGGTCTTCCTGGGAGAAGGTATATCCTTCGTTGATCGTGAGAGCTTATCATGGGCTAAGTTGGGACACCCCTGCAGGGTATAAATTTCGAAAGCCGTGCCCGCGGTTATGGGCAGATGGGAATT
The DNA here is from genome assembly GCF_018294505.1 of Triticum aestivum. NCBI lineage: Eukaryota > Viridiplantae > Streptophyta > Magnoliopsida > Poales > Poaceae > Triticum > Triticum aestivum. The sequence continues at coordinate 351,319,018 of NC_057813.1, forward strand.
TGTTAATGTCCGGTTGTAGATAACTTGACACCAGATACGAATTAAAAATGCATCAACCGCATGTGTAGCCGTGATGCTCTCTTTTCGGCGGAGTCCGGGAAGTGAACACGGTTTTTGGGTTATGTTTGACGTAAGTAGGAGTTCAGGATCACTTCTTGATCATTGCTAGCTTCATGACCGTTCCATTTGCGTCTCTTCTCGCTCTTATTTGCGTATGTTAGCCACCATAGATGCGTAGTCGCTGCTGCAACCTCACCACTTTACCCCTTCCTTACCCTTTAAGCTTTGCTAGTCTTGATACCCATTGTAATGGGATTGCTGAGTTCTCGTGGCTCACAGATTACTACAACAACAGTTGCAGGTACAGGTTATGCGATGATCATGACGCGAGAGCGATGCTTGCTTGCGTTGAGTTCTTCTTCGGCTTCTTCTTCGATCAGGGGATAGGTTCCAGGTCGGCAGCCTGGGCTAGCAGGGTGGATGTCGTTTGAGTTTCTGTTTGTGTTTCACCCGTAGTCGGATGATGATCTTGTGTATTGTGTTGATGTATTCGTGTGGCATTGTATGCCTTATGTATGTATCCCCATCTATTATGTAATGTTGATGTAATGATATCCACCTTGCAAAAGCGTTTCAATATGCGGTTCTATCCTTGGTGGGACCTTCGAGTCTCTTTAGGATAGTATCGCATATTGGGCGTGACAGCGGCCTTGTGTACGGCATTGCTAACCGCTCTGTCGCAACCGTGAGGTGGTCGGTCCGGCCAGTTGGCCGTATTGTTTCTTCGCAGTATAGGCATGACAGCCTCGTCATCAAATTCGGGCAGCAGTTTACGTTTAGGATAGCTCTTTGTTTGGCGATTACTGCCGTATTTTGCCTCAGCGTCTAGCACTTCGTTCCATCTGTCATTGAGTGTATCCTGTGTGGCTTTAAGCCGCTATTTCTGCTTCTTCAGGCTACTTGCGGTGGCGATAAGCCTCGGGTGGAGGCGTTCTTGTTCTAATGGTTCTTCTGAGATGATGAATTCGCTATCGCCCAGGCTGATCTCTTCTTTAGAGTGAGGCTGAAAGTTGCCATCTTCAGCATCGCTGTGATCAGACAACATTTTCGGGCTGTGTTCGCCGTCCTCTCGCACGCCCTGCTCCAGTGCTGGGTTTGCGGGGTCCTCCGCTTGGTTCAGATTATCGTTGCTGTCCGTGACAATATTGTTGTTTTTCTTTTTCCTGGATCGAGGTCGGCGCTTGGGACGCCGTTGCTTAGGAGGTTCATCGACGGGCATGCTATTATCGCCATCGGCCTCATTCTCCTTCGGTGTGGCCACCATGTATATGTAGTATGACAATGTAGCTGTCCACTGCCCCAAAGGTGGTGGTTTTCGTGCCTGCTTTTCTCCGGCATCATCGTCCACACCTTCGATGTCTTCGGAGTCATAATCGAGCGTGTCGGTTAAATCCTCGACAGTGGCAATGAAGGGGGTGGTGGGTGGGGAAAGAAGTTCTTCGTCCTCCGCTTCCCATTCGACTCAGACATAGTTCGGCCAAGAGTCCCCTGACAAGGAGAGGGATCTTAATGAGCTTAGCACGCCGCCAAAAGGCGAGTGCTGGAAAATGTCTGCGGAGCTGAACTCTAAGACCGGCGCCCAATCAGGTTCGATGGACGCGTATGCATGCAGTCCAGAGTTCATGGCCGGAGATGAGTCCGAGGTTCCGGAAACACAAGCCCAGCCTGATGTTGGATCTGTGTATGGCTCGAGCGCCGCTGAGTCTATGGCCTCTGTGGCGGGGCTGAGCTTCCCGCCTTCGGACGGTGCAGTCCGCTCCAGCTCTAGGGCCAGGGAGGTCACAGGCGCTAGCTCCTATGTGCGGCCAGATGACAGAACTAGGTCATGTTCATCGTGGTGGCTGAGGACAGCTGTCATGGGCTCAAATCCATCGAAGATCAAGTCTCCGCGGATATCAGCCACAAAATTCAGGCTTCCAAATCTGACATGATGGCCAGGGGCGTAGCTATCGATCTGCTCTAGATGGCCAAGCGAGTAGGCCCGCAGTGCAAAGCCGCCGAATAGGAAGATCTGTTCGGGGAGGAAGGTCTCGCCCTGGACTGCATTGTTGTAGACTATTGACGGAGCCATCAAACCTATCTTCGACGACATAGAGGAACTCTCAATGAAAGTGAAAGTGCGTTACGTCGACTAGAGGGGGGTGAATAGGTGATTTTTATGAAATCTTCACTAAGGAATTTCAGTATGAGGAAATTCCTAAGCGAAGAACTACTTGCAACGGAATAAGTACTCAGGTACAAGCATAACAGAGCAACAACATAGTCATCAAGATGAAATGAAAGACAAACACAGAGTACAGAAAGCGTAAACACAAGATAAGCGGGATGAAGACAAAACAGACTGAGGAATTAAGATTGAGGAATTAGAGACAGTCTTCAGTTAGTCTTCAAACAGTAATAATCAGGTTTAACAACACATAACTGAGGAAATGAAAGGGTTGAGGAAATAGAACTAGTTGGCTTGGTGAAGATAATGATTTGATAGACCAGTTCCAACTGCTGTGACAGTTGTACGTCTCGTTGGAGCGGCTAAGTATTTAAACTCGAGGACACACAGTCCCGGACACACAGTCCTCACCGTATTCTCCTCGAGCTAAGATCAGACAGACCTCGCCCAACAGTAGTGGTAAGTCTTCACAGGTGTCTTTCAAACCTTCACAGACTTGGTCAATCGACAACCCACAATTCCTCTTGGGTGCTGAGACCATGATGCCTAACCATCTGGAGGATACACAGTCCTCAAAGGTAACAAGCATTAGTTCCACACAGGAACAATCTCTTCAGTGATGCTCAATCACTTTGGGGTTTGTAGGTTTGGGTTTGGGATTTGGCTTTTCCTCACTTGATGATTTTCGCGGGTAAGTCCTCGGAGGATGGGATGCTCTCAAATGACAAGTGTTAGTTTCTCTTGGAGCAGCCAACCAGCTAGTGGTTGTAGGGGGCTGCTATTTATAGCCTAGGGAGCAGCCCGACATGATAAGACATAAATGCCCTTGGCTGATATGACCATTAGGTGGTGATCTTCTGGAACAGCTGGCGTGCGGCTCAGCAACGGTCGGATATTTGAGGTTTGAATTCCACAAGGCTATCATGTTCCTCACCGTGTAGGCAATCCGCACTAGTGAATTCCTAACTCCTAAGTCAGAACAAATTCCTCAGAGACCAAAAGATCTTCGTCTCTATCACTTAAGAAATGGACTGAACTGATATGAGATTTCCAATGGCTTCACTCGAAGGATTGGGTAGGTGTAGGATTTTTAGATGAGCATCACTTGGAAATTAGTTTCCTTAGTATTACCTCGACCCCCTTTAACAATACGGTGTTTCCTATGACTCAAGAAGAAGAAATTGAACCTACGAAAACAAAAGTCTTCACTCTTCATAGTCCTCGCAAGAATATCAAGTCTTCACGGTCACACCAATTTCTTCACTTTCAAAGTCTTCAGGAGAACCAAAGTCTTAAGCCAAAGACATTCATTTTTAGGGGTCGACTTTCACTATTTACATCAAACTCCTCATTGACTTATAGAGCCTGTGTACACTCACAAACATATCAGTCCCTTAACCAATAAGTCTTCAATACACCAAAATCACCAAGGACCACTAGATGCACTTACAATCTCCCCCTTTTTGGTGATTGATGACAATATAGGTTAAGTTTTCAACGGGGATAAACATATGAATTGAAAGTACTCAATATTGAGGAATTTGATTGCAAGATATGGAAGAACTCCCCCTAAAGATGTGCATAGTGAGGAATTTGCTTTTGAAGCAATGCACATTTGAAGAGTAGAATCATGGAGATCTCCCCCTATATATTGTAATTCATACACACTTTTAACATATAGAATTAAGAATTTGAAATGCATGATGAAATATGGTGACTGATGTGATTCAGCATGCGTGCATAGCATTAATGAGGAAATAGCATGTAGAAAAACAGAGCAAAAGTATCAGGTCACCACCAGACTTAAGTTTACAACTCAATCAACAAAAGCTTCAGAAGAGCGAGAGTTGCAACTTAATAAAAAACGCCTATATATATAGATCCGCTTGAAGACTAATTCAAATTTCTCCCCCTTTGTCATCAACTGACCAAAAGGGACGAAAAGTGAGGACTAAAGCCCCTGAAGAATTTCATCACAAAGTCGATGGAGGAGCGTCAGTGTTGTTGGAGTCGGTTGTTGGAGTAGGGCCTGCCGCAGTGTCGTCCAGATCTTCATTGTCATCAGTATCACGGGATGAGGAATATGAGCTGGGCACCAAAGGAGGAACTTCAACTTTCTTGAATTTCTTTGGAGGAGGCTTAGACCAGCTGAAGTCCTGCTTGAAGCCAACCTGCTTGAGATCTTCATCACCGTCAAGGTGAGACAATATAGCCCAGGTGCGATCAAAAACTTCATTGAGATAGTAGTGGTTCTTCTTCACTGAATTATATGTGGCAGTCATGTTGTGAAGAATTGAACCAAACTGACGTTTTACCCATTTGTGATTGTGATCCACCTTTTGATGAAGACTGACGAGAAGCTCACGATTAGTCATCACCCTTGGAGTTGTTTCCTGAGGACTTTGCTTGGATGCATTGGTGGTAGAATCATGAGTAGCAGAGTCATCATTGGTGGAGTAAGAAGCAGCTTTGCGAAACTGTCCTTCCAATGGTCGAATGCCCTCATCAATAGTAGCAGTGGCCTTGCCCTTTTCATCAGTTGAGGAAAATGTCCATTTGAGGACTTCAATTGGGGGCAAGTAGCTTCCATGGTTGAGTGTATCAGCTTTGTAGTTGAGTGAGTACCTTGATCTGAGGAATCTCATAATCCAGGGAGCGTAAGGCTTCACCTCAAATGGGGACATTGCAACGTTTGCCAAAGTCCCCATGAAGAAATCATGATAGTTCATGGGAATACCATGCATGATGTTGAAAAGCAGATTCTTCATGATGCCAACGACTTCTTCATCATTCGAGTTGTGCCCTTAGATTGGACTCAATGTCTTCGTTAGAATGTGATAGACTGTCCTCGGCACATATTGCAATTCCTTCATAAGGAATTTGGTCCTTGAGGCTTGTCCAGGTTTCAATGGCTTCATCAGCACTTGCATGAAATGATCTGCCAGCTCAGTTTCAGAGTAGATGAGACGTGCACCTTCTGGGGAAGGACTGATAGGCATAGCACGAAGTAATTAAGTGGCCGGTGCCTTATAGTGTGTGTTTTCTGTCGTCCAGTACAACACCCATGATTTCACATCTTCAGCGTTGCCGGTGATGTGCAGCGTCTCTTAGAATTGAAGAATGAGTTCTTCATTCTAATCGCAAATGTCAGTGCAGAAATTGAGCAGGCCAGCATCATGAATGGCAGCGAGGACTGGCATGAAGCAAGGCAGTGATTCCATATCCAAGTGAGGAATATGCTCATGGTCGAAGACTTTATCCTTGTTGAATAGCACTGAAGAGTAGAAATTTGCTTGACTGGTTGTCTAGAAGCGCTTCCTCCTCAGACGAGCAGAATCATAGGGATTGTAATTAGTGAAGAATACATGCTCATTGAAGAAGGCATCAGCCTTGAACTTGTGAGTTTTGGAGAATGGATTCTTCGGCTGTGGCTGAGGAGTGTCAGTGATCTGAAGAATAACTTCTCGAATGTGAATTTTTGGAGCCGTAGGATGAGGAATATCTTCTGCTTCAGTAGCAGCCTGGGCCTCCATTTCTTCAGTAGCATTTTCATCAGCACTAGTGGCTGGAATTTATTCATGAATGGAAGGGGCAGTGTGTGTTTCTTCAGAGCCCATCTGAACTTCTGTTGGTGCTGGGGACTGAGGAATTTGCTGTAGTGGTGTGAACAGAGGAGAGTTGGGGTGTTAACTATCCCAAAAATCATCTTTCATCACTGGAGTGGTGCCGCCAATGTCCATATCCTCATCCACTTCCATTTCTTCAATGCTGGCTTCTTCAGCAGTAAACTGAGGCGTTGGTGATGATAATGGAGGAGTTGAAGTGAAAGTATGAACTTCAATTTCTTCATCCATCTGCTCTATGGAAGCAGCAGAGGGATCTTCTTCAGCAGATTCTTCACGAATATGATATTTTTCACCATAAGGAACAAGTTCCTTTGATGGCATGCTTGTAAGAGGAACAACATCAATGAGATTGTCCATTGAACTTGTCAAAATCCTCGCCTTCTTTGGGGCCGAAGATTCTGAGGCAGTCGATGCTTTCCTCTTCTTCAGAGCAGCTTGCTTCGCAGCTTTGGTTTTCTTCACTTCCAAAGCAGAAGGAAGAATTGGGCTTGGTGTTGGTGCAGCCGGAGCAGAGGGAGTAGGATCAATTTCTTCAGGCACAACTGATGCAGTTGGCCTGTCTTGAGCAATTTCTTCAGGCGCAACAGTAGAGTCTTCAGCTGACCTAGCAGATTCTTCAGGCGCAACACTATTGGTTGCCCTGGCAGTTTCTTCGGAGGTTGGAATTTCTTCAGCAGCCCTGGTACTTGAAGTTTCATCAGCAGCCTGATTTTCATTAGTGGTGCTGGCAATTCCTTCAGTGGCTTGTGCAGATGCTTCAGCCAGAATGACTTCAATGTGCACAGCAGCAGCAACACTTGAAGTGAATTTCTTCGTCAGCTTAACGAATCTGACCTTGGCACCCTGCCATTCAGCCTTGTAGGTGTCAAATACATCACTGAGCTTTTTGATATCAGCTTGCAGTGCAATGAGCTGCTCAGGCGAAAGACTAAGGACATTGTACTTTAGATAGTGTTGCTTCTTGTAATGCGCTTTCTTAGTCACTCTGGCTTGGTCATACTTCCACTTTTCTTCAGCAATGAACGTTGTCACCATGTGACTTTGTCCAGGAGTGAGGCCCAACTCTGGCATTGGAGCATTGGGATCTTTGTGCGAAAAATCGATGAAATCGAGGATCTTCTTCGGATCCAGTCGAAGGGGCACAACACTCCCTTTGGCTCTAGCGGCCCGCTACTATCTGTCCTTGATGATATCAACTAATTCATCATCATCAGCCTCATCATCTGATGGAGTTTGAAAGACCACCTGCTTCTTGTGAGGACTTGGTCTAGTGCCTCGTGTAGCAGTGGCCTTGGTCTTCAGCAAAGTGGGACCGGTTGATGAAGGATGTGCTGAAGAACTTGCTGAAGCTCCTGAGGCAATTGATATGCCAATGGTCCTTTGGCACGTGGCGAGATGCATGTGTGTTGAGGACTTTGCCGGAGGAGCTGAGGGTTTTGTAACCCGAGGAATTTCTGCAGCTTGAGGAATTGGGGCAGCTTGAGGAATTTTCCTTGGTGGCACTAAGGAGATGGGCCGTGAGGGCATTAAAGAAGAACTTGGTCGTGAGGGCATTGCTGAGGAAGGTGGTTTCTTGGATGGCTTCTTTGGCATAGCCTTCTTGCTTGAAGAATCCTCAGCAGCAGCAGCGGCAACAGTAGAATCCTCATTAAATTTCTTCACTGCTTCTTTGGCCTACTTGGCCAACTTAGCTTGCCACCTGGCCCATTCATCAGCATAATCCTCACCATGTTTAAGGCTTGTTGGATCAGCTCTTTTCCCAGGTGCTAGAGGATGTCTTGAGCATGGAGGGTTAAGAGCAAATTTCTTCATGTATTTGGGAGTGACATATCTGTACTCCCTCCACTCTCTTGCCCATCTTCTTTCAATCCTCTGAATGCGCACTTTGCGCTCATTCTTCATCTCCTTGCCATGAGTTGCCTCATCAGGCATGCAGTACCCTGCATAGATGTCATCAGGGATCTCAAAGGCAGTATTGACTTCAAGCTTCTTTCCTCCGTTCTGAGGCCTTTTACCATATGCCATTTTCTTCAGCTGAGGGCTTTGCACAATTGAGTTCTCTAAAGAAGTATTCAACTTTTCTTCGAGGAACGTTGCAAATGAGTTAAGTTGATGAGAACCTAGTGTTTCAGCAGCATACATGTGTACCTGTGAACAGAGTATAGGTGCTAAGAATTTGGAGAGGTCATATGCATTCTCAGAAGTTTTTGTAAAGCTGAACAAGTTTGAGGAAATTGACCCGATGTGTCTTGAAGAATTTCACTAAGCGTTCTTTGACTTAGGTTCCAGAGTTGTGCGGATCGTGAGATTCACACAATTGAGGAATCATGAAGAAAAATGTCACTTAGAGAAACAGATCAAGAACTGAAGATTTGTGCTAGGTTTTTAGAGTGTGGAGGTTGAAGAATAAACACCTTTTCAAGATTTGATGAAAATCATCAGTAGGATAAATGCGGTAAAAGTAACTTTTAATTACCCTTGATGAAGAACACGGCGAACAAGAGGTATAGATTTAGAAGTTGGTCGTCTCGGATCTTCCACGCCCTAACTTGGGGGAGGATGACATCTATGGCGGAGGCGGAGGGAAGATTTCTGCGGCCGGCATGAGTACGACGATGACGAGGTCGAGGCAGTGAAGCTCTTCCTCACCAGCGACGATGGAGGTAGCGGCAGCACTAGGGCTTGAGAAGCTCAAGCGAGGGAGTGAGGTCGAGCGGAGTAAAAGTGAAAAGAGGAAGGGAAGGGGGTATTTATAGCTGAGGTGAAAAACTGTTCGCCCGAAGAATTTGTACGAATGTGCCCCTGACCCTTCTCATTCGCACGACATGTGTCACCCACGTACTGAGAGGTGGAGATCGTGTGAGATCGTGGGTGAATAGATAAATATACCATGGAATGCGTAATGGTTTGAGAGGCAAAAGCCGAAAATTCAGATAAGAATATGTTAAAGTTTCGTTCGCAATTTCTTCAGCTGACAAGGACACAACAAAGAATTTGAACGAGTTTCAAATAGAACGCACATGAAGAATTTGTGAACTGACTGGGTTGGGTTTAACATAGAGGGGGAAGGCTCCGATCACATTCACTTAGCAGAAAAGTCAACTTGAAGAATTAGCAATATGAATGTTGTAGAGGACATAAACTCAGATATATATAGTCAAGTGAAGAACAACGACGGAAAGAGTGAAGACAACGCAAAGTTGAAGAATCTGAAAAACTGAGGAATTTGCAAAGTTGAAGAATCTGAAAAACTGAGGAATTTCAAAAAATGAAGAAAAACTCAAATCGAAGAATTTTCAACTTTGGTTCGTGGCGTAACCCACCGTATAAGAAAGCTGATTTCAGACATCGCGTACAATTCTTGTAGGGTTCTGAGAATCAATTTCTTCATTAATTTCTTCACACCTAGAGGGTTAGTCTTCATTGATTGAAGAAAAATGTTACTTCATGTGTTGCACATCTAAGTCATCAAGTCAGCATAAGTGTTAGGATGTGTGTCCTTTTCAAAGAACTTTCGAAGATTCTAGGATATTTAGCTCACACCGCAACTTGCTAAATCTCTTCTCATCCAAGGGCTTTGTGAAGATATCGGCCAGCTGGTCTTCAGTACTTGCATGGTCGATGGAGATGTCGCCCTTCAAAACATGGTCACGAATAACATGATGACGAATCTAGATGTGCTTTGTCTTAGATTGTTGAACTGGGTTGTGTGCAATATTGATGGCACTCTCATTGTCGCAGTAGAGTGGCTCATTCTTCAAGTTGATGCCATAGTCCTTGAGTGTTTGCTTCATCCATAGTAATTGAGCACAGCAAGATCCAGCAGCAATGTACTCAGCTTCTGAAGTGGAGAGTGATACGCAAGTATGCTTCTTCGAGGACCAACATACCAAGGATCGTCCGAGGAAATGACATGTGCGTGACGTTGACTTGCAGTCCACCCGATCGCCAACATAATCATAGTCTGAATTTCTAATGAGATCAAAGGAAGAGCCATTGGGATACCATAATCCAAGTGTTGGTGTGTGAGCTAGATATCGAAGAATATGCTTCACAGCCTTATGGTGTGATTCCTTCGGTGTAGCTTGAAATTGGGCACACATGCAAACACTAAGCATAATATCCGGCCTAGATGCACATAGGTACAATAAAGAGCCAATCATGGAGCGGTATACCTTTTGATCGAAGTCTTTACCATTTTCATCAGTGCATAGATGGCCATTTGTGGGCATAGGAATTTTGACGCCTTTGCAATCTTGCATGCTGAATTTCCTCAACACATCCTTGAGGTATTTCTCCTGAGACACGAATATGCCATTGTATTGTTGACGAATCTAAAGACCTAAGAAGAATTTCAACTCTCCCATCATAGACATTTGATATTCTTCGCTCATCATATAGGCGAATTCATCACTGTAATGTTGATTAGTGCAACCAAAGATAATATCATCAACATTATTTGGCACACAAATAATTCAACATCATATGTTTTGGTGAAAAGAGTTGGGTCAAGTGTCGGGTTTGAAGCCTTTCTTGATGAGGAATTCGTTCAGTGTGTCATACACAACCCGAGGTGCTTTCTTGAGGCCATAGAGGGCCTTGTTGAGTCTGTAGACGTGATCTGGAAATTTTGGATCCTCAAAACCTGGTGGTTGAGCAACATATACTTCTTCCTCATGCTTAGATTGAGGAATGCACTTTTCACATCCATTCGTTGTAAGATGATATTATGATGGGTAGCATAAGAAAACAATATGCGAATAGCCTCAAGTCTAGCAACATGTGCAAAAGTTTCATCCAAATCAATTCCTTCAACCTGTGTGTAGCCTTGAGCTACAAGACGAGCCTTATTCCTCACCACAAGGCCATTTTCATCTTGTTTGTTGCAGTAGATCCATTTGGTACCGATGATGTTGTGCTTGTGTGTGCCTGGTCGCTTGACAAGCTCCCACACATTTTTGAGCTTGAATTGATGCAATTCATCTTGCATGGCTTGAATCCACTCGGATTCCATGAATGCTTCATCCACTTTAGTGGGCTCTGTGATAGAGACAAATGCAAAATGTCCACAAAAGTTAGATAAATGTGATGCTTTTGAGCGCGTGAGAGGACCTGGTGCACGAATGTCATCGATGATCTTCTCGATCTGCACTTCGTTTGCTATGCGAGGATATGCGGGTTGACGACTTTGCTTAGGCCCAGTAGTTTCTTCAGGGCCAGTTTCTTCAGCAGCACCAACGTGGTTTTCTTCATGATCAGGAATGACTTCATCAGCAGATTCTTCGGTAGGGATGACATCCTCAGTAGCTTTGGACTTGATGGATTCCCCAGGTGGCATTTCATCTAGCACAGGAGGTAGGCACTCTCTTTACGAGCCATTACTTTCATAGAACCGCACATCTACAGTTTCAACAACCTTGTGATGATTGATGTTGAAGACTCTGTAGGTGTGCGAGTCCTTTCCGTAACCAAGCATAAAACTCTCATGTGCTTTCGGTGCAAATTTAGAGTGATGGTGAGGATCTCTAATCCAACATTTAGCACCAAAGACTTTGAAATAACTTACATTGGTTTTCTTGTCAGTGAGGAGTTCATATGAGGTCTTTTTGAAGAATTTGTGAAGGTATACCCTATCGATGATGTGGCACGCAGTATCAATTGCTTCAGGCCAGAAATGCTGAGGCGTCTTGTATTCATCAAGCATAGTGCGGGCAATCTCAACAAGAGTTCGGTTCTTGCGCTCCACAACGCCATTCTGCTGAGGAGTATAAGGAGCATACAATTGGTGAGTAATACCAAGCATATCGAGATATTCTTCGAGGCCAGTGTTCTTGAACTCGGTTCCATTATCACTCCTGATATGCTTGATCTTCACACCGAAGTTAGTGGAAGCCCTTGAGGAAAATCATCTAAAGACTTCCTGCACTTCATTTTTGTAAGTGATGATATGCACCCATGTGTAATGAGAATAGTCATCAACTATGACAAAGCCATATAACGATGCAGAACTAGTGAACGTGGCATAATGAGTAGGGCCAAATAGATCCATATGAAGTAATTCAAAGGGACGAGAAGTGGTCATGATAGTCTTCGAGGGATGCTTGGCTCTGGTGATATTTCCAGCCTCAAAAGCCCCACAAAGATGATCTTCGAGGAATTTGACACCCTCGATGACAATGACGTGCTTCTTCTTTGCGAGTGTATGCAAGTTCCTCATCCCAGCACGACCAAATCGTCAATGCCATAACCAGCATTCTGAAGCTTTTGCAAGTATACATGTGGCAGGCTGTGGTCCTGTAGAGAAATCAACAATATACAAGTCTCCTTTCCTAAAGCCTTCAAAGACTTTGGAGTTGTCTGATTCAATTAGCACAAGGCAGCGAAATTTGCCAAAGACAACAACCATATCAAGATCACAAAGCATTGAGACAAACATAAGATTGAATCCTAAGGACTCAACAAGCATGACCTTGTCGATGTGTTTATCCTTTGATATTGCAACCTTACCTAGACCCAATACCTTGCTTTTGCCTTTGTCAGTGTAGGTGATATGCTTCAGATGAGATGGTGACAAATTAGTATCCATCAACAAGCTCATGTCACCAGTCATGTGATTTGTACATCCACTGTCGAGGACCCACTCAGTAGCTTTGGGTTGTTCATCCTGCAGATGAATTAGTGCAACTTACGAACCCATATACTTCATCAGTGAAGAATATGATATCAATTTCATCAACAGTAATAGATATAGCAATATGAGGACGTGAGAAATGAATGGTTCATTTCTTCAAGATTAGCTTGCGTCCTTTCAAGCACATTCAGGTCTCCAGCAAATTCTTCACACGATCAAGTTCGTCTGGAGACCTGACCCTGCATAAGAGATTATTTCTTTTTCTTCACCATCCACAACTAGAGGGGTGGCAAAGAGTTCATCATTCTGCGTGCTCCATAAGAAAATGATGGCATAGAAGCCAACGCACTTAGTTTCACAGAAGAGTGGTTAGGATAAGCATACGAATAAGCAGAGAAATTCTTCGAGGACTTATGAACACAATGGTTTGAAGAATAATGCACATATTCATGGCTCTTAGACTTTCCCTGCGAAACAGAAGTGTTAGCACGATGATGTTCATATGAGGATTTTGATCCGCGTGACGAATTTGATCCATATGAAGAACTTGATCTGGGGTTCATATTCTTAATGGATGGTGTCATGATGACATTCACTTGAAGATTTTCAAGGCACCTTTTAGGAACCCAGATTTTCTTCATAGGGGGACCGTTCCTGCTGTTAGTTCCAACATATCGAGCAAATACTTCACCATTCTGATTCTTAAACAGTTTATAGTTGGAGTCAAATGACTCATCATAGGAATATGAAGAATCACAGGTAAAGCCAGATAAAGTGCAAGGATCTACAGGAGGTCCTTTTGCAGCAACCCATGAGGTTTTGGGATACTGCTTAGGTTTCTAGTAGGTCCCATCATCATTGAGTTTCCTCTCAAAGGCAATACCCTCTTTCCTAGGGTTCCTGTTCAAGATCTGCTTTTGAGCACATCACATAGAGTCTGATGCCCATTGAGGCTTTTGTAAATGCCTGTCATATACAATTCCTTCAGCCCTGCATTTTCGTCAGTGATACTTGTGGTATCCTCAGATGAGGAATTTGTGACCACAGAGATAGTTGAAGAATTTGCAGCAATAGAAGCATTTGAACATTCAGGTGATGAATTAGCAGATTCACGCTCAATACATTTAAGACATGGTGGAATAAATTCTTCCTGAGCGGAATTGATCTGTTGAGCAAGCAATGAATCATTTTCCTTATGAAGATATTCATAACTCGCTTTTAACTTCTGAAGATCTTGCTTTCTCTGAAGAAATTCATAAAAAAGCTTCTCGTGATCAGTTAAGAGAGTGTTATGATGATTTTGAAGGTTGTCAAACCAAGTTTGAAGTCTCTGAAGATTATCTGTCAGAGTCTTAGTTCAATACAATTCCTCAACCAACAGGTCATCGCTTCTGTCTAGTTGATTTTGAATATTTTCTAAAGCCTTTTGTTGTTTAACAGCAATTTTTGCAAGTTTTGAATAGCTAGGCTTAAGATTGTCATCTGATTCATCCTCACTAGAGTCAGAGGGGGAATGTTTGAGTACCTTGGCACCTTTTGCCAGGAAGCATTAGGTGGGAGCATAGTGATCGTTGCCCTTGTCAGCAGAGTTGGGGAAGTCATTTTCTTCAGTGCTGATGATGGACTTGCTGACGTAAGCAGTAGCGAGGGCTAGGCTAGCCACACCAGAGTCAGATTCCTCAGATTCCTCCTCTTCCACATTATCCTCAGATTCTGCTTCAGAGTCCATTTCCTTGCCAATGAATGCCCGGGACTTCTTGGAATTGCTCTTCTTGTGAGATGAAGACTTTGAGGATTTTGATGATGAAGACGTTGAAGATTTCTTCTTCTTTGAGTCATCAGAATCGTCATCTTTGTACTTCTTCTTCTTTGATTCCTTTTCCCATAGAGGACAATCAGACATGTAGTGACCAGGTTTCTTACATTTGTGGCAAGTTCTCTTTTTGTAGTCACGGGACGAGGAATCATCATTTCTTGAAGACTTTCCAAAACGGCCGCGGCGAGAGAACTTCTGGAATTTCCTCACGAGCATTGCTAGATCCTGGCTCAATTCTTCAGGATCACCAACGCTGCTACCAGAATGCTCAGCTTCGGACTCAGATACTGCCTCGGCCTTCAGTGCACGTGATCTTCCGTAGCTCAGTACATAGAGATCTCTCTTCTCAGCAAGCTGGAACTCATGAGTGTTTAACCTCTCGAGGATATCAGCGGGATCAAGTGACTTGTAATCAGCTCGTTCTTGAATCATCAGTGCGAGGGTATCAAATGAGGTGTCAAGTGATCTCAGCAATTTCTTCACCACCTCATGATCGGTGAGATCAGTGGCACCAAGTGCTTGAAGCTCATTTGAGATGTCAGTGAGGCGATCGAAGGTTTGCTGAACATTTTCGTTGTCAAGTCTTTTGAAGCGGTTGAAGAGATTGCAAAGAACATCAACTCGGGAGTAACGTTGAGTTGAGACTCCTTCATTGACCTTGGACAGCCTGTCCCAAATCAGCTTAGCAGTTTCCAGAGCACTCACTCTGCCATACTGACATTTGCTCAGATGACTACATATGATATTCTTCGCTTGAGAATCGAGTTGGTTGAATCTCTTCACATCAGTAGCATTTAGAGACGGAGTGATTGAGGGAACGCCATTTTCCACAACATACTAGAGATCGTACTCAAGATGCATACGCATCTTGTTCTTCAAGTAGGGTTAGTCCGTCCCGTCAAAGGTAGGACACCCAGCCGAGACCTTGATCATACCTGCAGTCGACATAACTAAAACTCCAGGCGGTTAAACCAAAATCACACAGAACAAGGGAGTACCTTGCTCTGATACCAATTGAAAGTGCATTACGTCGACTAGAGGGGGGTGAATAGGCGATTTTTATGAATTCTTCACTGAGGAATTTCAGGGTGAGTAAATTCCTAAGCGAAGAACTACTTGCAGCGGAATAAGTACTCAGGTATAAGCATAACAGAGCAACAGCATAGTCATCATGATGAAATGAAAGACAAACACAGAGTACAGAAAGTGTAAACACATGATAAGTGGGATGAAGACAAAACAGACTAAATAATTAGGATTGAGGAATTAGAGACAGTCTTCAGTCAAAGTCTTCACATAGTAATGATCAGGTTCATCAACACATAACTGAGGAAATGAAAGGGTTGACGAAATAGAACCAGTTGGCTTGGTGAAGACAATGATTTGATAGGCCAGTTCCAACTGCTGTGACAGTTGTACTTATGGCTGGAGCGGCTTAGTATTTAAACTCGAGGACACACAGTCCACACCGTATTCTCCTTGAGCTAAGATCACACAGACCTCACCCAACAGTAGTGGTAAGTCTTCACAGGTGACTTACAGACCTTCACAGACTTGGTCACTCGTCAACCCACAATTCCTCTTGGGTGCTCTGTCGGATTTCGAGTTCCGGCAGACCCTTGAGGTTCGAACACTGGGGTGCGCGCGAAGATCTTTCCCCTACTGGCTCACGTATCAAAGTCTCGCAAAGGATCTAGGCTAGAAAGAAGAACACACAACAGACATGAGATTTATACTGGTTCGGGCCACCATCGTGGTGTAATACCCTACTCCAGTGTGTGGTGTGGTGGGTTGCCTCTGGGGCTAATGATGAATATTACAAGGGAAGAACAGCCTCGCGAGGGGTGTTCTTGTGGTGGTGGTGTCCCTTCGGAGGGGTCGATTCAAGATCTCGATAGCTTGATCTAGCTAGATGGCTCTCTCTCACTCTCTAGATCGCCTCTCTCTGTGGTGGCTAGTCCTATTTATAGAGGGAGGCCCTGGGCTTCTTCCCAAATATTGAGTGGGAAGGGCGCCAACAATTGGCCATTTTGAAGGGGAACATCTAGTACACTTATCCTGACTAAAGTTGGTCTTCGGCTGCCAAAGGCTCTGACGATGACACCGTCCTGGGCTCCATGATGACCTCCTTCCTGCCGCTCTGTACGTCTTGTTCTTGTTGCACCGAAACGGTAACCTTTGCATGATGCCTTGGCCTATGCTTGCCCCCTCTGCACCGAAGGGGAAACAAGGACACTGCCCAGGCCGGCGCCCGCCCGGTCTCGATCGTCATGGCTTGCGTCACGGGCTCCTCACGAGGTGCCCTACCTTGATCTCTCCGCCTCCTTGCTAGCCTGCCTGATGAGGCTGCGCCTGAGGAAGCTTCCTGCAGTCTGCCCCGTGAGGCTTGGCCCCTCGCGAGGGTCTTGAGCTCCAGTCGATGAAGATGGGCCACACTGGGCCCCCCTACTTGAGCCATGCCATAGGCCGCGGGCAGGCAAGTCTGGGGACCCCCGTTCCCAGAACACTGACATGCTCAGACTATGACGCCTAACCGTCTGGAGGATACACAATCCTCAAAGGTAACAAGCGTCGGTTCCACACAGGAACAATCTCTTCAGTGATGCTCAATCACTTTGGGGTTTGTAGGTCTGGGTTTGGGATTTGGGTTTTCCTCACTTGATGATTTTTGCTCAAAGTCCTTGGAGGATGGGATGCTCTCAAATGACAAGTGTCAGTTTCTCTTGGAACAGCCAACCAGATAGTGGTTGTAGGGGGCGGCTATTTATAGCCTAGGGAGCAGCCCGACATGATAATACATAAATGCCCTTGGCTGATATGACCGTTAGGAGGTAGGATATTTTGGAACAGCTGGCGCACGGCTCCGCAACGGTCGGATATTTTAGGTTCGAATTCCTCAAGGCTATAGTGTTCCTCACTCTGTAGGCAATCCGCTCTGGTGAATTCCTAACTCCCCAGTCAGAACAAATTCCTCAGAGTCCAGAAAATCTTCGTCTCTGTCACTGAAGAAATGGACTAAACTGATACGAGATTTCCAATGGCTTCACTCGAAGGATTGGGTAGGTGTAGGATTTTGAGATGAGCATCACTTGGAAATTACTTTCCTTAGTATTACCTCGACCCCCTTTAATAGTACGGTGTTTCCTATGAATCAAGAAGAAGAAAATGAACCTATGAAAACAAAAGTCTTCACTCTTCATAGTCCTCACAAGAATATCAAGTCTTCACGGTCACACCAATTTCTTCACTTTCAAAGTCTTCAGGAGAACCAAAGTCTTTAGCTGAAGACATTCATTTTTAGGGGTCGACTTGCACTGTTTATATCAATCTCCTCATTGACTTATAGAGCTTGTGTACACTCACAAACATATCAGTCCCTTAACCAATTAGTCTTCAATACACCAATGTCGGTGTCAAAACCGGCGGATCTCGGGTAGGGGGTCCCGAACTGTGTGTCTAAGGCTAATGGTAACAGGAAGCGGGGGGCACGATGTTTACCCAGGTTTGGGACCTCTCTATGGAAGTAATACCCTACTTCCTGCTTGATTGATCTTGATGAATATGAGTATTACAAGAGTTGATCTACCACGAGATCGTAATGGCTAAACCCTAGAAGTCTAGCCTTTGAGGATATGATTATTGTGACTAAACTCTAGAAGTCCAAACCCTCCGGTTTATATAGACACCAGAGGAGCTAGGGTTATACAAAGTCAGTTACAGAGAATGGAATCTACATATCCGAATCACCAAGCTTGCCTTGCACACCAAGGAGAGTCCCATCCAGACACGGGATGAAGCCTTCTATCTTGTATCTTCATAGCCCAACAGTCTGGCCTACGCATATAGTCCGGCTATCCGAGGACCCCTTAGTCCAGGACGCCCTCAGCGGCCTCGGGAATCTTGCCGGGGCGAGCTGGTCTTGGCCCTCAGGCGCGGTCTCGACCCTACCGGGCTTGCCTGCCCGGCAAGGGAGGCCTACCTGAGGGGTTCTTTTGTTGACTTTGCCTTCTTAGTGCGCTCCTTGATCTATCAAAGAGCGGTTTCTCTGGCTCATCTTGTGTTACGCATTGGTATTTGATGTATGATCGGCAACACGCCTGTGCACAGCTGCGGGTGGCAAACACAAATGTTTGTTGCACCGACAATGGTGCGCCCTCATTCATCTCGAGGTGGACTCGAAAGCTACACGATTGGGCGTGATCAAGACTACATCTACCAAAGACTTGACGGACAATCCAAGACTTCTCCTATCACCACCACGCCAAGATACCGACCTCGTAAACCTAGATACCCTACCTGGCATCTATATAAGACAAATGATTTAGCCCATAGAGGGAACATCAATGCAATCACATTGTCCTAGCCCTAGAGTTAGAACACATCTTACGATCTCAAGGTAGATCAACTCCGTATTTGATGCATCTCCATCAATATAAACTAGAGGAAGAAGTAGGGTTTAACCTCCATCAAGAGGGCCCAAACCTGGGTAAACATCGTCTCCTTGTTCCTACTACCCTCGATCCGAGATCCACAGCACAGGGCCCCTACCCAGAGGTCTGCCAGATTTCACACCGACGCGGGTGCTTCCATTGAGAGTTCCACTGTGAGATCAGCAACGGATCGATGGCTCATCTGCAGGTCAACTATGGCACCGGAGACGGGGATGTGTATGCATGCGGCCAACTTTTTGTGTTCGATATCATGATTTTCTGCATCGACTGGACGAGCCATCTGGCCACCGTCGAGAACTATGCCCCCGATCAGGTTGTAACCTATGGAGGGTTCGACTACACCGTGGATTCCTATGGTGAGCTTGTCCTGTCAGGCTGGACTCCTGGCCAGATTCATGGCTTGGCGAGAATCACAAGCTCAACTTTGGAACTGACTTCCCTCGAGGACGACGCGTCAGGTCCTCCAACACTGGGAGGCACGGAGGGGCTGCCCTCCCCCACCTTAGATGACTCCATCACTACACCCAGCACCGAGTTAAATTAGAGTTTGGCTTCAAATTCGGTATCGCGCTTTGAACCGATCCCGATCATGGATCTAGAATCCACTCTGGTTCCTGGCGTGGCCGAAGATGCATTGGCCGTACCACCGATGCTACGTCGAGTTGACCCAGCCTATGCCCAGGCCATCAATCCTGAGGAGTTATCTCACCTTAATGAGATGCTAGACTGGATCTAGAGCTTGTTGATCTCAGATGGTTTAATTGATGTGATAGACTATGACGAGGCCATGAACATGGATGAAGATGTCGATGGCCTTACAGTGACCACCTCACCGCAAACAAACACAAGCAAGTGGACCACAACAGCTACTTACAATGTCAACATGGTCAATACTCCCAACTCCCCTCCCAAATGTCGGCGTAGAAGCAGAAGGGGCAACACAGGGAACACGGCCAGGAATAACGCCACTACTGACAATAGCGCGGGAACAGCCGATAACACTTACAATCCCAAGGAGGACCATCGAGCCTCTAGGGCGACGTGTTAACCCCGAACGAATCCCCAGGGAGGATGACCCCGATGACCTCTTTGAAGGGGCAGATGACAATTACATGCCTGAGTCCAAGGAGGATGAGGGCCTTGGCACCGAGAACTATATAGTCCCCGAAAACCCCATTGCACAAAAGTGCTTCACACGACGTCTCATCGCCACCGCTCGCAGCCTGAAGTGGAAGCAGCAGCAGTTGCAGGACAACAAGGACACTTTGAACGATAAATGGGTCAAAATACTCTAGGCCGAGCAAGATCTCGAGGAGCGGTGCCATAGTGCGCCTAAGTCTTACTCGCTGATAACCCACAACTATAGGGGATCACAACAGTTTTCAAGGGTAGAGTATTCAACCCAAATTTATAGATTCGACACAAGGGGAGCCAAAGAATATTTGTAAGTATTAGCAGTTGAGTTGTCAATTCTACCACACCTAGAGATTAAATATCTGCAGCAATGTGATCAGTAGCACAATAGTATGATAGTTTGATAGTTGTGGTAATAGTAAGAGTGGTAAGGGTAATGATTTTGTAGCAGTTGTAATAGTAGCTATAGCAATAGTAACTTGGCAAGAGCAATATGTGGAAAACTCGTAGGCATTGGATCAGTGCATTCGTTGGATGATATTCATCATATAACCATCATAACCTACGGTGATACAACACTACCTCCAGTTGATAAATATAATGTAGGCATGTATTCCATAAATAGTCATGCGTGCTTATGGAAAAGACTTGCGTGACTATTTTTGTCCTACCCTCCCATAGTAGCGGGGTCCGTAAGGAAACTAAGGGATATTAAGGCCTCCTTTTAATTGAGAACCGGAACAAAGCATTAACACATAGTGAATATATGAACTCCTCAAACTACGGTCATCACTGGAAAGTATCCCAATTACTGTCACCCTGGGGTTTACGTATCATAACACATAATAGGTGAATATGACTTGCAAGATCGGATCTAGAACATAGATATAATGGTGAAAACATAAACTGTTCAGATATGAAATCATGGCACTTGGGCCCTAGTGACAAGCATTAAGCACAACAAAGTCATAACAACATCAATCTTAGAACATAGAGGATACTATGGATCAAGCCCTAACAAAACTAACATGATTACATGATGAATATCACCCAACTCCTCTCCGACCAGTGAGCCTACAAAGGAATTACTCACTCCCGACTTGGGTTGATTTATACAATGTTATGTATCGAGAAAGGACACTTTTTTGGTGGGGAACATCATGGAATTGGTTATGAAGGAGGGTTGGTGATGACGAAGACTGAAGATTCCCCTCTCCGGAGTCCTGAACGGGCTTCAGATCTGGCCTCCCGATGAAGAACAGGAGGTGGCGGCTCCATGTCATGAAACTCGGTGAAAGTTCCTCTCCTATTTTATCTCCAAAAATAGGATTTTATAGCATCAGAATTAGGGTCATGAGGACCACCAGGTGGGCACAACCCACTAGGGCGCACCTGGGGGGGGGGGGCTGGTGTATCGTGCTCAACCATGGCACCCCCTCCGGTGGTTCTTGGTCCTAGTATTTTCTATTTATTCTGAAATAAATCTCCAAAAAGTTTTGTTTCGATACGAGAACTTTTATTTCTGCACAAAAACAACACCATGGTAGTTTTGCTAAAAACAGCGTTAGTCCGGGTTAGTTTCATTCCAAGCATGCAAACTAGAGTCCAAAACAAAAACAAAAGCGTTACGAAAAGTAGATACTATGAAGACGTATCACCCGCGTAGACGTATGTTGCCCAAGTTTGACGAAGAGCTAACGAACGACGTGCTTTTAACAAGTGGACGACCAGACCGGCATGACGGACCCCCTAGAGGGCGGGACAGGCCAACACTGGAAGATTTCTGCACTCAAACGGCACCACAGCATCATGGTAAGGACCCTGTCGACTACGTACACCCTCATGACATTGGATGTCACATCGAGGCAAACCAAGCGCCTCCTCAGTCCATTTATGGATCAAGAGGATGCACGCTCGCCTGGCCTGATGGCTATGTTGCCTAGGTAGACATTAACAACCGCGCCCGAAATCAAGCCTACACACGGCTCTCCCCTGACCTCCAGTGCGATACTACTCGGTTCTGAGGTCTAGCCCACCCGATCTGTTTTACAGATCAGGTTGTGGAACACCAGTTCCCAGAAGGGTTTAGACCCATCAATATAGAATCATATGACGGGACAACGAACCCAACAGTATGGATCAAAGATTTTTCTTCTTCATATACACATGACTAATGGAGATGACCTCCATGCAATGAAATACTTGCCGCTCAAGTTCAAGGGGTTGGTGAGGCATTTGCTCAATAGCCTACCTCCTCATTCTACTTGTAGCTGGGCAGCCCGTGAGGATTCCTTTCGGGCAAATTTCCAGGGCACCACTACTAGGGAAAACCTTATACATAGAAACTTACCAGTAGCGCGGGTCAAAAAGACGCGCTACTTAAATTTACCACTAGCGCACGACAACCGAACGCGCTGCAGCTAAGTTTGTAGTAGTAGCATGTCTCGCAAAGAAGCGCTACAACTACAATTCCCCTACTGTTCTCGCCAGGCTATCAATAGTAGTAGCGAGCTTAAGCGAAGCGCGCTGCTGCTAAGATTGTTGTAGCAACGTGTTTTATGCAGAAAGCGCTACTGCTAATGAAAGGAAAATAAAATGAAAATGAAAGAAATAGAAAAGGGGGAAGGAAAAAAATAAAATGTGAAGGAAAATAAATGAAAAATAAAAATAAAGGAGAAAGGCGTAGCAGCAGAGTGCTTTCAGGAC
This sequence comes from Triticum aestivum, assembly GCF_018294505.1. NCBI lineage: Eukaryota > Viridiplantae > Streptophyta > Magnoliopsida > Poales > Poaceae > Triticum > Triticum aestivum. The sequence continues at coordinate 351,341,609 of NC_057813.1, forward strand.
AGACACTATAGCTAACTTAGCAGTAGCGCGCTCTGTCATCCAGCGCTATAGCAAAGTTAGCTATAGCTAATGTAGCAGTAGCGCTTTTCCTGGCCCGCGCTACTGCTACTTTTGACTTAATCGCGCGGTTCTTCTTCCCCACTGCCACTTCCCCAAAATCCAACTCGTTAGCTGTCGCCGCCGTCGTCGCCGTACATCACCGTCGGCCACCGCGCGCTCTACCGTCGCCCTCCACATGCCCTCAACGCCGCCCCCGACCCGTACCTCGACGCCGCCCCCGACCCCGACCTCGACGCCCCCCTACATCGCTGCCCTCTACCGCACGCCCGAGCCCCGACCCCAACCTCGACGCCGCGTGCCCCTCCTCGGCCACTCCCTAACTCTACCGGTGCCCGAGGTGAGCACGCCTACACCTCCTCCTCCTCCTCCCCTACCTCTGCCTAGCTAGGGTTCATCAAATTTTAGAGTTCATCTAATTAGATAGGGTTCATCGAATTATATGCTAATTAGGGCAGTAGTTGCAGATGCTTAATTGTAAACTAGATGTTAAGTAGGGCAGTAGTTGTAGATGCTTAATTAGTTTTTAGGACAAATTCCTAGGTTTCATGAATTAGTGCTTAAGTAGTTGTAGATGCTTAAGTACCTAGGTAGAGTTCATCTAACTAGTCAGTACTTGTAGATGCTTAAGAACTAGGGCAGTAGTGTTAGGGCTCTAGGGTTTAACTAGGGCAGTAGTGTTTAGTTTAGAGATAAAAATTCAATATAGTTGTTTTTACTATTTTTTTAGTAAGTGTTTAATAGAATTAGTAAGAAAAAAAATAGAACTAGTTTATTTTTAGTAAGAAAATTAATAGAACTAGTTGAACTAGTTTATATTTAGCAAGAACTAGTTGAATTAATAGAAGTAGTTTTTTAGTAAGGAAAAAATAAACTAGTTGAACTAGTTTATTTTTAGGAAGAACTAGTTTATCTTTATTTATAGTAAGTGCTTAGTTGAACTAGTTGAATTAATACAACTGATTTATTTTTAGTACGAAAATTAATAGAACTACTTTACTTTTTTAGGTAAAGCAATTATTCCCGCATCAACGATGACGATGCCTATCCCGCATCCTCGTCATCGCCTCGGTGGAGGAGGCCAGCTTGATTAGAGGGGCCGTGTCCGGGACTGGGCTTCGTCGGGCTGGTACTAGGATGTGCTACCTTCCGGGAGGCGCAACTTGGTGAGGAGCCAGCCCATCGTTGACGCAAACCTTCTTTGGTGGCGGTTGCGTGGGCCAGTCATGCTGCAGAGGCTTGAGGACCCCGTGGAGGTGGTATGTCATCGTGTCATGGAGGAGGACGAGCACTTTTGTCGCTACATGGTTGTGTTGGAGGGCAGGTTCTCCAATACCTGACAGTTTCTTCAGGGATCTCATTGGAGCTATGATCCTGTGAAGGTTCCTTCTCTTTGTGTGTCCACCGCCTGGGCCAATACCCATCGTTCGCTAGGGTTTTCGCTGTATTAGTGAGGTTATATGTATGATAGTATTCGAGATGTATTAGTGATAATATTTGACGATGTACAGACGCAAGAGATGATTTAGTTTTGCTTATTGAATGCATGATCATTTTAAAACTAATTTATTTTATGATTTAATTTTGCTTAATGAATGCTCAAATTGGAGAACTACTCCTATTTTGAATGCTCAAATTGGAGAGCACTATTTTGAATACTATTTTGTTTTTGCAGCCAAATCTCCATGTCGTCGGCGCCGTCGTCCCTGTCATAGACCCCCTCCGACCTCGAGGTGAGACTAGCCAAATCTCCATGTCAATATGAGTCCTATAAGATATTTTGAAATGTTTTTGTTCATATTTTCAACCATTGAAATGCAATGACAATCAAGTTTGAATGCAATGACCATCAAGTTTGAATGCAAATAGGATATGTTCTTGCCCAAGTGGCCATGTTTCCAGGTAACACCTCCGAGTGGTCTATGTTTTGCCGGAGTGTTGATTAATTTCCGTTCTGGAAAATTACAGGCGCTCGATATGTCCTTGTGCCGGATTTTTCCGTGAATTTTTGCATAACTTGTGCTAGAATATGTAGGAAATATCGAGAGGCCTGAATTTTCATGAAAGTTAATTAAACGACATTTCGGGTTGACTTTAAGTCTATTGAGGCTCCATACATGACAATCAAAAATTGAGTGAGGGAGAAAGTCTGCACCATACATGAGAGAGTAAGAAACCCGACTATTGTCGTGGGGGTCCTTTCTCCTTCTTCTCCTTGTGCTAGACCTTTGTTATGCACTAGGGGAAGGAGGAGTAACGACCATCACCGACGGTCAAAAAATCAGTGAGGGAGTGTGTCCACCATATATGAGAGAAGAAGAATGCTGACTCTTGTCATGGGGGTCTCTTCTCCTTTGTTCCCGTGTGCTAGACATTTTGGTTTAATGCACTCGGGGGCAAAGGGACGAGCGACCAACACCAACTGTCGAATATATACACCACGTGAGCTGAGAGTTCTCAAAAAAAGACTCGACAGACCGATAGTCAACCCGTGCTGAATAATAATGATCTAATTTAGTTTTTGTAGTACATATATTGAATTTTAGAGGTTTAATCTTTGAACTGTGAACATTGGAAATGTCGTAGGAAGAAAGTCTCGTGGAGTTCTCCTAGTGTGGCAACAACCAGGGTTTCTGCAACAGGCCTCACTTGGTAGAAGGTCGGTGCTTCAGCATTACGCTCCATGGGACCTTTGATGTTGAAACGGTACTCTACGACGCTAAGTGTTTTTTTCGTAATTAAGCTCAACTTCTAGTACTTCAACGTGTAATTTTTGTCTTTTACAATTCGACTAGCTTATCCCATGACATGCAAGACGCTATGTCTTGAATAGGATGGATTTTGAAGATCATGAAAGTATGGAAACAAATAAAATTCACCTAAGGACCCATCATGGTAAGGATTTTGAGGTAAATCTATACAATTCGAAGAGCGTATCCCATTTTGGTTGCCCGAATTGGGAAGCACTTTGCACGATGTATGATTTTCCTGAGGGTATGCTTGTCACCATGGATCTTGGTGATCCTGACATCGCCGAAGCAATTTGGACATTTGGGTCCTTGTTGATACACTTCCAATTCTACCGCTATGTGAGTTTCTCAAACTTAGTTATTAAGTAATTTCTATTGTTTATTTCAAAATAGTTGACAACTTATTTCCATTAACAGCTTATTTTCATTCTTCAAAGAATGTGCGAAAGATGGTTGGCAGAACCTACTACACAGATGGCTTAGAAGTAACTTATCAGGAGAAAAATCATTTGATCGCATTTCTTACTAATCTTAAGAATTAGAATATGTATTATCAAACTCCTCCACATTATGGTCAATACGTGCCACTAGTGCACGTGTTGAACTGTGCTAGCATCCATGGAGATGTCATGGTAAGATTTTTTTTAGTATTACGGCATCTGTGCATCTTTTGCATAAATTCTTCTAAAACTGAACTACATTGCTAACTATGAAGTTATTACTATGTTTTTCAACAGATAATCCCGCAGGTGTGTGTGCCTCATCTGATGTTTCAGAAAGGTCGCCTTGATGTTTTGAATATACGGCCATGTCATCCTACAAATCACTCCTATTCATATCAAATTTCTAAAACGAATGAAGACATGACAATAAAATATTGGAAAAAATGTATTGTCACTCGGAGGGAGCTACTTGGACGCAACATTGTGCGAAGGGCAAGAATTGGAGACAAGATAATCTCCATTCTCCATGATGGAGAGTCAAAGCCTATCTAGTTTTATGCTATTTTACCTAAGAGAAGGTACTAGGTCCTATGAGAGAGAAGTAGGTCCTAGGTACAATGTGTTATTATGTGGTACAATGTGTTAGAGTTGATGATGAGGAGGAGTTGTGATTATGACTAGTGACCAACTTGCTATATGATATTTTATTGATAAAAATGATGATCATGAGGAGGTGTTATATGACAATGATGTATTATGATGATAAGTCGTTAATGATATGATGATGATGATATTTATTATATCATTGGGTGAAAGAACCGCAGATTAGTTTCAAGTGGATGTCCTGAAACTAATCCAGGTTCTTTCACGCAGTGATGTAATAACTCATTATAATGTAAAAACAATCTCTAAATTGCTACTCTATGAAAACTTGTATAAAGGTGTATGAATACAACATGAAATAAAAAAGAAATAGAATACGGAATAATAGTAGTAGCGCGGGCTGCCAGAAGCGCTACTAGTAATTAGCAGTAGCGATCTTCCCAGGAAATGCTACTACTAAGTGGATATAGCAATAGCGCGGGTGGACACACGCTACTGATAATCTTTAGCTGTAGCATCGTATCAGTAGCGCCACGCTACTGATAGGCCAAAAACACACGCTACTGCTAAGCTTTTCCCTAGTAGTGCACTTACGTCACACCTCAAAACGTTGATCACCATAATCATGTCACCTAGTAACCCGGCGACTCTGCCCAGAAGCTCTGGAATAGGTTCCTTACTAAAAAGAACCAGATCATAGACTTCTCCGACTCTATAGTCATCGTTGCATTTAAGAATAACATCCGAGATGAATGGCTTGCCCGCCAGCTCGGCCAAGATAAGCCACGGACCATGGTAGCCCATACCTTGCTAATGACTCACTTTTGCGCGGAGAGGACAACTGGCTTGCCCGTAGTACCCATAATGGTGAGGCAGGCACCTCAGAGACGTGCAACACCAATGGAAAGACGCAATGTAATAAAAATAAATCCAGGCATAAAAATGGCGGGAGCGACAAAGAGGACACAATAGTCAATGCAGGGTTCACCGGACCTAGATCCGGACAAAAAAGAAAACCCTTTAAAGGGAACAAGGATGGACCTAGCCAGCTAGACAAGATCCTCGATCGACCGTGCCAAATCCATGGAACTCTTGACAAAACAAGCAACCCGCACTAACAGGAATTGTTGGGTATTCAAATAGGAGGGCAAGGTGGTGACGGAGGCTCAAGGTAAAACCCAAAATTGCTGTGAAGATGAGGATGAACCTCCGTGACCCAGTAATGGAGGCCAAAATAAGTTTCCTAATGAGGTAACATAAGTAAACATGATTTACACTACCCATATCCCTAAAAGGGAGAGGAAGCACATACTTCGGGACATTTATGTGCTAGAGCCAGTTGCCCAGAAGTTCAACCCATGGTTGGCTTACCCAATCACATTTGACAAACATGACCATCCAACCAGCATCAGGCATGGCGGATCGGCCGCACTCGTCCTGGACCGAATCGTTGATGGTTTTGATCTGAGCTGCATCCTTATGGACGGAGGAAGCATCCTCAACTTAATCTACGAGAACACGGTTCAGAAGATGGGCATTGACTCATCTTGGATCAAACCAGCACCACCACCTATAAAGGTGTCATACCAGGCTTCAAAGCGCATTCAATGGGCACTATGACACTGGAGGTAGTCTTCACGTCACCCAAGAACTTTAGGAGTGAGGAGTTAATCTTTGACATCGTCCCTTTCTAAAGCAGTTACCATGTGCTCCTAGGGCGCATCACATTTGCTCGCCTCCATGCAGTCTCGCATTATGCTTACCTCAAAGCTTAAAATGCCAGGAACTAACGAGGTTATTATAGTTAATGGTAACACAGAATGCTCTCTCCGGACAGATGATTAGACTGCGTCCTTTCCTGCCAAGGTGCAGGTATCCGAGGAGGCATCCCGTTGAGGTAAACGCACCCCAGCTCTTCAAAGTGTAAGCGGGCCATGCCAGTCGACCTTGGACATGCACCCCCATACCCTAAATAGGGGTATGGGCTCCTTGCGATTCCCCTGGAAGGGGCACTATGTCGCTAGGGTGCACAATTTCGCACTAAAGATCCCCTCTACTCCTGAGGATCCAAACCAATGGAAACGTCGGATCGGCTAGACCGAGGAGTGATGGAGCCTTGAGCTTTCAGATCAACAATGTTCTATTAAGGAGCTAGCTAGTAAAAATATACTCACGTGGCTTCGACCACGCAGCAGATAGCTGCAGACTCTTCAAAGGACTCGACCAGCAAACACATCAAGCACGTGCATGGCCGAGGTTACATGCAGTCCGCATTAATCCTTGCTGATACATCTCGAACGTATCTATAATTTTTGATTGTTCGATGCTATTATATTACCCCTTTTGGATGTTTATGGGCTTTATTTTACACATTTATATCATTTTTGGGGCTAACCTAATAACCGGAGGCCTAGCCCGTATTGCTGTTTTTTTTGCCTATTTCAGTATTTCGAAGAAAAGGAATATAAAACGGAGTCCAAACAGAATGAAACCTTCGGGAGCATGATTTTTGGAACGAACGTGATTCGAAGGACTTGTAGTGCCAGCCAAGAAGCAGCCGAGGCGGTCATGAGATAGGAGGGCACGCCCCCTGAGGGAGTCCTGGATTAGTGGGTATCCAGAGAGCCGGACTATATACATCATCTGGACTATTGAAGCGTGAAGATACAAGACACAAGACTCCGGCCCGTGTCCGTATGGGACTCTCCTTTGCGTGGAAGACAAGCTTGGGGATCCGGATATTATTTTTCCTTCCTTATAACCGACTCCATGTAAACCCTAGCCCTCTCCTGTGTCTATATAAACCAGAGAGGATGGTACTTAGGAGGCCGATCACAATTACAATCAAACCATCATAGGCTAGCTCTTAGGGTTTAGCCTCTATGATCTCGTGGTAGATCTACTCTTGTACTACTCATATCTTCAATATTAATCAAGTAGGAAGTAGGGTTTTACCACCATCGAGAGGGCCCGAACCTGGGTAAACATTGTGTCCCTTGCTTCCTGTTACCATCACCCTAAGACGCACAGATCGGGACCTCCTACCCGAGATCCGCCGGTTTTGACACCGAAATTGGTGCTTTCATTGAGAGATCCTATGTGTCATCGCTTTGAGGCTTTATGGCGTCTTTAATCGCCAACAACACGGTCCAGGGCGAGACTTTTCTCCCCAGACAGATCTTTGTGTTCGGCAGCTTCGCACTGCGGGCCAATTCGCTTGGTCATCTGGAGCAGATCGACAACTACACCCCTGGCCACCAGGTCAGGTTCGGAAACTTGAACTACATGGCATATATTCGCGGAGACTTGATCTTCGACAGATTCGGGCTTGTGCCAGGAGCGCCGGACAGTCACGACGAGCACGGCCTAGACCTGTTGTCGGACAATGCTCGGGATACCATCCCTGCAATAGCCCCCAATCTAAATCCGGAACAGGTTGCGTTGCCTAAGGACGGAGGGGTGGACCCTGCCCCATGGGCCGCATGCCCATCGGCAGTGGAGCCGAACACAGGTCTCACCTCTAGTGAGGCCTGTAACCTCGGGCCCCCGGACTCGTATCCGGTTGTTGGTCCCGGTCCGCATACCTTCGAGCCAGTCGGGCCAGGTTGGGCTTCGGTAATGGAGTTTACCACTGCGGACGTCTTCCAGCACTCGCCTTTTGGCGACATGCTGAACTCATTAAAGTCTCTCTCTTTGTCAGGAGACTATGGGCCGAACTATGTCCGGCCTGAGTGGGAAGCAGGTGATGAGGGAATTCGTTGCCCACCCACCACCCACTTCATTGCCACGATCGATGATTTAACCGACGTTCTTGACTTCAACTCCGAAGACATCGACGGCAAGGACGACGATGCAGGAGAAGCTCCAGAATCTCTGGGGCGCGGGACTACTACCTTGTCACACGATATATACATGGTGGATACACCCAAGAAGGACGACAGCGATAATCCGGAAGATAAAACACCTGGGCAAAAGCCAAAACGGCGGCGCAGACGCCGCTCAAAGTCCAGCAACAGTAAAAATAGCGACAAGCGCGCAAGAAGGATCGATATACCAATAAACCTCGAAGGCAGTAACGACCACATGGACCCAGCGATGGAGCAGGACGAGTCAGATCACGCCAAACCGAGTTTGGAGCATATACCCGATCACAATGATCCGGAGGGACGAGCTCATGAAACCGCCCCAGAACAGGAACACAGTCCGGACGACGATGCATTCACCATTCCGGACGAACGAGTGGAACGAGACAACCTCCACCAAAAGCTTATGGCCACAGCAAGAAGTCTGAAGAAGCATAAACAACGGCTTAAAGCCGCACAGGAAAAGCTCAGTCACAGATGGAATAAAGTGCTAGACACTAAAGAAAGGTATGGCGACGATCGCCATACAAAAAGCTATCAAAAACGCAAGCTACTACCAGCATTCGACGACGAGGTCGTTCCACCAAAGAATAATACAACCAGGAGACCGGACGTACCGCTTCACAACCACAACAGAGCAGCTACTGACACCGCGCACAATCTACATGAGAAGCTGGATAAGAAGGCCGGTGCAGCCAGGTCCATCTACGGATCTAAAGGACACACCCCGGCGAGGTACTATGGTCAACCAAATGCTCATACAAGCCAAATACCAGTTCGGAATAAGCACCGGACACAACAAGAGCCGACTACATGCCACAACACGCCCAGATACAGAGGGGCTGCTCACCCCCTGTGCTTCACCAAAGAAGTACTGGACCATGAATTCCCGCAAGGCTTTAAACCTGTGAACATAGAGGCATACGACGGAATGACAGACCCAGGGGTCTGGATTGAGGATTTTATCCTGCATATTCACATGTCTCGTGGGGATGACCTCCACGCCATCAAATGCCTTCCCCTCAAGTTGAAGGGACCAGCTCGACACTGGTTGAAAAGCCTCCCCGAAAATTCAATCGGGAGTTGGGAGGAACTCAAGGACTCTTTCAGGGCCAACTTTCAAGGGACGTATGTCCAGCCTCCGGATGCAGACGATCTAAGTCACATAATCCAAAAATCCGGAGAGTCCGCCCGCAAGCTTTGGAACAGATTCCTCACTAAAAAGAATCAAATAGTCGACTGTTCGGACGCTGAAGCCTTAGCGGCATTCAAACACAGCATCCGCGACGAATGGCTCGCCCGGCACCTTGGCCAAGAAAAGCCAAGGACAATGGCAGCCTTAACAGGCCTTATGACCCACTTTTGCGTGGGTGAAGATAGCTGGTTAGCCCGTAAAGGCACCAGCGACCCCAACACATCCGAAATAAGGGATGGCAACGGGAAGCTACGGCGTATTAAACACAAACGCCAAAACAAAGAAGAGAGCCCGGATAACACAACGGTCAATGCTGGATTCAGGGGCTCTCGACCTGATCAGCAAAATAAGCCATTTAAAGGCAGTAAAGAGGGACCGTCCGGTCTGAACAGAGTCCTGGACAGACTATGCGAAATTCATGGCACCCCGGAGAAACCCGCGAACCACACGCATAGAGAATGCTGGGTTTTCAAGAAGGCCGACAAATTAAATGCCGAACACAAGGGGAGGGAAACACCAAGTGAAGACGAGGATGAACATCGCCAGCCGAACACTGGGGGACAGAAAAAATTTCCTCCATAGGTTAAAACAGTAAACATGATCCACACGACTCACACATTCACAAGAAGGCATGAACGCGCGCCCAGAGACACGCACGATCTAGAGCCGATCGTACCCACATCTGACCACTGGATGTCTCGTCCGATCACTTTCGATCACATGGACGGCCGAACTAGTGTTCGGCGCGGAGGATCACAAGCCTTGGTGCTTGACCCAATAATCGACGGATACCGTGTCACCCGCGTCCTCATGGACGGCAATGTCGGCATTCTGGGAACGGGGGTACCTAGACTTGCCTGCATGCGGCCTGCGGCATGGCTCAAGGGGTGGCCCAATACGGCCCATCTTCATCAACACAAGCTCAAGACCCTCGTGAGGGGCCAAGCCTCGCGGGGCAGACGACAGGAGGCTTCCTCAGCCACGGCCTCGTCAGGCTGTCTTGCGAGGAGGCGGAGAGATCAAGGCGGGGTACCTCACGAGGTGCCCGTGACGCAAGCCATGATGACCGAAGCCAGGCGGGCGCCAGGTGGGCACCTGCCTACGCAGAGTTCTTGTTTCCTCTTTGGTGCAAAGGGGGCAAGCGCACGCAAGGGTATCAAGCAAAGGCAACCATCTCGGTGCAACAAGACCAAGAATAGTAAAACGGCAGGATGGAGGTCATCGTGGAGCCCAAGCGGGCGTCATCATCAGAGCCTTTGGCAGGCGAGGACCAACTTTAGTCAGGATAAGTGTACTAGATGTTCCCCTTCAAAATGGCCAATTATTGGCGCCCTTCCCGCTCAACATTTGGGAAGAGGACCAGGGCCTCACTCTATAAATAGGGATAGCCACCACAGTAGAGAGGATCCGGATTGAATCCTTCCCAAGAGGCATCACCTCCACAAGGACTCCTCCCCTGGTGAGGCAGTTCTTCCTTTGTATTGTTCATCATCATCCCCTGAGGCAATCCACCACACCACAAACTAGAGTAGGGTATTACACCACAATGGTGGCCCGAACTAGTATAAACCTCGTGTCCCTTGTGTTGTTCTTCGTGTAGTTTAGATCCTTTGCGAGGCGACGAGACGTGAGTAGGTAGGAGGTGTGATCTTCGCGCGCACCCCAGAGTTCGAACCTTGAGGGTTTGCCGGAACCCGAAATCCGACAGGCGGCAGTAGTCTCATTTTAATATACGAGGACACTGTCCGCAGAATGGGGTTAAACCCATCCAGAATTAGCCAAAGCAACACCACCTTTGAAGGGGTGATACCAGGCGTTGACGCCCACGGCAGGGGCTCCGTCGTGCTAGAAGTAACATTCGGCTCCCCACATAACTCCAGAAGCGAAGAACTACTCTTCACCATTGCACCCTTCCAAAGTGGCTATCACACATTGCTTAGAAGAGCGGCCTTCGCTCGCTTCAACGCATTGCCGCACTATGGATACCTTACACTCAAGATGCCTGCTCCACGTGGCGTCATCACCATTAGCAGAATTAGAGAGCGCTCTTCACGCGTAAAGGAAAACGCGATGGCCCTGGCGGCCGGACTATAAGCGACCTCCAAATATCAAAAACATGACTGGTCATTACGACCACACACATAGTTAGACAAGTCCGGTAGCCCGAATAAAACTGAACCAGGGCACCATTTATGCAATCCCATAGCGGATACTAGGGGATGTAAATATTTAACATAGCCCCACGTCTGGCTCAACCTTACGGGCAGGCCAACATCTTACACTTTTATTATTAATCGCATACTTACGTTGTACTCTCCTACGAGTTTTCTTTTTCCACAAACAACGTCCGCCCGATACCCTTCCAGGATACGGCACAACGGAGACAAAGGCGCAGACGTGCAGCAGGGCCCCGTTCAACATGTTTCTTTTCAGATTAAGCCCCTGTGTAAACCTTTTCTATTGCCTCTTGTTGTTTAACCATCCCATGGGTTCCATACCCACAGAGGATACTGCCGTTATTGGCATTTCGCCATGACAGATTCATCGCACGTACCTGGAACCTTAGGGTTTATAGAAGTCTTTCGTCAGCCTGTTTTCTTTTACAAAGACCGAATACCTTCGGGAGTGTTCAGCGTCACGAGTTTGGCCTTATATGCATCAGCTCCAAATCATATCTTTGGTCAAATGTTGGGTTTGCCCGGCTCCTGGGTTTGCCGCCTTATGTTCCGTTATTATTGGCTAAGGCAGGCCAAAGGAGAACTACTGCGATTGTGCCCTGGTTATTCCGGATGAGGCCTCAGTAGAGAAAGCTGAAAACTAACTGTCATGATACATCGAGAGACTATTCAACCACTCAAAGACTCACCGGAATCTCTAAGGATTCCTCCGCATTAATGAAGGGCCGTTTCTCGGCCTTGTACACACGCGCCCGTATTCAGATGCACGCGAATGTACCAGGGGCTACATAGTAGACCCACCATTAGACTCCCATGGCTAAGCGAAAGTGTTACAGCTATATTGTCCAGTTGCCTAGTTCAACGTGCGATCACCTCCTTAATGGACCAAGACGTTGGATCAAGTGTGATTAAGCATATTTTTCGTGAACACCCCTGCATTGTATGCGTGGGGGCTGAAGCCAACGACTGCTATCTTTTGGATTCCTTATACATATAAAAACGGCAGTACATGGGACACAATCATATTTTCAGGCAAAAAGTATAAATATAGCCTCATAATCAAAATGAACATTGTTTTTTACAATGATTCAACTTATCACTCGAAGAGGACATTCTTCAAGCATTGCGCCTCTATTAGGTAGGCACCTTCTGTAACATGCGCCAAGTATTGCTCGGCAGGGATATTGGCCGCCCGCCGGATCCTGGGTCGCTATAATGGTGGCCTCCATATCCGTCCAATAGGCTTTAACGCGGGCAAGAGCCATCCGTGCACACTCTATGCACGCCGACCTCCTCATGGCGTCAATCGGAGACACGGCCCCAAGGAATTGTTGCACCAAACCAAAGTAGCTATCCGGCTTAGGCCCCTTCGGCCAAAGATTGTCTGTTACAGACCGCATTGCAAGCCCGGATAGTCTATGAAGCTCCGCCACAGCAGCCACCTTCTCATTTAACAGCAGCGGATGAGTGGGAGCATTGAATTACGACCAGAAAAGCTTCTCCACTTCCTTATCACCTTGATCCTTGAAGAACTTGGCAGCGTCAGCTGCACTATTCGTCAAGTCCGCATATGCGTCTGCAGGACTCCAGCGCCCAGCCAGGGGAGCATACTTTGGATCCAAAAACTTTGTCCGCAGTAGGTAGGAGCCCCCATCCACGATTTTGTCGGCCTGTTGGAGCTCCTCCCGCATACCCCAGATCTCGGTCCGCATCTCCTTGATGACATTAAGTGCCTTGTCCAGCTCGGCCGAACTAGCCTTATTCTCCTTTTCAAGGAGTACATACCGTTCGGCGGCATTCTTTAACTCCTCAGCCATTTCGGCTATCTTTTCCTCGCTTCGGCGATGAGTAGCCTGTTCGGCTCTCAATTCTTCGGCCGCCTTTAGGGCAGCCGCAATGCTAGCCCGAGCTTGTTCCTTGGCCTGAGCAAGTTCCGCCCTCAGGGCCTCCACGGCAGCAGCACCATCTGCAGTGCAAACATATTGTATTAAAATTATGACACTCTCGCATGTTCCTATACAACATAATAAGGGAAGCAGAGCACATTCCTTGAGATTCTTCTAGCTGTTTGTTTACCAGCGTGATATCGGCACCAATCGTTCCGATCTGCCTCCTCAGTTCAGCAACTTTAATAGACTGGTCGGCTGCCGGATCCTTATATACCTGCACATAGGTACGGCTCGGCCATTACTATGTGATACCCCGTTTGCCGCCTATGGCAGGCAACCAGAGTCTCAGGGGCTACTATCCACAGGGAGCACACCTAGCGCGTGCTTCACAACCAGAAAATAGTGTATTTTTTGACTACATACCTCAAAGCCTTTGAGCAGGCTTGTAAATGCCTCATTCAAACCACTGGTAGCGGACGAAATATTCATGAGCACCATGCTCATTAAAGAGCGGTGCTCCTCCGAGAGCGCGGCTCGCTCCAGACGGCCCGTCAGTACGTCCGGCCGGACATCGAACTGTGCTGGACCCTGCCGATCGCCCCCATGGGAGCCAAACGCTCCGGGCACAGGGCGACTGACTTGTTCGCTTCCGGCCTCGGCTGATCCGGACTCCTCCGTGACGACACCTCAGTGTAGCCCGCTTCATGAGGCGGAGAGGTGGGTGGGGTCTCACTCTCCATCATCTCCGGACGAATATCCCCCGAAGACGAACTCTGTTGAGAAGTGCTGCTCGTCGGACTGCAAAAGACGAAGTCCCGGTTATGGATCTCGGAGAAAAACCATACCTTCTAATTAATGAATAAATTACGGCTCGTGGAGGGCTGGCCCGTTGGTGGGCACGATGCGGTAAGGGTGCCCGTCACGGCAGAGCCCCCTGGTGATACCTTCTTCCCTTTCTTGGGCGTCTCCGCCTCCAAGTCTTCGGAGGCGGCCCTCTTTTTCCCGCGTGGATAAGAGACTTTAACCTCCCCTTCCCAGCTATCCTCCATAGGAGAGGTAGTGATTCCCCTGGTTTGGATGCGTAGTGCGTGAAGTTCAGCTTCACTGCCCTTTCCGTCGCCTTTCCCTGAGGGGATTTTGCTGAGCACCCGGCCAAGTATCTTGGCAATGGTTGGACCAGGCGAGCCTTCAGGAAGTGGCACTGGACACCTGATTCTCTCCGCCTTGTTAAGCCATTCGTGGCCACGGAGGGATTTTCAGAATAATAGTTATGATAAATATAAATGAAGTGTCCAGCTTTAAGGTTACTTACTTGGGCATCTAGGCGATTGCAGCTTAGGCCCGCATCCTCGATGGTGTCCGGACACTTTACTTATGGTCCAAAGAATAATTTACACATTCCTTTGAGCTCCAGGCCAAAGAAGTGCTTAATAACCCGCGGACCCTCCATATTAAATACCCATATCCGGATAGGCTGACGTTTGCACGGCAACATCCGTTGGATTAGCATCACTTGCATTATGCTGATAAGATTTATGTCCCTCTCAATAAGCTCCGTATGCAATTCTGCAGTTCTGGTACATCGCCAGCAGACCCATAATTCCGTCCTACGTCGGTCCAAGACGCTAAATGTGACGGAGGGCCCGAGCGGAACTCGGGGGCGGCTACCCACTTTGTGCCTCTGGGAGCTGTAGCATAAAACCACCTCCGTTGCCATACATCGGATACTTCCGGGAAAGAACCCTCTGGCCATGGGGCATCAGTGTTCCTGCTTATTATGGCACCTCCGCACTCTGCATGGCGCCCCTCGATCATCTTCGGCTTCACATTAAAGGTCTTGAGCCATAAGCCGAAGTGTGGGGAGACGTGGAGAAAGGCCTCGCACACAATAATGAACGACGAGATATAGAGGATGGCATCTGGAGCCAGATCATGAAAATCCAACCCATAGTAGAACATGAGCCCCCTCACAAAGGCGTCGAGGGTGAGGCCCAGGCCTCGGAGGAAGTGAGGAACGAACACAACGCTCTCATTGGGCTCCGGCATAGGGATGACTTGCCCCGGAGCAGGAAGCCTATGCTGGATATCGGCAGTCAGGTATCTGACCTCCCTAAGCTTCATGTTGTCCTCCTCTTGAATCGAGGAGGCCACCCACCGGCCTTTTGCGTCAGATCCGGACATATTGGAGGATCTGGGGTGTTGGAGCTTGGGTCTTGGGTGTTAGAACTCGAGGTGCGAGAAGGAGCAGGGGGTGGAAAAGAAGCATAGGCCTTGACCCCTTTATAAAAGGGAGGAATATCAAGACTCCTCAGCGTGACCGCTTGAGACTTATCCAAAATACACAGAGTCATACCAACAGTCACCGTAGGGTCACACACGCCCATATTGATGAAAGATCCTGTAATAAGAGGAACACGATCTCTGCTTTGGCAGGACGTGCCAATTAAACTGCCTCGCAACGTGAGTCGAGGTGGAGCAGGAAACGCTGGTTCGTGTTGGACCAGGCCACGATGCAAGGGTACGATGTACAAGGATTGCCAGCAGAACAGATTTATGCTATGTTCCCCACAATGGTGTGTGAAGATCATCTTGCAGAACCGGACATTGTTCATCATTTCAGATCTGGACACGTTCTACGTGTTCGATAATTACCTTGGAGTATTCAGAGAAGGAACACGCCTTGCAATGCCGAAGACAAGACTGCGCGCTGGACTCATCGTCATTAAATCCTGGTTCAGGGGCTACTAAGGGAGTCCTGGATTAGGGGGTATCCGAAGAGCCGGACTATACATCGTCCGGACTATTGAAATGTGAAGATACAATACACAAGACTCCGACTCGTGTACGGATGGGACTCTCCTTTGCGTGGAAGACAAGCTTGGCGATCCGGATATTATATTTCCTTCCTTGTAACCGACTCCATGTAAACCCTAGCCCTCTCCGGTGTCTATATAAAGCGGAGAGGATGGTCCTTAGGAGGCCGATCACAATTACAACCATACCATCATAGGCTAGCTCTTAGGGTTTAGCCTCTACGATCTCGTGGTAGATCTACTCTTGTACTACTCATATCTTCAATATTAATCAAGCAGGAAGTAGGGTTTTACCTCCATCGAGAGGGCCCGAACCTGGGTAAACATTGTGTCCCTTGCTTCCTGTTACCATCAGCCTAAGACGCACAGATCGGGACCCCCTACCCGAGATCCGCCGGTTTTGACATCGACACCCCCCTGTAGGGCGTGCCCCCTGTCTCGTGGCCCCCTCGAGCGGCCACCGACGTACTTCTTCCTCTTATATATACCTGCGTACCCCAAAAACATCCAGGAGCACCACGAAACACAATTTACACTGCCGTAACCTTCTGTATCCGCGAGATCCCATCTTGGAGCCTTTGTCGGCACTCTGCCGGAGGGGGAATCGACCATGGAGGGCCTCTACATCAACATCATTGCCCCTCCGATGAGTTGTGAGTAGTTTACCACATACCTACGGGTCCATAGTTATTAGCTAGATGGCTTCTTCTCTCTTTTTGGATATCAATACAATGTTCTCCCCCTCTCTTGTGTAGATCTATTTGATGTAATCTCTTTTTGCGGTGTGTTTGTCGAGATCCGATGAATTGTGGGTTTATGATCAAGTTTATCTATGAATGATATTTGAATCTTCTCTGAATTCTTTTATGTATGATTGAGTTACCTTTGCAAGTATCTTCAAATTATCGGTTTGGTTTGGCCTACTAGATTGATCTTTCTTGCCATGGGAGAAGTGCTTATCTTTGGGTTCAATCTTGCGGTGTTCTTACCTAGTGACAGAAAGGGTTGCAAGACACGTATTGTATTGTTGCCATCGAGGATAACAAGATGGGGTTTATATCATATTGCATGAGTTTATCCCTCTACATCATGTCATCTTGCTTAATGCGTTACTCTGTTCTTTGTGAACTTAATACACTAGATGCAGGTAGGAGTCGGTCGATGTGTGGAGTAATAGTAGTAGATGCAGGTAGGAGTCGGTCTACTTATTATGGACGTGATGCCTATATACATGATCATGCCTAGATAATCTCATAATTATTTGCTTTTCTATCAGTTGCTCGACAGTAATTTGTTCACCCACCGTAATACTTATGCTATCTCGAGAGAAGCCTCTAGTGAAATCTATGGCCCCCGGGTCTATCTCTTATCATATTTTCTTCCAATCTACTTTTATTTGCATCTTTACTTTTTGCATCTATATTATAAATACCAAAAATATATTTATCTTATCATACTATCTCTATCAGATCTCACTTTCGCAAGTGGCCGTGAAGGGATTGACAACCCCTTTGTTGCGTTGGTTGCGAGTTCTCAGTTTGTTTATGTAGGTGCGTGTGACTTTTGAGGAGCCTCCTACTAGATTGATACCTTGGTTCTCAAAAACTGAGGGAAATACTTACGCTACACTTGCTGCATCACCCTCTCCTCTTCGAGGAAAACCAATGCAAGCTCAAGATGTAGCAAGAAGGATTTCTCGCGCCGTTGCCGGGGAGGTCTTCGCTCAAGTCAAGACATACCATGTACCCATCACAAATTCATCTCCCTCGCATTTACATTATTTGCCATTTTCCTCTCATTTTCCTCTCCCCCACTTCACCCTTGTCGTTTTATTCGCCCTCTCTTTCCCAATCTCCTCCTATCTTTTTCGCTTGACTTTTTCTGTTTGCTTGTGTGCCCATTTGTCCTTATGGCTTCATCTAAGGGTCATGACCACCTTCTCAAAAGGATGGAAGAGATTGAATCAAATATTAGAAGCTTTATGAATTTGCAATTTGAGCATAATAATTTCTTTAGAAAAGAGCTTAAGGAACAAAAAGGTTTCTTGGGGTTTATGAACAAAGAGCTTGATGATATGAATAGAGAATTTTATGGTGTTAATGCTCAAATTACCCGTCTTGAAAACGCTATAGCCAAAATTTCTGATAAGCAAGCCACCTTAGTCAATAAGATGGCCGCTAAACCAGAAAAGTTACATGAAAATAATGATGAATATCTTAAAGTTATTGATGCGTCTCCTATTAGATCTATGTTTTGCAATATGAATTTTGATGATTATGGACTGATGATGAATCAACTTTGCCTAGAAGGCGTCCCAAGAATTCAGAATCTTTAGATCTTGATGCTAAATTTGGTAAAAGTGAGATTGGAAAGGTCACAACTTCTAATAACATTGAACCTACTATCTCGGATTTCAAGGAATTTGATTATGATAATTGTTCTTTAAAAGGTTGTATTTCCTTGTTGCAATCCGTTATTAATTCTCCGCATGCTTATAGTCAAAACCAAGCTTTTACCAAGCACATTGTTGATGCCTTCATGCAATCTTTTGATGAAAAACTTAATTTGGAAGTTTCTATACCTAGAAAACTTAATGATGAGTGGTAACCTAGTATAAAGATTAGAATTAAAGATTATGAGTGTTTTGCTTTGTGTGATTTGGGCGCTAGTGTTTCCACAATTCCAAAAACTTTACGTGATATTCTAGATTTCCATGATCTTGATGATTGCTCGTTAAATTTGCACCTTGCGTATTCCACCATTAAAAAGCCTATGGGAAGGATCAATGATGTTCTTATTGTTGTAAATAGAAATTTGGTTCCCGTAGATTTTATCGTTCTTGATATAGATTGCAATCTTTCTTGCCCTATTATTCTTGGTAGACCTTTCCTCAGAACGATTGGTGCGATTATTGATACAAAGGAAGGGAATATTAGATTCCAATTTCCCTTAAAGAAAGGCATGGAGCACTTTCCAAGAAAGAAAGTCAAATTACCTTATGAATCTATCAAGTGCTCTACTTATGAATCAAGTGCCAAAGATGGCACTCGTTAGATCTATCTTCGCTTTTATGCCTAGCTAGGGGCGTTAAACGATAGCGCTAGTTGGGAGGCAACCCAATTTTTCTTTGTGTTTTTTGTTTTTGCCCCTGTTTAGTAATAAATCTTTCATCTACTCTCTGTTTAGATGTTTTTTTATCTTTTAGTTAGTGTTTGTGCCAAGTAGAACCTATAGGATAAACTATGATGATAGTTGATTTGATTCTGCTGAAAAACAGAAACTTTGCGCTCACGAGAAAAAATTCAATAAATCACAGAAACGTGATTTTGCATTGATTCTTTCTTCTTCTGATCAATAAATAAATTTTCCAGTACTTCCTATTTTGGTAAGATTTTTAGAGTTCCAGAAGTTGGCGTTAGTTATAGATTTCTACAGACTGTTCTGTTTTTGACAGATTCTATTTTTCGTGTGTTGTTTGCTTATTTTGATGCATCTATGGCTAGTAAAATAGTTTATAAACCATAGAGAAGTTGGAATACAGTAGGTTTAACACCAAAATAAATAAAGAATGTGTTCATTGCAGTACCTTATGTGGTGGTTTTGTTTTCTTTCACTAACGGAGCTTATAAGATTTCCTGTTGAGTTTTGTGTTGTGAAGTTTTCATGTTTTGGGTAAAGCTTTTATGGACTATGGAATAAAGGGTGGAAAGATCATAAGCTTGTGTATGCCCAAGGCACCCCAAGATATTCAAGGATAGCCAAAATCTTAAGCTTGGGGATTCCCCGGGAAGGCATCCCCTCTTTCGTCTTCGTTCATTGGTAACTTTACTTGGAGCTATATTTTTATTCGCCACATGATATGTGTTTTTCTTGGAGAGTCATGTATTATATTAGTCTTTGATTTTTAGTTTAACACAATCATCCTTGATGTACACACCTTTTGGTAGAAGCCTATTTGATTATAATTTTGTTAGAATACTCTAAGTGCTTCACATATATCTTTTGAGCTTGATAGTTTTTGCTCTAGTGCTTCTCTTATATCTTTTAGAGAACGGTGGTGTCTTAATTTTGAAGAAGTTGCTAGTCTCTCATGATTCACTTAAATTATTTTGAGAGTCTTTTAGAACAGCATGGTATTTGCTATGGTTAAAAAATTGGTCCTAGAATGATGAGCATCCAAGTTGGGTATAATAAAAACTATCATAGGAAGTGAATTGGATGCTATGATCAATTTGATACTTGATAATTGTTTTGAGATATGGAGGTAGTGATATTAAAGTCATGCTAGTTGGGTGATTATGAATTTAAAGAATGCTTGTGTTGAAGTTAGCAAGTCCCGTATCATGCACGTATGGTTAAAGTTGTGTAACAAATTTGAAACATGAAGTGTACCTGGCTTGTGCATCCTTATGAGTGGCGGTCGGGGACGAGCGATGGTCTTTTCCTACCAATCTATCCCCCTAGGAGCATGCGCGTAGTACTTGATTTTTGATGACTACTAAATATTTGCAATAATTATATTAGTTCTTTTGACTAATGTTGAGTCCATGGATTATACGCACTTTTACCTTTCCGCCATTGCTAGCCTCTTCGGTACCGTGCATTGCCCTTTCTCACCTTGAGAGTTGGTGCAAACTTCGCCGGTGCATCCAAACCCCATGATATGATACGCTCTATCACACATAAAACTCCTTATATCTTCCTCAAAACAGCCACCATACCTACCTATTATGGCATTTCCATAGCCATTCCGAGATATATTGCCATGCAACTTTCCACCATTCCGTTTATCATCATCATGACTTACATTGCTTTTGCCATATTGCCATTGCATGATCATGTAGTTGACATCGTATTTGTGGCAAAGTCACCATGCATTATTTTTCATACATGTCACTCTTGATTCATTGCACCATCCCGATACACCGCCGGAGTCATTCATATAGAGTCATATCTTGTTCTAGTTTCAAGTTGTAATTCATATGTTGTAATCAATGAAAGTGTGATGATCATCATTATTAGAGCATTGCCTAAAGAAAAAAACAAGAAGAAAGGCCAAAAGAAAAGAAAAAAGAAAGGCCCAAAAAAGGAAGAAAAAGAAAAAAAATAAAAATAATAAAATAAAATAAATAAAATAAATAAAATAAATAAAAAGGGCAATGTTACTATCTCTTTTTCCACACTTGTGCTTCAAAGTAGCACCTTGTTCTTCATGTAGTGAGTCTCATATATTGTGCTTCAAAGTAGTACCATGTTTTTCATATAGTGAGTCTCATAAGTTATCTTTTACTAGTGGGAATTTTTCATTATAGAACTTGTCTTGTATATTCCTACAAT
Organism: Triticum aestivum; assembly: GCF_018294505.1. Taxonomy (NCBI): domain Eukaryota; kingdom Viridiplantae; phylum Streptophyta; class Magnoliopsida; order Poales; family Poaceae; genus Triticum; species Triticum aestivum. Next base: position 351,362,736 of record NC_057813.1, read on the forward strand.
GGGCTTCCTCATATGCCCTAGGTCTTCGTGAGCAAGCAAGTTGGATGCACACCCACTAGTTTTCTTTTGTTGAGCATTCATTTATAGCTCTAGTGCATCCGTTGCATGGCAATCCCTACTCCTCATGTTGACATAAATTGAAGGGCATCTCCATAGCCCGTTGATTATCCTCGTCAATGTGAGACTTTCTCTTTTTTTGTCTTCTCCACACAATCCCCATCATCATATTCTATTCCACCCATAGTGATATATCCATGGCTCACGCTCATGTATTGCGTGAAGGTTGAAAAAGTTTGAGATTATTTAAGTATGAAACAATTGCTTGGCTTGTCATCGGGGGTACAGAAGTTGGGAACATCTTTGTGTGACGAAAATGAAGCATAGCCTAACTATATGATTTTGTAGGGATGAACTTTCTTTTGCCATGTTATTTTGAGAAGACATGATTACTTTGATTAGTGTGCTTGAAGTGTTACTATTTCTTTTATCAATATGAACTTTTATTTTGAATCATTTGGATCTGAACATTCATGCCACAATAAAGAAAACTACATTGAGAATTATGATAGGTAGCATTCCACATGAAAATTTTCTTTTTTTTATCATTTACCTACTCGAGGACGAGCAGGACTTAAGCTTGGGGATGCTTGATACGTCTCCAACGTATCTATAATTTTGATTGTTCCATGATATTATTTACCCCTTTTGGATGTTTATGGGCTTTATTTTACACATTTATATCATTTTTGGGACTAACCTACTAACCAGAGGCCCAGCCCGTATTGCTGTTTTTTTGCCTATTTCAGTATTTCGAAGAAAAGGAATATCAAACGGAGTCCAAACGGAATGAAAACTTCGGGAGCGTGATTTTTGGAATGACCGTGATCCGGAGGACTTGGAGTGCAAGCCAAGAAGCAACCGAGGCGGCCACGAGATAGGAGGGCCCGCCCCCCTGTAGGGCGTGCCCCCCTGTCTCGTGGGCCCCTCGGGCGGCCACCGACGTACTTCTTCCTCCTATATATACCTACATACCCCGAAAACATCCAGGAGCACCACGAAACACAATTTCCACCGCCGTAACCTTCTGTATCCGCGAGATCCCATCTTGGAGCCTTCGTCGGCACTATGCCGGAGGGGGAATCGACCATGGAGGGCCTCTACATCAGCATCCTTGCCCCTCCAATGAGTTGTGAGTAGTTTACCACAGACCTATGGGTCCATAGTTATTATCTAGATGGCTTATTCTCTCTTTTTGGATCTCAATACAATGTTCTCCCCCTCTCTTGTGGAGATCTATTTGATGTAATCTCTTTTTGCGGTGTGTTTGTCGAGATCTGATGAATTGTGGGTTTATGATCAAGTTTATCTTTGAATAATATTTGAATATTCTCTGAATTCTTTTATGTATGATTGAGTTATCTTTGCAAGTCTCTTCGAATTATCGGTTTGGTTTGGCCTACTAGATTGATCTTTCTTGCCATGGGAGAAGTGCTTAGCTTTGGGTTCAATCTTGCGGTGTTCTTACCCAGTGACAGAAAGGGTTGCAAGACAAGTATTGTATTGTTGCCATCGAGGATAACAAGATGGGGTTTATATCATATTGCATGAGTTTATCCCTCTACATCATGTCATCTTGCTTAATGTGTTACTCTGTTCTTTGTGAACTTAATACTCTAGATGCAGGCAGGAGTCGGTCGATGTGTGGAGTAATAGTAGTAGATGTACGCAGGAGTCGGTCTACTTGTTATGGATGTGATGCCTATATACATGATCAAGCCTAGATAATCTCATAATTATTCGCTTTTCTATCAATTGCTCGACAGTAATTTGTTCACCCATCGTAATACTTATGCTATCTCGAGAGAAGCCTCTAGTGAAACCTATGGCCCCTGTGTCTATCTCTTATCATATTTTCTTCAAATCTACTCTTATTTGCATCTTTACTTTTTGCTCTGTATTATAAAATACCAAAAATATATTTATCTTATCATACTATCTCTATCAGATCTCACTTTTGCAAGTGGCCGTGAAGGGATTGACAACCCCTTTATTGCGTTGGTTGTGAGTTCTTAGTTTGTTTATGTAGGTGCGTGGGACTTTTGAGGAGCCTCCTACTGGATTGATACCTTGGTTCTCAAAAGCTGAGGGAAATACTTACGCTACACTTGCTGCATCACCCTCTCCCCTTCGAGGAAAACCAACGCAAGCTCAAGACGTAGCACTCGCCATCACCGAAGATAAGATGGTCAATAGCATGGAGACACAGATGTGCGGTAGGAAGTTTTTCGGGCTCATAAACCCGAGGATAAAGCACACCCTTTTTATTTAACTCCTTCATTATCTCTAATCGCATTGTACCTTTTTTTATTTCCTCTTGTAACAACTCGGCATGTGAAGATTGATCATATGAAATAAAGAAATTGTGCACCATAAGGTCCTTAAACGCATTTCGTTACAAGCATTGCCCATGAGCTACAAGAATGTCTTTAAGATACAACTGCTAAAGGGCTTTGTTTTCCTGGCCTAACATACGTCTGAACTACTCGACGTCTCGGATGTTGCATTATATGCATCCGTTTCGAACCTAGATTTTGGTCAATAGTTGGGTTGCCCGGCTCCTATGTGTACCCATTATGTTCCCGACAAATTCGGCTAAGGGTGTAACGGGATAACCGCTGCGATAGTGCTGCCATTTTAATTGGCAGGGTGTCTCAATGGAGAAAGCCAAAAACTAACTATCTAGGTAAGCGAAAACTAGTCGGCAATCTGAAGACCGCGTTAAGCGACGTGTCATTAGCAATCACCCATGTTAAACAATCGGAATCATAGCATGAGCCGAAGTGGGTGTTGGCATAGACCTTGGCTACCTAAGCCGACCACATCACACACCGTCAAACTCCTATGACTAAGTGAAAGTTATAAAGCCATTATAATCAGATTGTCGAGTTCCTATGAGCACAGACCACCTCCGGGTACCGAGATGTCGGCTAAGGTTAATAACTGCCTCAAGGAACATCCTATTTATATTCCACATTGGGGTAGAAGCCGACAACTGGCCACTTTTAGTTCAAAACGGCCAGACATGAGGAATATTAAGTAGCAAACAACATAACCATATGAGGGAACCATACTCACTAAAACAAAAGATAGTTTTTATACACCCCACATACTTCGGCATTCTAAAGTCTTATCTAAAAATACGAAGTGTCTTTTGAACACATGGCTTCGATAACCCGGGCGCCCTCTTCCACTTCAGCGAAGAACTGCTCCACGGTAACCACCTTCCATTCGCGGGGGTCTGCAGCAGCGAACGTCACGTCGACCTTCTAGAAATGCGTCTTCACACAAGTGTACACCTTCCATGATCCCTCCAGGCATGCAGATCGCTTCTAGAAATCCACCTGTGGGGAGGCCACTCGCAGCCGAGCTAGGAGGCCGAAGACGCTAGTCAGTAGTGCTTCTGCAGGCCATAGTTTGATGTAGATGTCCTGGAGTGATGGCCTTGCCATGCGAAAGAGCTCAACCAGCTGTTTCATTCGATGATTAAGTAGTTATTGTTGCAGTGAATGTTGGAACTGCTGCCAGAAGTCCCTCTCCGCCTCAGGACCCTCCAACGGATCGAAGTGATGTCCGGCGTCTTCTGCACTCTTCAGAAGATCCACGAAGACATTTGTGGATCAGTATAGCAGGGTGAGCTTGATGAAACCTTTGCGGCCAAACACACATTTAAGTAAATATGGCTTACCCGCGGCTATCTGCTCCACTTGTTGGAGCACCACGCGGTCAGTCTGGGCCTTAGTCTGGAGCTCAGAATGTGTAATTCGGAGCTTCTTGAGCTCTTCCTTCACCTTCTTCTCCTTGGCCTGAGGGGTACTGTGTGCTTCGAACACACCCTTTAGGGTCTTCTCGACTTCTAGGACTCACGTCTTGTTCTTCTCCCTAGCCACCTTTTCAGCGGCTAGGTCCTTCTTTGCCTTGGTGGCAGCAGCCTTCTGCTGCTCAACCTCCTGCCGAGACTTCAAAAGCTCGGCCTTGAGCCCATCAAGCTCAGCCAAGGCTGCTGTCATTTAAGCAGCGTAGCATTAGCTTGTACTTGAAAAACAATACACTATTCATGTTCAAAATAACATTCAAGGATATGAAGCACCGGCCGCTTACATTGAGACTGCTCGACCTGCTTGTTCATCAAGTCCAGGTCCTTCTCGGACCTATCAAGCTTTTGGTTCATCTCCACAATCTCCTCGGATGCCGAGCTCGGGGCCGAGGCTGAAACATGCACGCAAGCACTTTATGATGAGCTACATGATCAATCTATTGATACTTCGGACAAGCAACATGTCACATCGAGCAGAGTCCTAGGGGCTACTCATTCTGCTCCTCCTATACTTTGATCCCAATTCCAATTTCTTAAAACTAGCATTGGGCTCAAGGGCTACTCAGTGGTTGTGTTGTCTAAAATGCCATGAGAAGATGTCTTGGGATAGATACATGGATTTGTAAAGTAAACCTACACAGAAATATTATTTTCCAAACAAGGGTAGAAGAGTACCTCCAAGCTCAAGACGAGGCCCTAGAAGACCTCCCACATTCCGGCCTTCATGGACTAGAAGACCTAGAGCGCCACGCCAACCAAGGCATGATGCTCTTCCTTGATGGAGGAGCCCTAAGGCTGCCTCTATTTCCTCAGTCCGCCTGCGCTAGCCTACCCTCGGGCAGAAGGTGGGGGTAAAACCTCAAAGCCCGCACTAGAGTACTGGGCACAAGGTTCCCTAGCTGTGGCGATGGAGTCAGAGTAGACTTCAGCTGGAACATTGATTGGCTCACCCCCCCCTTTAAGACGTCGGGGGCTCCGTCCCTTGGCCTTGTGGGACCGAGGTTTCAACTTCGGCCATGACAGCTAACTCTTCGACCTCGTCGTGTCAACGCAGGGACCAGAGTAGACGTTGCTTTTCCCAGCCCATCTTGAGCTGGGGGAGGAGTGGCGGGATCTGGCTTCCTACTGGCGGATGGCAACAAGCTTGAGGAGTCACTGGGGCACACCTTTGGTGGATGATAGAAAGACGCTCGGGTAAGTTTTATCCTTCTGAAAGGGCTAGGTACAAAACAAACTTTAAAATAGTGGCATACCCCTGGGGTACCGGTTTCTTCCTCCCCGTAGCAATGGGATTATCCTCTGACTCATAGGAGAGTATAATCTTCTTTGACAACATGCCGCCGCCCCGGACCGAGGATCTCCCTCAACCTCTTTTGTCCCTTGGGCCATGTTCCGGCCTTGACGTCCTCCACGTCACCCTCTTCCTTCTTAGGGAAGGGTTCTCCTCTTCCTCATCCTCCCCCACATCATCCTCATGGGTGGAGGAGGCGTGGGTCTCCTCGGACCAGGTGACCGAGGTGTCCCGATTTCGAAGACACACCTTGCCCTTCTTGGACTTCGGCCCCTTGGGGATCACCACGTGCGGCTCCTTAACTAGGAGCGGCGTGAGCAAAGGGGTTCTCTCCCCCTCTGGCAGTGGGGCCAGGCACAACATCTGCAGCACCCTGGATGCCCAGTTATGCAAATATGAAACAAGATGATTCAACAAAATCTGTCTCACTTAACGAGAAAGGTAGAATATAAATGTGTGTGCCAAAAACATACCGGTGAGGCATCGTAGCCAACCTCAAAACCGAGGTCCCCCTTCCTAAGGGGTCTTGTCCTTGGGCAGCTTGAGGAGCCGCTTCCACATACCGGCCAAGGTGGTGCAGAATAAGTTGAGGCGGGCCCTGCTTCCTCTGGCTTGTGCTCCCACATCTGGGAGGCCCGGAGTTGGAGCTGGAGGGTGCGGCAGTGGAGCATGACATTTACTATGTCGGCTAGCTAGAGGTTCTTCTTGTTAGACCACCATTTGATCTTCTTGATCAGCGCCTCCATCTCCTCTGGGTTCCCCCAGGTAATGTCCTTATCCTTCTGGGACTTGAGCATCTTCAGGGGACCCGACAACAAAGGTTGGGACTTCGACCTAGCCGGTGGCGAGCGGCTCAGTGATGTAAAACCACTCGTGCTACCATTCTTGAACGTATCGATGAAGGTGCCCTAGAACTATCCGACCGTCTAGTTCTTGCTGACCATAGCCCCTCCGCACTCCGCCAGATCAGAGTTGCTAGACTTCATCTTGACACCGAAGATCTTCAGCCATAGGCTGGAGTGCGGCTCGATGCGGAGGAAGGCCTCACATACCATGATGAAAGAGGCAAGGTGTAAGATGGAGTTCGGGGCCATCTGGTGGAAATCAAGCCCATAGTAGAACATTACCCCGCTCATGAATTGGTGTAGTGGAACCTTGAACCTGTGATGGGGGGGCAAAGACTACCCGGTCCCGTAGGTTTGGAGCAGGCACTTGCTGGTTGGCGTGGAGAGCATGGGTGGTGACGTTGGCGGGGATGTATCCCGCACTGCCTAGCTCCACGGTAGTGGGCTCTGTCACAATGGGGCCACCAAGTGCCCTTTGAGGGGTCAGACATGGCTAAATGACCAAGCTTGGATTCGCTGAGCGGAAGGAAGGAAGATTGGATCTGGGTGCTAGAACCCAAGACGGCAGCAGACTGGGGAAATTAGAGCGTGATTGTTGGCATTGTTGTCTTCTTACCCTTATAAGGCCGTCGAAAGGCCAAGAGACCCCCTGGTGCGCTCGTAAAAAATATCACTTGAGGGAGTCCTGGATTAGGGAGTATCCGGACAGCCGGACTATATACTTTGGCCGGACTGATGGACCGTGAAGATACAAGACTCAAGACTTCATCCCGTGTCCGGATGCAACTCTCCTTTGCGTGGAAGACAAGCTTGGCGATCCAGATATTAGATTTCCTTCTTTGTAAACCGACTCTATGTAAACCCTAGCCCCATCTGATGACTATATAAACAAGAGGGTTTGGTCTGTATAGGCACGATCATAACAATCATAATCATCATAGGCTAGCTCTTAGGGTTTAGCCTCTACGATCTCGTGGTAGATCAACTTTTGTAATACTCATATCATCAAGATCAATCAAGTAGGAAGTAGGGTTTTACCTCCATCAAGAGGGCCCGAACTTGGGTAAAACATTGTGTCCCTTGCCTCCATTACCATTAGCCTTAGACGCACAGATTGGGACCCCCTACCCGAGATCCGCCGGTTTGGACATCGACATTGGTGCTTTCATTGAGAGTTCCTCTGTGTCGTCGCTGCAAGGCTCGATGGCTCCTTCAATCATCAACAACAACAACACGGTCCAGGGTGAGACTTTTCCCCCCGGACAGATCTTCGTGTTCGGTGTCTTCGCATTGCGGGCCAATTCGCTTGGCCATCTGGAGCAGATCGACAGCTACGCCCTCGGCCATCAGGTCAGGTTCGGAAACTTGAACTACATGGCCGATTTACGCGGGGACTTGATCTTCGACGGATTCGGGCCTATGCCAGGAGCGCCGAACAGTCATGATGAGTACGGCTTAGACCCGCTGTCTGATAATACTCGGGGTATCGCACCTGCAGGAGCTCCGGACCTAAATCTAGGGCAGATCGCACCGTCTGAGGACGGGTGGATGAACCCTGCCCCAGAGGTCGCACACTCATCGGTGGTAGAGCCGAGCACCGGCTTCACCCCCAAGGAAGCCGGTGACACCGGACCCCCGGACTCGTGTCCGACTGTAGGCTCCAGTCCATGCACCCCCGAGCACGCTGAATCTGGTTGGGCTCCGGTAATGGAGTTCACCGCTGTGGATATCTTCCAGCACTCGCCCTTTGGCGATATGCTAAACTCGTTAAGGTCTCTCTCTTTGTAAGAAGACTCTTGGCCGAACTATGTCCGGCTCGAGTGGGAAGCGGGCGACGAAGGAATTCATTGCCCACCCACCACCCACTTCATAGCCACGGTCGATGATTTGACCGACGTGCTTGATTTCGACTCTCAAGACATCGACGGTGTGGATGACGATGTAGGAGAAGAATAGGAACCACCACCGATGGGGCAATGGACAGCCACCTCCTCATATGATATATATATGGTGGACACTCCGAAAGAAACCAATGGCGATGAGGCAATGGAGGATAACCCCTGAAGGAAGAAAGCAAAGCATGGGCGTCGTCAGCGCCGCTCCAAGCCCTGCCACAACAATACCGGCACAGGAGACGGAAACAACCCGTATGGTACCGAAGATGAATACAACCCCGATCAGCCTGCCTTCGAGCGGGCCGAACAGGAAGACGGGTAGGTCAGCCCAGACGAACAAGCGACAGACGGATACTCGAATCAGGACAACTACATGCCACCCTCCGAAGACGAGATTAGCCTCGGCGATGACAAGTTCGGCGTGCCTGAGGACCCCGTGGAGCAGGAGCGCTTCAAGCGCCGGGTTATGGCCACTGCGAGGAGCCTAAAAAAGAAGCAGCAGCAGCTCCAAGCTGATCAAGACCTGCTCACAGACAGATGGACGGAAGTCCTGGCAGCCGAGGAATATGGACTCGAGTGCCACATGGCTGACCGGCCACCTCATGACCGGGATAAAACGGTGTATCAGCCCGAATACCAGCCCGCACCCCTACCCCAATACACTACGGCCCGGGGCAATAGGCAGGACCTGCAAGATATACTGGAAAACAAGGAAGGACAGCCAAGATCGATCTACAGATCACGGGAGCATGCCCCAACATGTGACGATGATTGTCATGCCGGATACACTATCAACAAGTCCGGCCGGGCCGAACACATCCAAACAGACTCATTCGAACTACGTAAAACATAGCCCGGCATAGAGGCGCCGCACACCCCCTCTACTTCACCGATGAAGTGATGGATCATGAATTCCTAGAAGGGTTTAAACCCTTAAACATTGAATCATACGATGGCACAACAGACCCCGCCGTATGGATCGACATTCACATGGCCCGCGGTGACATTCTACACGCCATAAAGTATCTTCCCCTTAAGCTCAAAGGACCAGCCCGACACTGGCTAAATAGCCTGCCGGCAAATTCCATTGGCAGTTCGGAAAACCTGGAGGACGCTTTCCTCGACAACTTACAGGGCACATATGTGCGACCACCGGATGCTGATGACTTGAGCCACATTACCCAACAGCCCGGAGAGTCATCCAGAAAATTCTGGACTCGGTTCCTAACTAAAAAGAACCAAATTGTCGATTGTCCGGACACCGAAGCCCTGGCGGCCTTTAAGCATAATATCCGCAATGAGTGGCTCGCCCGACACCTCGGCCAAGAAAAACCAAAATCAGTGGCGGCCCTCACGACACTCATGACACACTTTTGCGCAGGCGAGGACAGCTGATTGGCTCGCAGTAGCACCACGCCACTAAACTCCAGCACTTCAGACATCCTCGACAATAACGGCAAGCCACAGTGCAATAGACATAAGCGTCAGAACAATGGCGACAACACTGAAGACACGGTAGTCAATGCCGGATTCAGTGGCTCAAAATCCGGTCAGCGGTAAAATCCGTTCAAAAGAAACAATCGGGGACCGTCCAGTCTGGACCGCATAATTGATCGCTCATGCCAAATTCACGGCACCCCGGATAAACCAGCAAACCATACGAATAGAGACTGCTGGGTGTTCAAACAGGCCGGTAAGATAAATGCCGAGAACAAGGACAAGGGGCTGCACATCGACGATGACGAAGAGCCCCGGCGTTCGAACACGGGGGGACAAAAGAAATTTCCTCCCCGGGTGAAAACAGTCAACATGATCTATGCCACCCACATTCCCAAACGGGAACAAAAGTGAGCATTGAGGAACGTCTATGCGATGGAGCCAGCCGCCCCAAAATTCAACCCATGGTCAGCATACCCGATCACCTTTGATCGTAGGGATCACCCTACCAGCATCCGTCACGGCGGTTCAGCCGCATTGGTCCTAGACCCAATCATTGACGGATTTCACCTCACACGAGTCCTTATGGACGGCTGCAGTAGCCTGAACCTGCTTTATCAGGACACAGTGCGCAAAATGGGCATCGACACCTCAAGGATTAAGCCCACAAAAACCACCTTCAAAGGTGTAATTCCAGGAGTAGAGGCCCGTTGCACGGGCTCCATAACACTAGAAGTGGTCTTCGGATCTCTGGATAACTTCCAAAGCGAGGAGTTAATGTTCGATATCATCCCTTTCCGTAGCGGTTATCATGCACTGCTTGGACGAACCGCATTTTCTCGATTCAATGCGGTACCACACTATGCATACCTTAAGCTCAAGATGCCAGGACCTGGCGGGGTCATAACAGTCAATGGAAACATGGACCGCTCTCTCTGTACAGAAGAGCATACTACAGCCCTCGTGGCAGAAGTACAAAGCAGCCTTCTCTGGAAAACCACCAATCCGACGACAACAACTCCGAACACCGTCAAGCGAGTCCGGAGTACCCCGCAACAGGATCGCCAGGCACTCCAAGAGCGCGATTAGCAATCCGGCCTCCGCTCCAGCCCCATTAAGGCAGCATTCGTGCCGCGCGTACCCAACTATGCACTCAAAATACCATGGGCATAGGCGGAGGCGCAATAGTGACACAGTCACCAGTGCGGTTCAGCCGCAACATACTTTAATAACCCACTTTATATATCAAGACCCTGCTTCCGGGCAGCCTCTTCAGAAGAGTCGGATTATTGGACTTTTACAGGAGAGAAATCAGAGGAGGCAAAAGGCGTTGCGCACAAAGGGAATACCTAGGTGGAATCTATTCACGATCACTATACCTGTTTTATATACCTACATGCGGCCCGCCCTTGGATAGGACATGACAAATAGTCCTATTTACCTCTGCTTAACGCATTCATTGTAAACATACACTTAGACGTATTATCCATCAATGGGAGATTATATATAGCGTCAGGTTATTATTCATATCTGCACATTTTTCATATAAATGTTTATTTACTATTGCATCCGTACACCTTGGTACGTTCAGTTTGCCAGGGGCTTCTTACGGCGCCCCTTAATACGGCAAGGTAAGTCCGAACCCTTTCGACAGTGCGGCACCCCGAACTTATAGCATTATATGCATTAGCTCTGAATCATATCTTGGGTCAATAGTTGGGTTAGCCCGGCTCCCTTGTTTTGGTACCTTACATTCTGTTATATCGGCTAAGGTAGCGCAGGGAGAAATACTGCGATTGTGTCCCGGTTCTTCCGAACGAGCACCTCAGTAGAGGAAGCCGAAAATTGACCGGCATGATGCTGCGAGAGCTGGTCGTTGTTCGAGAAGTCTTCAAATCCTTGAAGATTTTTCCGCTTTAGGCAAGGAATCGGCCTCATCCAATTTAGGCATATATAGCGCCCCAATTCGGCTTTCCGAATTCTAGGGGCTTCGCTGAAATTTAAAATTATAGACTTCTATGGCTAAGTGAAAGTTATAAAGCCGCATAGTCTGATTGCCTTGTTCGCTGCGCCAAACACCTCCTTCATGGACCAAATATTTGGATAAAGAGTGTCTGGGTTTTCCACAAACACCCCAGTACTAGTTACATGGGGGCGGAAGCCGACGACTGGCCTACTTTCAGAATTTTATAAACAGCCGCATAGAAGGTAATATTTTAAATCAACAAAGCACTACATAGTGCAAATAACTCCGTCTTTATATTACAAACACGACAGGAGTACATTCACACAAAGATTGTGTCCTTTGTACATTCATCGGCCACGAGGCGAGCGCCTTTCATAACGCCATCATAATATTTCTCGGGATAGCGATGCGCCTTGCCCTCCGGTGGTCCATCCTTCACCAGCTTCTCCGCATCCAGCTTGCCCCAATGCACCTTCACACGGGCAAAGGCTCGGCGGGTACCCTCAATGCAAATGGATCACTTGATCACTTCCAGTCGCCGACAGGCATTTACCATCCGCTTTATCAGGTCGAAGTAGCTGGCGGGCAGGGGCTCACCAGGCCACATCCGGACTATTAAATCCTTCATATCCACTTCGGCCGCCCTGTGTAGTTCAACCAGTTGCTTTAATTGGTCACTCAGAGGCATCGGGTGTTCGGCTCCAGCATACTGGGACCAGAACAGCTTCTCCGTTGAGCTCCCCTCTTCGGCACGGTAGAACTCTGTGGCATCCGATATGCTGCATGGTAGATTTGCGAATGCCCCTGGGGAGCTCCGGATTCGGGTAAGTAAAAGAAATGCCTCCTCCACATGCTTGCTTTACATAAAGAATGTCTTACCTGCCACTATCTTCTTGGCCGCCTGGATTTCCTGCTGGGCCTTTTCGGCTTCGGCCTTGGCATCTTTCATACTCAAATGGGCATTCGCAAGTTCAGACTCCTTCGTCTTGAAGTCACGCTCCAAGGACTCGAACTTCTTGCCGAGCTCCTGGAGTTCTTGCTATACCTTGCCCACCCTAGCATTTTGCTTTTCACACTCAATGTGCTCCATGGCCGCCTTGTTTTCGGCCTCGGATAACACCTTCTTCAGGGACGCCACTTCGGTCGTGGCCCCTATTGCGAAATCATAACATTATTTTAGCATCACCAATTTTTATTCTTTGTGATATGTGAACGGGGTATCACTCACCTTTGTTCTCTTCGAGCTGCCTCTTCGTGAGGCTGAGCTCTCCCTGGGTCTGCTCTAGGTTCCGCTTGTGTCCGGAGACCTCCGCCGCGCTGGCAGCAGCGGCAAGCAGCACTGCCTGCTTATTCACATAGACACCTAATACTAGACTCCTGCGGATTAAAATTGACCCTCCGTTTGCCTTTTCTTTTCGAACACCAAACAGAGTGTCAGGGGCTACTGTCTATCGGGTGATAATCTCACACAATTTTGATTACTTACCTCAAAGCCTGTTAGGAGGCTGGTGCAGGCTTCGGTCAATGCACTGTTGGCGGACCGAACCTTCTGAATCACCGCACCCATAAGAGTATGGCGCTCTTCATCCATGGAAGCACTGCGAAGCACTTCCAGCCGACTATCCGACGCCTCTGGCGTAATGGAAGTCATCGGCACGGACGACCCGCCCTCCTTAGCAAGGGGATGCCTGCCCCAATCCGGAACCTTTGGAGGTTCCGGTACAGTGTCCGGCTAGGAGCCTGACTTGTTGCGGCCCCCGTCGGCACAATCTGCGGGGATATTGCGCCCCATGTGCCCGGCGTCTGGAATTTCACCTTGGGGCGTCGCCAGAGTCGCCTCCCCTTTCTTAGGGAGCCTTTGGGACAACACCTCTGTGTCATCCGTAGGCCGAGGGGAAGTGGCCGTTGGGAGCGAATTCATCGCCGAATCGCTCAAAGACCCATCCGAAGAGGATACCTCGGGATGGGCCCTGGCCGGACTGCATATGCGTGTTCAGTGTTATAACAGACTATGAAGCGAAGTCGCACTAAAGTACAACTGAAGTGCGTATACTTACGATCTTACTAGGGGCTTCCCCCTGGGCAGCCACTCCTCCTCACTGTAGGCGGCCGTGGTGGAGTAATCCGGAAGGGACGCCTTTCCTTTCTTGGGCGTTCTAGCCTCCCCCCCCCCGGGGCGGCTTTCCTTTTCTTCTCCTTCCCAGTGCAGGGAGGTGAAATTTCTTCGTGATCCCCCCCGCCTCCACGGGAGGAATCAGCCTCATTGTCCTCGGACGACGATCCTATGACGGCCTTGCACCGGGGACCTTTCCTGGTCCCCTGGGCCGCCCTTTTAGGCCCTTCGGCCTCCCCAGATGGGGTGGCCCTTTCCTTCTCCTCCTCCCCTTTGTGGGAGGAGTGTGCCTCATCGTCTTCCGACGAGGCGTTCAGTACGACCTTACGCCAGAGACCCTTCCTGGTCCCCGGGGCCTTCTTTTCGGCCTTCTTTTTCGGCGCCTTGTAGGGTGCCGGGACTAGCATCTCCGTCAGGAGAGAGGTCGCTGGACCTTCTGGCAGTGGAGCCGGACAGTCGATCCGCTCCGCTGTCTCCACGTACTCCTGATTAAGTACACACGATGACTTAAAATCCTCCCATGAGTATGCTGGGGAAAAATACATCTGGTGATGGTTAGAAAACTCACTGGATGGGGGGGGGGTGTGGAGTCCGCGGTCCTCAGATGTGGGAGGGGGTATTTCGGAGGCCTTGAACAACACCTTCCATGCGTCCTTGAGTGTCATGACGTAGAGCTCTTGAAGTGTCTGGTGTTCGTCCGGGATGAACTCCCACAGATTAAAAGCCCGTCTTTGGCATGGAAGAATTCGGCGGACGAGCATGACCTGGACTATGTTGACAAGCTTGATTTTCTTGTCAACCATATTCTTGATGCAATTCTGAAGTCCGGTCAGCTTCGCAGGCTCGCCCTAGGCCAGGCCCTTCTTTTCCCAGGAGGTGAGCTGCATGGGAATTCTGGATCAGAATTCGGGGGCTACCGCCCAGTTATCGTCGCGCGGCTCGATGATGTAGAACCACCCTGATTGCCACCCTTTCACGGTCTCCGCGAAGGAGCCGTCAAGCCAGGTGACGTTGGGCATCTTGCCCACCATGGCGCCTCCGCACTCCGCTTGCTGGACGCTCACGATCTTTGGCTTCACACAGAAGATTCGTAGCCACAAGCCGAAGCGAGGCTTGATGCGGAGGAAGGCCTCACACACGACGATGAATGCTGAAATGTTGAGGACAAAGTTTGGGGCTAGATCATGGAAGTCCAGCCCATAGTAAAACATAAGCCCGCGGACAAAGGGGTGAAGTGGAAATCCCAGTCCACGGATGAAGTGGGCAAGGAAAACTACCCTCTCGTGGGGTCCCGTAGTCAGAATGATCTGCCCTGCGTCCGGCAGCCGGTTCACAATATCTGCGGCCAAGTATCTAGCCGCCCGCAGCTTCGTGATATGCTCCTATTTCACGATGGATGCCACCCACTTGCCCCCTGCTCCGGACATGTTGTCTGTGTGGAGAAGGTGTGAACTAGGGTGCTGGAGCTCGAGGGTGCGAGAATGGATAAGAAGAGGAGGAAGAAAGCGTGGGTAAAAATAGGGAAATCCTTATCCCTTTATAGAGGCGACGAAGATGGTACGCCTCCCCACTTGCCCGTTGAAGATCCCTTATTTCCCAAGCACCGCGATTGATGGTGCGGTTGGGTTACCCGTACCCGTATTGATGGGAATCCCGTGATAAGGGGACATCATCTCTGCTTCGACAAGACGTGCCGAGGAAACCGCCTTGCAATATACACTGTGGCTGGTTGTGGAAAAATAGTTCATATAATGACTCGACCCTAGTGACATGTCATGTTGTCTATAGTCGTTAGTAGATTACATTTGTGAAATATCGTTCTCTCTACGGTGGTATGTGAAGATCATCTTGCGGACCCGGACACAATTTAAGTGTTCAATAATTACTTTGGAGTATTTGGAGATGGAACCCGCCTTGCAATGCTGAAGACAAAACTGCGTGTCGGACTCGTCGTCATTGAAGCCTGGTTCAGGGGCTACTGAGGGAGTCCTAGATTAGGGGGTATCCGGACAGCCGAACTATATACTTTGGCCGGACTGATGGACCATGAAGATACAAGACTCAAGACTTCGTCCCATGTCGGGATGGGACTCTCCTTTGCGTGAATGACAAGCTTGGCGATCCGGATATTAGATTTCCTTCTTTGTAAACCGACTCTGTGTAAACCCTAGCCCCCTCCGATGTCTATATAAACCGGAGGGTTTGGTCCGTATAGGCACGATCATAACAATCATAATCATCATAGGCTAGCTCTTAGGGTTTAGCCTCTACGATCTCGTGGTAGATCAACTCTTGTAATACTCATATCATCAAGATCAATCAAGCAGGAAGTAGGATTTTACCTCCATCGAGAGGGCCCGAACCTGGGTAAAACATTGTGTCCCTTGCCTCCTGTTACCATTAGCCTTAGACGCACAAATCGGGACCCCCTACCCGAGATCCGCCGGTTTTGACACCGACACCACTCCTCCGTGAAAGATGTTGGTGTGTGTATGGGGGAACAAAATGTTGATGATGTCCCTAAGAGAACTGGCACGATATCCACTTTGATGGGACGCACAAGTAAAAAAGCTGCATTGGGCCACGATTTAGGGCACGAAGTAACTACCTGACATGTCTTGGATCGTTGGTACATCTCCATTCTATCTATAATTTTTTATTGTTCCATGCTATTAAAGTATCATTCTTGGATGTTTTATACACATTTACTAGCAACTTTATGTCGGCGTGGAAGCATGATCACCAATGGGGCTTGGGTGCCCCTTTGTGGTTCGTCATGGGGACGGCCACGTTGCACAAAGAGAAGAAGCAGGGGATAGCACAACGATGAGCAGCTCTCTTTTACCTAGGTTCGGGCCGCTTTGCAGCATAAAACCCTACTCCTGCTGTGGTCGATTAAACTTGAGGAAGACAATTACACGACGCGACTAACCCAGCAAGGGCACCTTGGGAGTTCGACTACACGCGTACAAGTGTGAGGGGTCGAAAGGTTCGAACCCTTTTCTAGGTTGCATCGGGCCTCCTTTTATATCTGAAGGGGCGACCATAATGGCAAAACAGCCATTTGAACGTAATTAGATAGCTAACAGTGTTATCATACCTAACTCTGGCAGTTAGGACAAAGTGCATTAAATGCACTGCTAGGTGCCATGCTGAGGTTGAAGTCCGGCAAGACTGTTGCACCACTTATCCATCCTTTTCCTTATTAGCTTGACACTCCTCTTGGACGGGTGTCAATAAAGCTAATCCCTTCTCTACTATGCTGCCACATGCTTGAACTGATCCACCTAGCAGCTCAATAGCTTGACACCGCATTGATAAATGACTTGGGTGCACTCAGGTGGAGCGGTGGTGTCGTGGTGAAGGCCTGCCGGCAAGGAGCCTGGGAAGCTCTGGCCTTGGCGAGCCCGGCAAGGCTTGCCAGGGTGAACTTAACTTGTCCCTCAGGGGTTGTTTCGATAGGTCGGGCTCTCCTACCCGGCAAGGGAGGATTCCTTGAGGAAATATCCTTTGCTCATCTGTTCTTCATAACGCTCTCCTTAATCTCACGAAGAGTGGCTTCTCTGGCTTATCCTTTGTCCCCTACCATGGTACTTTGCGAGGAAGGCTGCTATTGTCCGTGCATAAGTCAAGGTTACTAGGGACCCCATTCCTAGTTCACCGAAGCCCCCGGGTCTGGCCCACACATGCGTCTGAGGCATCATTGGGTCAGGCCCAACAACATGCACAGACATGTGCGGCGAAGGAAACTGACATAGTCCTTAGTTGCGATCTACAATCATGACAGATTTCTACGACCGCACGTCCCGTCAACACATTAACCATGGGGTGTGAAATTGTGGGCATCGTCACAGTTATCCAACCAAGTGCTCTATGGTGAGCGCGACTAGGGAAGGCGACAAAGAGCCAGCCCCCTCATGTGTTCCATATAAAAAGGAAAATGCGAAGAGTCACTGCCCGTTCACTTCCGCCTTCCCCTGGTTCATCTTCCCCCTCCACAAGAATAAACCGCCCTTGCCGCCGCCACCACCACCCCAAGGATTGACCTACTTCAATCTTGAAGCTCTCCTTCCTCTTTAGCCCTAGATGGCACCCAATGCAGCTGCCGCGAAAGGGAAGAAGGCGGCCAAGCCACTGGACCCCAAGGTGGAGCAGAAGAAGAAGCAACTTGAGGAGTTGGCGCAGCGGCGGAATGAGAATATTGTCTTCTCGCCGCTGACACACTGCCAATACTCTCATAGAGAGGTACGCCTATATGTGGGGGAAGGATACCGATAGCCATGGATCCCCCAAGGTTCTTCCTTCGGCCCCACAACTCCAAGCAATTCATACCCTTTCTTCTGTGCATATTTCTACTCTCGATTCGTGCCTCCATACTCGGATTTCTTCTGTGAGCTGATGTCGACTTATGGATTCAGATTGCTTGACTTCACCCCAAATGCTATGGCGTGTATGGCAGTTTTTGTCCATTTCTGCGAAAACTTCATTAGAGTAACGCCCAATGTGGATTTGTTCCGGCATTTCTTTGTTCCCCTGGGTTGAGAACAACAACCTGTATGGGAGCGTGACATGGTTCCCGAGGGGAAAGAAGGGCCAGAGAGATTGCGTCCTTGGGCAACCCCACGACAAGTGGGAGGAATGGAGAGGAACATGGTACTGGATTTAGGAGGAAAATTTCCCGACCTTTTGCTTGCCGCAGACGATGAATATAGGCCTCGATGATAATTGGAAGAAGCTTGGTGCTAGTGATGAGAAACTCCACCAATTCTTCATCAGAATTGCTCGTCTGCGAGATGCCAGCCTAACCATAGAAATGGTGGGGGCCGACTACCTCCGGTGCCGGATTGCCCCTCTACAACAGAGAGATAGGCCGGGGACATCATGAGATTGTACCCTGGCCGTGGCTGCAACTTGACATCTTGGCTCCAGTGTTGGGCCACTCTTGTCTATGCCAGTAGTTGTTCAACAAATTTGGCGCTTTCCATTTGCCGATCGCAGTTGTGCCTCTATAGATAAATAGCAAATGAACTGACATCTTGGCATGGATGCCTGATTACTCTACTACCGGGGTCACAGAAAGTTGGGAGCTGCCATCATTGTCTTATGAGGAGAAATGGGCTTCTGAGCTAGTGGAGGAGGCCAAGCAAGAGGAGCGAGACCTGGTCAAGGCCACCACCAAAGAAGAGAAAGAATTTATCACTAGCAGGATTACCAAAGCTAGTGGGTTGGTGCTTGCAAAGGCCAAGGCTTCTGTCAAGGACAGTGAGGGGATGCAGAGGAGGATAAAGAAGATGATGAGGAGGAGGATGACAACGATGAGCCTGTTGAGGAGGGACGGGATGAGCCTGCCCATGAAGGCATTGCCGGGGAGGAAGTGGTAGAGAACCCAGAATAAGAGGTCCTCCAATTCAGTGAGTCGCCATGCCGTCCCCTCGGCAAGGCGAGTGAGGAGAGCGCGAGCACTCCGAAGGCCAGATCTGCTCCCATGGTAAGGAAGTCTACCTCCAAGTCCGGGGAACAAAAGATCATCCACTGGCAACCCGCCCGACAGGGCAAATTCAAGCCTCCTTCTTACCGAGAAGAGATCCCCAAGGAAGATGAGGTTCCACCCCCGCCAATCTCACAACCACCAGCCATCAAGAGGGCCCGGGAATCTCCACCGAAAACCAAGTACAAGGTGGCTGTATTTATCGAATCCGATGAAGAGTAAGTGACCTTCCTTTTTGTTATATTTCGACTTTTCCCAATCTTGTGAATTCTAACACGACTCTTTATTGTACCAGTGAAGAAGAAGAGGAAACACTCATCCGCAAGACGAAGCGGGCCATGTCATTGGTGGCGTCTGGCTAGTCGTTGAGAGCTGGTCAGGGGATAATGGCGAACAACCCTGTGGCCCCGAGCCCCTAGACCAGCCCCCTGCGTGGGAATGTGCCCCCGCCACAATCAGTTGATGCACTTGCCACGCACTGTCCTCTTGGTGGCGATAAGGATGCAAGAGAGGGGCACTAAGGAGCGATAGGCCAAGGAGCAGGTCCCGCCAAGAGCCCCCCGTCCACCTCCTACTTGGGGACTACTTCACCAGCAATGGTTCCCACTGATGACGTTGTTCACATTAGCACCTCCCCAGCAGCGGGTCTTTCCGAGGGCTATGCGCCGGCAACATAGGTTGCCGAGGGTGGGGATGCCCCCTGCCAACATGTACATCTAGGTAACTCCCGTACCGTGAAGTTGTATCCACAAGAATCTACCTCTTCTGGCTTTTATTAACTGATAAAGCTCCATTCGTTTTCTTGCTATGTCATCTTGGTTCCTCAGCTCGATCTCTTTCCGCCAAGGGTGATGAACTCATGGAAGTTGTCGGGATAAGCCAAGCTGTCGCAGATGAATCCATGAAGATTGTTGCCATGAAAACCCCGCCAACTAATCCAAGAGGCTGAAGTTGTGATGGAGGAGGACTCCGCCAACTAATCCGAACCTGCCTAGACGGTCGTGGATTTATCCCAAGCCATTGGCCCGCAACCAATGCTTGTTGAGCCCCCAGTTTCAGCGGCTCCGCCAACCTTGCCCACCAGTACTAACATCATGACTTTCCAAGCCAATCCCAGAGCCCCCAAATCATCTACTGCCGTGGAGCAAGATTTCATAGAAAAAGTTGCTCACATTTTTCTTCCTTTGGCCAAAAGATCCACTGATGCTGAAGATATAGCCAATTAGCAAAGTACTTCTCATTCTCGCAATCCATGGCTGTCGGGTTTAAGGATGCCCAGGACGGTATGGCAGCGGGTGAAGTAGCGGACCCGGAAGCTAGAGGAGGATCACCAAAAGGCCTTGGAGACCGAAGTTTGGAGCATGCCGCTAAGCTTAAAGAGGTCGTTGATGAGGCCGCAACTACTTCCACCGCCAAGTCAGAAGTAGAGACTCAGGCCAGCAAACTGAAGGAAGAGTCATCCTCCAAAGGCAAGGACATCGAGGCACTCCAAACCGAGGTGCAGAAAGTAGCTCAAGGTCTAGAGGAGCTACAAATGTAGCTCTCATCTAAGAGCCAAGAATTGGTCACTCCCGATGGCGTAGTCCAAGACATGAAGTCCAAGCTTGCCGGGTTGGAGCAGAACCTCGAATCTTGCAAAGAGCGAGAGAGGGCCTGGTCGGTGAAGATGGCTGCTTCGAAAACTCTCCAAAAGGATGTTGAGGAAACGCTGGAGAAGCTACAGAAGATGGTCCCCCTTTGGACCGAGAAGCTGGTCAACATAGTCGAGCGCATCTCATCCCAGCTTGCTATCATGGAAATGAAAAGTTGGTGTTTTTCCACTTTCAAGCATGAAGTTGACAGCAGCCATCTGTCCAAGTTCTTCAATGGCTTGATTGAAGCATTGAAGATGTACCATGATGACAGGGAGGTAGCCTTCGCAGATGAATCCTGGAAATTTGAGCGAGACATGCTCCATACTACGCTGGTCAGTCTAGTTTGCCGCAATATAGGGCTCAACATCTCCAAGTCCTTCAAGAAGTTGCTGCGGAATGCAGACTCCATTGCAGCCGACAAAATTGTTGCCCTCATCGCAGACAAGGTTCTGATAGTCCTCAAGGTCCAGGTCAGTCGTACTGATTGATCTTGCACGAATTCTCTTGAACAAGAAAGAACATATTTGACCTTGTGTTAGTTTGTTGCTATTTTATGGGATGTAATAGTACTCTTAAGTAGTTGTTCGTACTGATGCTATCCTTTAAGTTTATTTACCCTTTACTCTTGTATTATTGTTGATCCTGCGCATGCTGGGCGGTTGCCAGGGAGAACACCAGTTGTGTTGTATGGGAGCGAGCCCGAAACATCTTGCAAGCGTACATGCCACCGTAAGTTTCCCTTGGACGTTCTCGATGCGGCCGCCAAGACTACTTAGCGGACTCGAAACAGATGGGGACGCAAGCTATCATGGAAGGGTCCCCTCGCATTATAGATATCTCATACAAACGCTAGGGTTTAAACCAAAGGAATCGCATTGGACGAATATGAAAGAGTCACGAAACCAAAGGAGGTTTCACAACTTATCTTTTCTTAATATTGCAATCGTCGCTGTCGTGGAGGCACGGATCCTTCCCTTCTTTTGAAGCCTCTCACTTGCAGAAGGCAATGCTCAATCTATAGGCAACAAGGTTGCAACGCACAACAATGCGTGGTGAGGCTTGCCGGGATAAGACAAAAGCATGCCTCGCCGCGATCCTTCTTTTAGCAACAAGGTTGTTCCATTGGATAGGGTGGAAACCTGATGGACTCTCCGTGATTCACAGCTTAGCCGAACGCCCATCCCTGTGGGGAGAACATTCGTACTGTTGGGCAAGGCTTGTCATTAATCAGATTATTCAACCCCGTGCTATTGTCATTGCGCCCCATGCTCGGAGGAGATCGCGGCAAGGGTGATGTCAGCACTGCCCATGGCAGTTGCGCCGCCCATGGTGCCCAGTCTGTCCACCGCGCCCCTGGTACTCGTGGTGCTCGCAGCCATGGGTGGGGGATCAACGCAGCAATGAATGGCGCCGCCGCTTCACTCTTCTTCTTAGGATCCATCAACGGAGTAGTTGTCAATGAAGATCGACGAGCGGGCTACTGCTTCAGGTTCGCACAAGCGACGCCCCCTACCTGGCATGCCAAATATGTCGGCATGGAAGCACGAACACCTATGGGGCATGGGTGCCCCTTTGTGGTTTGACATGGGGACGGCCACGTTGCACAAAGAGCAGAAGTAGCAGGGGACAACATGGTGATGAGCATCTCCCTTACCCTGGTTCGGGCCCCTTGTAGCGTAAAACCCTACTCCTGATGTCGTGGATTAAACTGGAGGAAGATGATGACACGAGGCGCACTAACCCGGCAAAGGCTCCTAGGGGACTGTGACTACACACGTACAAGTGTGAGGGGTCAAAAGGTTCAAACCCTTTGCTAGGTTAACTCGGGCATCCTTTTATAGCTGAAAGGACTACAATGGGAAAACAGTCATTTGAACGTGATTAGATAGCTAACAGTGCTATCATACCTAACTTTGGCAGTTAGGAGAAAGTGCATTAGTGCACTGCTAGGTGCCCTGCTGAGGTTGAAGCTCGGCAAGCCTGCCGTGCCGCTCATCCATCATTTTCCTTATTATCTTGATACGCCTCCTAGACGGGTGTAAATAAAGCTAATCCCTTTTCTTCGATGCTGCCACATGCTTGAACGGGTCCACCTAGCTGCTCAATAGCGCACTAATAAATGACTTGGTTGCGATGAGGTGGAATGGTGGTGTCCTGGTGAAGGCATGTCGGCAAGGAGCCTAGAGGGCTCTAGTCTTGGCAAGCACCGGCAAGGCTTGCCGGGGTAAACTGAACTTGTCCCTCAGGGGCGGTCTTAACAGCCCGGGCTCTCCTTCCAGGCAAGGGAGGCTTCCTTGAGGAAATATCCCTTGCTCATGTGTTCTTCTTAATGCCTTCCTTGATCTCACGAAGAGCGGTTTCTCCTACTTATCCTTTGTCCCCTGCCAAGATAATTTGTCATGAAGGCTGCTATAGTCCATGCATAAGTCAGGGGTACTAGGGACCCCGTTCCTAGTGCACCGACACCTTATATCGTTTTTTGCGACTGACCTATTGGCATAGTGCCCAGTGCGAGTTGTTGTTTTTTACTTTGCAGAATATCAATACCAAACGGAGTCCAAATGCCACAAAACTTTTTGGAGAATTGTTTCTGCCCAGAAGACACCCAGGAGTCCAAAGATGTGCACCAGAGGGGGCCTATGGGGCCCACTAGGCACTAGGGCACGCCAGGGCCCCCATGCGTGCCCTGGTGTGTAGTGGAACCCACATGAACCCCCTCCATCGACCTCCATCTCTATACATACTCTAAAATCCCAAAACCCTAGGGGAGTCGACAAAAGACAATTCCAGCCGCTGCAAGTTTTAGAACCATGAGATCCAATCTAGAGCACTCTGCCGAAGGGGGAAATGACAACGGAGGGGTTCTTCATCATCACCCTTGCCCCTTTGATGATGCATGAGTAGTTTACCACAGACCTATGGGTCCGTAGGTAGTAGCTAGATGGCTTCTTCTCTCTTTTTGATCTTCAATACAATGTTCTCCTTGATGTTCTTGGAGATCTATTTAGTGTAATGAATTTTTGCAGTGTGCTTGTTGGGATTCGATGAATTGTGAGTTTATGATCACATCTATCCATGAATATTATTTGAGTCTTTGCTGAACTCTTTTATACATGATCTTTATAGCCTCGTATTTCTTCTTGGTTTGACCAACTAATTGATTTTTCCTGCAATGGGAAGAGGTGTTTTGTTATGGGTTCGATCTCACGGTGATCAATCACAGTGACAGAAAGAGACATGACACGCATGTATCATAGCTATTAAGGTTAACAAGATGGTGTCTATTCCTACATGAATAGATCTTGTCTCCATCATGTCATCATTCTTATTGCATCACTCTGTTTTTCCATGAACTTAATACACTAGATGCATGCTGGATAGCAGTCGATGTGTGGAGTAATTGTAGTAGATGCGGGCAGGAGTCGGTCTACTAATCTTGGACGTGATGCCTATATACATGTTCATTGTCTTAGATAACATCATAATTATTTGCTTTTCTGTCAATTGCCCAACATTAATTTGTTTACCCACCATATGTTACTTTCTCGTGAGAAGCCTCTAGTGAAATATACAACCCCCGGATCTATTTCCTATCATATTATTTTCTGATCTATTTATCCAAAAACCCAAAAATACCTTGGTGCACTTTTTCTTTACTTATCTTATTTTGTGTTTTAGTTAGATATATTTAATATATCTCAATACTAAGGAGGGATTGACAACCCTCTTACGCATTGGGTTGCAAGTTTTTGTTGTTTGTTTGCAGGTGTTGTTTACGCAGTGTTGCTTGGTTCTCCTACTGGATTGATAAATTTGATTTCCTAACTAAGGGAAATACTTAATTACCATTGATGTGATGCATCATCCTCTCCTCTTCGGGGAATTACCAACGCAGATTAAAGCAATCAGTCGTGTTGCTTCAATAATGTTGTCAGCCTAGGCGGCACTGTTCACACCTATGTGGTCGGCCTTCGAGGTTAATTAACCCCGCCTCTTGGGGCAAGGCGTGAGCTCGGCTAAGTCTTGTTTGCAAGATAAATCTTATTTGAAGTGTGGTTTGGCAATTTTAAAGTTACAAAGGGGAACTCATCTATCAAGCCAAGGACTTCGGATGTGAGGCTATCTTCATCAAAGAGATCGTCCTCGACATAGAAGACCAGTTCGGGGGCTACTAACGTTGTCCTTGACTAGAGGGTGCTAACTTAGTCATACCATGCTCCTCGAGATGGGACGGTGGACCCTCATTCATCTCGAGGTTGACTCCGGAAGCCGCATGATTGGGCATGATCAAGACTACATCTCCCGAAGACTTGATGTACACTCCAAGATTTCTCCTATCGCCTCCATGACAAGATACTAACCTTCTACCCATATATACCCTACCTGACATGTATATAAGCCAAAGGGTTTAGCTCGTAGAGGGAACATTAATGCAATCTCATCTCCTTGCCCTAGAGTTAGAACACATCATACGATCTCGAGGTAGATCAACTCTGTATTCGATACATCTCCATCAATATAAACCAAAGCAAGACGTAGGGTTTTACCTCCATCAAGATGGCCCAAACCTGGGTAGTATTGTTTCCCTGTTCCTGTTGCCCTCGATCCGAGATCCACACCTCGGGACCCCTACCCCGATGTCTATCGAATTTTACACCAACACCAGGATCATCGGGCTCCATGTCCACGATAGTATTGTCGCTCGCCTGTTCACCGGCGATTCGTCCCTCCATGAGTTGGTGCTCGTTGGGGAGATGGAGGTTGTAGCATTGGTCCTCCTGTGCTGGTAGCTCTTCTTCCATTAGGGCTTAGAAGTACGGGTGGACCTACTATATGGTTAACATGACATGAACCAACATTGGCTGTAGTGCCGGCTCTTGGTCGGAAGCCTCATCCATCATCTAGTCATCGTCGCTGAGGTCGGCAAACTCACTGGCGAGCCAGCATGTCCGGTTGCTGGACCGGACCACTGCCAAGCATGAGTCTAACTACCCAGGCCCACCCAAACCCCCACCCTTGC